>NW_013531688.1:3289870-3622380 GCF_000836235.2 Papilio xuthus
CAACAAACCAAAATAAACAATAAAACATTTAATATATCCTCAATACTTTTATTCCCATGAAATCACATAACCGCTATTTGAATAATTAATAAAAATTACATATATTATTAAAAATGAAAATTGTACTTCGTTGACATTCGAGCTAGTAATTATAGTTTTAGCATGCATTTTGTTAACTGTACGGTGTTAACAGAGACGATATTCATCTCATTTCAATAAATTCCTATTTAAAAAAAAATATATTTTACAACCAAAAAACAATAATAGAAATTTGACTTTTTCTATTGGTTTTTTTTTTACGTTTTATAAGCTAGCGCTTGACCACGATCCCACCCGGTGAAGTGGAGATTTAGTCGAAAGATGGTACGTGCTAGCTTATTAAGTGCCTATTCACTCTACTTAATATAATTATATTGGTTGTTTGGTTATGGTTTAAAAATAGGTTTGAGGAAAATTGAGGTTTAATTTTAATATCAAAACCCACAACTCTTGATCATTACCCACATAACCACAAAATAGCAAAGGCAATTATTTATTTGGCAGTAATTTCAAAAGCCGACAGTTACTCTATATTGTACAATTTTTTAATAACATTATCTCAAGTAAAGGTTCATTAACCGTGGGTTTCTAAGACCAAAATCTCCATTTAAGATACATTGTTTTCTTGTTTGTCAAAGATGAAGGACAGGATAGATGATATGTTGCATACGGAATTTTCGTCTCAGAAACCCACGATAAGTTTATCATGGGTTTAAATCTATTCAGAGTGAATGTAGATGTTTCAATCTCTATTTATAAGGTCCAAAACATGACACAATATATAACACTTACAATAGACAAAAAAAAATTAAACTAGTGGTTTTATAGATTTAACTTGACAATTATTCGAACCTACTAAAATCAAGATTGTAGTTAACCTAACCGTTTAGCTATTTGATAGGTATACATACATTTGGACAAAACGAATATATTTTAACGTATTTTGATAGTTTGGAATCGAATTAACGACCGGGTTGATACTCTAAGTACCTAAGCTAGGCTAGATAAGCTAGGCCAGGCTAGATGGCTAGGCTAGGCTATAAAAGTCGTTTTAATCATAACATTAGGAGATCATAAAAACTAATTAACCACTTCAACATTATACAAATGCAGACAAATATTATTTTCTACAATATACATGGAATATACAAATAATTTACAAATGAATGATATGAGAGCATATTACATTTCCAAATAAAAAGGTTTATTTGGAAAAAATACTTTAAAGAAAAATATCTATGTAGACAGTACCAGTAAGTTTCCACTGCGGAAAATTGATAATAGTTTTTTTCAAAATAAATAAAAGCTATACGAAAACATACTGTTATAGGTTTTTTCTTTTAAAAGAAATAGACTTCAACTGTTTCAGCAGTGGAAACTCACAGTTATGTTAAGGTTAATGAATAAAAAGAGTAGTATAGATGTAGTCATATATCTTGTCGGCTCGGAATACGAATCGCTACGGGGAGAGCAATGACCTTGAGCTGTCAAGACATTTGAAAACACCTATATGTACATTTAAAATTAATAGATATAAAGAAATATTGAAAATGTGGTACAAATTCATATTATTTGGTGTCTTTATGGAAAACGTATTACTTATTATTAGTCTTCGATTTTGACTTTCACCGCTTTATAAAGTATGGTCCACTTTATTGGATGAATATGTTAACGAAATATATCACTTTATGCTTTTAAAAATTACATATTTTACATTACTTTAATATTGCTCTTAATTATATTATTCCCAAAAGATATAGTCGGAAGTCTTTACCATAATTCTATGTTTTTTCAATAATTACGACTTGCATTTCTCTAAAAAAAAAATACGAAATAAATATCTTAGATACGATTTAATTAATAAAGGACCCAAAGTATACAGCATTTAGAACATAGATTAATTAAAATAAAGTAAATTAAATGTGCACACATCCTTTACTATAACCACAGCCTTTATAACTAATTGGCATTTTAGGTGTATTTAAATTATTCTATCTAATGTAGAGATACGATAATAGTTCTACGAGCTCCCCACGTGACCTTGACCTTAGACCTACTTTCCACTAAACAATTAGATGCAGGACTGTAAGTTTATACCAATCACCGCCAGTGGAAATGGTACATACATCATTCATTAAAGTTATAAATATTGCGCAAATAAGAGAATAACTAAGTAATTATTAAGATAAAATCATTCAATACTGTCCACTACAAAAGCAAACGTTCCTATTAAATTTTGTTATAGAAAAAAAAACTAAAATATGTCGTAAAGATAATGAAATTAACTAAATTTTTTTTAATTACTGTTTATTTTAAATTCTCGTCCGTCAACGAGATGTTATGCAGATGGATATAAATATTGCGCCGTCAGTTTTATTTTATTATATATTTTATACATGATTTAACGTTGCATTTAAAAAAGTTTATTTGCATAACAGTCAAATAACCGTCATATCCACCTACACCAGTTTCAAACCATGGTTTGTGTAATTAAACTATGCAATATATATTTACATGCTATATTTACATTACTCTATAAGAGCTGTTACCTCTAATAAATATGAGGTAATGTCTTGTTTTTTTAATATTTTCCTCTAAAATACTTTTTATAAAAAAAAATGTACATTTATTATTTTATTAAACATTAATTTAAATTATTAATTATAATGGTATATGAGAACTCTACAGTGAAATAATTTAAGCTTTAATCTCACTTAGCGGTTAATTTAAATACATTTGCTATTAATATGGAGTCAATCCTGGATAAACAAAACGTCTCTTGAGTCATTGAACGATCCCAACAGACTTTAGTAAGCAAGAAATTTAAGTTAGAGAGATTTTATAAGCGAGAAATGCTGCAGTCTCTGATTTTCACTTATCCAGATTCTGTATTACTAAAATATGGGATACCTGAACCATAACTATTATCTTTGCATCATTATCATCATCAGCTCACTATACCGTCCCCACCGAGGGGCTTGGAGCCTACCCTAACTGTAGGGTTATCTTTGCATTATACCATTGTATTTACTGCGAGGTCTCAATGAAGAGTCGGTCAAACAAAATTGGGATATAAATTATAATATGTTACATAACATCAAATAAACCATAACTGAGTTTTAGTATAAAATGATTTTGGATTTTCACAATTTTTTTTTAATTATTGACTATTTTATGCGATAATATAAATAACTTTAAAGACAATATCAATGGAATGAATATTGTAGACATTCAGATAAAGAATTTTATATCACCCTATAGCTGTTAGTATTATGTTTTATTGGAGGACAAATAATGCTAATAAATTAAAATTTACATTTTTTTCTATTATTATAAAATATTGATATCAATTATATTAATATGTTTAATTATTATTTTTTTAATTTATCGTTGGTAGCGATCGTCTGCGATCTATTGAGCTAAAGCTGACTTACTACGACATTCTTAATCACCAATATATTAATAGGAAATTTTATTACTTTAAATACAGTCTGTATCGGAATGAACTCTAAAATGATATCAAATAACATATGAAAGTAACACTCACATATCTTCAAAATCCGATTGAGTTCTGTTTTGAGCATCACATATAGTCATAGTCCAATTACTGCGGTTTGATCACTAACAACCACATCTTCTGGTCAGAGTTCTCCGGGTCGAGGGGTTGTGGTACAGGTGGTGGGGCGGGTGGCGGGTCGGGGGTGGTGGCGCTGTGCTATTCGCGCAGCCAGCCCACAGCCTGCAGGTAGCGGCGCACCGCAACATCCGCGTCGCACTCAGCACTAGCCCCCCTCTTTAGTAATACCCCCTTAAGCGTCACGTATTGCGCCGGCGCCAAGCTAAGTGCACTACACAGCTGAAAATGTAAACATAATACACATCAATCAAATGAAACTAAACACACTAGCGATTACCTGCGACTTCATCAGGGCAGGATTTAAAAAAAATGCCTATAATATGCCTGAGTGACGCCGCCCTTTCAAAGTCCAAAACAATCGCGGCTTTCTAGACAGACAAAAATTTTGAAAACTGTTTTTCTTTCTTCTCGATATTACATACAGACGCTCGAATTTTTTCAATATGTATAAATTATATGATCGTTTAAACCTAGCTGGAGACTAGGTGACTTTTCCTTCAATTCAATTTTATTACGAAAGTCAAAATAAATAACTGAGCTAGCAGATGTTGTAGCATTTGAATCAACTCAAGTGTTCAATCATCCTTCACATTGTTACTTATTTAAACTACACTTAAACTGCGTTTAGTTGTAAAGTGTATGTTACCTGTATCTCGTTATTGTTGAGAAGATGCGTCGAGCAGACGCCGTTGCTGTTGTTGTTGCATGAGCTCTTTTTGGAGCATCCACATGCGGTACTTCCGTCCCGTGTGCACTTTGGGCTGGTGGAACTTGAGCCGCTTTCGCCTTCTCTGTTCACAACATTCAAAGACCAATTTATAACAGACGAATCTATCTAAGATGTGTAGTCTATACTTGACATTATAAAGAGGAACGGATTCATTGTTTGTTTGTTTGCATTGAATAGCGTCCGAAACCACTGAACATCTAAAAATTCACTGTTGGGAAGCTACACTATCCTTGGGTTAGGTTATTCTTATTACTAGTATTTTATTAATTTGTTGCGGACAAAGTCGCGGACAAATACTAGTATGTTTTAAAATGGAGCTGACCTTTTTCTTGGCTGCAGCATGTTGTTCTGCATTTGTTCTTTTGTCTGGTTGATTTCCAGGCACCCACTGCTGCCCTGGCGAAAACAATCGTTATACGGGATCAAACCCAAAACTACACATCCACATGCATAATTTACATACATTGCATGCAGATTTATTGACACACAAAAAAATATTACCTTGTTTTAATAAATTAAAAATTGATGAATTTCAAATAACTTTGATTGTATATGTCAATGACCTCTTTTGAGTCCGCTGGATGATTCAATTTTAAAAATAAATTATATTTTCGATTCAATAGCTATAATGATATAACTCAAGTTTATAAAACCACATTTAAAATACGAGAAAAAACCAATAAAAATAATTAAGGAAAATTTTCAAATTTTTATGTAATTTGCCCATCACCAAAATAAGTTTTTGAAGAAGATTCACTATTTTACAAGAATGTAACGGAACTCACGTCTAAATGATGATTAGCAGCATTCGGGTGCTTCCTATGTGCTGCATGCTGTTCATAATGTGCACACTCCTCCAGCCTGGTGACTCCCGCCAGACGGTACCGGTGTAACTCTGCTAACCGCACGCGCAGCTCCCTCTCGCGCCACAGACCAGCAACCACGCTCGTCTGTTCCACACGACCGTAGAACTGAGACGTCCAGCGAAGACGATCTAAGAACTCTCTGGAACAATTGCATAAAGTATAGTTATTTACTATCCAAATACTATTTCTAATCTGATAATGCACTCAAACTGGAAGCATTACAAGTATTGCTAAACATCCAGTACCAAAATCTCATTGGGTAGTCTTAACACCATGTTCTTGTATAGCATCTCATCTAAACAAGTAATTTTAGTGTGTTGTTTTTAAAAAAAATGAATTGAAATGAACATGTGATTATGCTGCTTAAAAATAGGTACATTGTCCATAATTTAGTTATGACTGTATAAAACAAACACCTACTTTTTCTCTTTGGCAAGTTTTCCTAATGTCCTTTGTTTGTTGAAGAATACGGAAACTAATTGGAAGTCTCTCACTAGCCTTTTTCTTCTTGTTCTTTCTCTTAATCGGCGGGTATAGATGTCCACTTGGGACAATTTGAGAGCTGTAAACAATTTGGTTATACAGTAAACAGCTTAATACGACATATTATTTATGGCAACCAAAAATGTAGACCATGGCCTAAACACCCTTAACTCATAATAGGCTCGGAGCCCCTCGGTGGGGATGTATAGTGAGCTGATGATGATGAAAAATGTAGAAATAAAAAATGTACTTGAACACAGCATAGTGTTAACTAATAAAACTAGACTACTGCTGACAATTATTAGTTTACTACCACTAGAAAAATTTAATATGTAACCACTTATGCACAGAGGAAAACAGCTGGATGGCAAATTTTGTACATTTTTTCCATGTTTACAAACAAAACACAACTTACCAACATCTAATTCATCATCATCGGGATTTAATGATAATGTTGATATTAATTGTTCCGCTTCATGGTCATGTTCCTGGAACAACAATATTGTATCTAAAATAGTGTTTGATATGCAATACAATAGGAAACATCTTAATGGGATAAAGTTAACTCAATGAAAAAAATTTGATCAAACATGTTAAAATAATAATAAAAAACACTGACCATGTAAACAAAGTAACTGGCAACTAGTTTTTTTATGGTTGATTTGAAATTCAATTACTTAAAATATTACATCATAATTTACTTATATTTCACCATATATTAAATGTTAATATAAACTGTGAAAATATACCCTTTCAAAGTCATCTCTATTTGGTGTATAACCTAAATGCAAAGCTTCTTCTCCGGTGACTGCTAGGGGTGGAAGACGAGACACAGCACTAGGTCCCAATGGACCTTCATCTCTGTCCGCACAGTGAAGTGAAGGTCGACTTGTACTTTCCACATTACCCCATGTAGCTCGCCCAATACTTCCTTCCAAGTACCTAGTTATGTATTCATCTTTGGCCTCTAAAATATAGGTATAAGTTTTACGTTATGTATACTTTAGCATAAATATTTTCCATGATTTAACAAACAGAATGCATAGATATACCTTCTGGTGTTCGTGATTCTATGTGTTTAGCAATATCTTCCCAATTTCCAAACCCAAATTGTTCTATAGCGTCTAGTAGTCTAACTTCTTCATTGGCAGACCAACTTGTACGTCCCAAAAATATACCAAAAGCACCAGAGTCCTGGCAAAGGCAAAGAAAATTACGAAAACATCTATGCTAAAGAAGATAGAAAAGTATCCACTTTATCTATACTAACCATAAACTGATAAGAATGGTCATTTTTATGTTGTCCAATTTCAGCACCGAGAGAAAAACACTGAAAAAAGTTGCAAAAGTTTTCTTTTAATTCAAAACTCGCGCCAAAACTATAAACAAAAATGGCAGCCATGCAAATTTACCTGCAAACAAATATCAAAATCTATACACTCGGCACATCTTACACGAACACCATTTATTTCTTCTTGGCAATAAGTACAATTATATTTAGCATATAAATCCGAAAACGACATATTTTTAATTTGTACGTGTAACAGTCATACGTTGGCAGCTTTAATGTTTGGCTCGACGGCCATGTTTTTTTTCTTAGAATTCAGAACCAAACCAAAGACAATTTTCTATGATCCATCCAGATTATATTGAGATTCTGTCGTCAATAATTTTTGACATCGTAAATAAAATAGACGAAATGTGCAAGAAATACATGAAAGTGATAGGTGTTCACGTTTATTACACAAGAGGTAATTGAGAGTCTATTCAAACACAATTTTATGAAATAATACCAGCTTCATGTTTATAATAAGACTACCAGATATAAATACTTGTACCACTTTATTTAGGTACTCAGTTTAGTTGGAAAGATATTGCTGCCATAAAACGATTCCGATGTAATTCACAATCGAACCTCAGCTACTCAGCTACCAACATAACAATTATACTACTGTTATACACTCTATATTCTGTAGTCTGTGTTCTTTGTACAACATTAAGAATATTTAATGTCAACCAATCCTTGATTTTTGCTCCCAACAATATCAATATTTTCACAATTTCTTTTAAAAAAAATCTTATCGAGACTCCGAATTCAGCATTTGCTTGTTCTAAATATTGCAGTCACAAATTCTTAAAAAATAATCCTGGTAGTCTCGTTCTGACTCGATATTTTAGAGCTAAAATTAAACATGAAAAGTTGAAATGAAATTGAGTTTTTGTTTTCCTTTACTCACTCGTGTGTAATGTAATGTGATAGTTGGCTAATTTTCCTGTACTTTGTATCGGTCTTCGATCATGAAATCCAGCAAACGAAGACTTCAAGCGCTTACGGAAGGTTCTGATGGACTACCAAATTATATTAAAATGGAAGATTCAGAAATTTCCTTACCACCAGCACTTCGATCGCGTTTACATGAACTATTTTCACAAATAGAAAAAGAGTTTGATCTTCTTTATACTGAAAATTTGAACCGTAAGTTGATTGTTTCATATATGTAAAAAGTATGTTTATAAATAGTCTTTAAAAATTGTGGTATTGTTTTTAGTGCAAGAGAAAATTGACTTTCTTAGCGAAAAACTGGAGCGAGAGAGCTATATAGGTGATAAACCTAATCAGGATTTAATCGAATTTGAAACAACTGGAAAGAATTCTAAAGTAAAATGTAAGTATCCAACATTATCTTTAATTGTTTATTTGTTTTGATGAAGCTATTATAGGTTGCACTGAAAATGTATAATACAATATTTTTTGATGACTGCAATAGTTTCATACTTTGCTTTGAATCTTATTTATAACAGACACTTATGAGTAACAATGAAAAGTGCAATTTAAATGCTGGATAACACATGTAAAACCTACTAAAATAATAATTGCACACTTCCAGTATCCCAAAGTAACTCGCAGAAAGTAAAGGCAAGTCACAAGCTGAGAGTCCAGACAAGCAAGATTGTGTCCAGTTTCAAAGCTCCCACATACAATTGTCAGCTGGTGAGAGAGTTCACTGGTCATAAGGATGGTATTTGGGATGTCTCTACAGCTCGACCAGGGCAAGCACTTATTGGAACAGCTTCAGCAGGTATTGTTAACATATATAGTAACCAGTAACTGAGTTGTGAAGAGTACTCTGGTTTCAGATGTGCCAAAAATGATACAATTATGCTGTAAGATTGCTATGCTTCTTGCAAATAAATTACAATTGGAACTAGATAAACAAGTAACCTTTGTAAGCAACAGTCATTGTTTGGTTCAAATAGACAACCTCCATAAGCGAGAAAAATATAGCTTACCTTTGGACTCTTGCATTTCTGTTTGACTGAAATAATAATAATGTGTCTTAATTTTCTGGTGATCCATAAACATGTTAATACTTTTAGGTCAATAGTTTATTGATATCCATATTAAATACTCAAGTATTTTAGGCCTTTAGTTTTTCACTTTGCTTAATTTCTTTTCAATATTGATATATGTTTCTAAATAATACTTAATTTCCAGATCATACGGCATGTATATGGAGTGTAGAGTGGGGCAAGTGTCTGCTGCAGTACACTGGTCATTCAGGATCAGTGAATTCCATTCGTTTTCACCCTACAAGAGACATTGCACTTACCAGCAGTGGTGATAATACTGCACATGTTTGGCAAGCTGCTGTCAATTGGGATCTACCGGTAAACAAATTATGAAGAAGTAGAATATATTTAAGACTATACATACCTAGTATTATTATTTTTAAATATCTTGGTGGCTGAAGATCATTAAGATCATAAGAGTAAAGATCATTGTTACACTGTGCCCTCCCACTAAGCTTTGCTACACCTAAAATTGTGTTCTGCACAGCAATTGAAGTGAAATTAAGAGCCGCCAAGATATCTGAAAACTATCTTACTAATATTATTAATACGAATGTTTAACTGCTAAGATATCTTTGTCTATATTTTAGTTGTCTTTTAATTGTTTTAGCGTGGACAGTCATCAGAAGAGGAATTGGAAGGTGGTGGTGAGGAGAGTCTCGGAGAAGGTGGTGATAGACCTGAAGTATTGAGGACACCTCTCACAGAACTCACAGGACACATTGGTGTGGTGGTAGCAGCAGATTGGTTGACTGGTGGAGATCATGTGATCACAGCTTCTTGGGACAGGACCGCTAATTTGTATGATGTTGAAACTGGTGATTGTCTGCAAATTCTCACAGGTTAGATAAATTATATTTTTTTTATTAAATCCTCCTTAATCTGAAATACAATGAATAAGACAAAAAAGGCCACTGAAGTTCATTTTGTTGGGGTTAATTTCCTCAGTACTATTTTAATAGTTTGTTATAAATTTCATATGACAATAATTAATGCGTTTTTCGCTTCGTTATAGGTCATGACCATGAATTGACGCATGCATCGGCACACCATAGTTCCCGTCTGGTGGTGACTGCATCTAGAGACACCACTTTCCGTCTGTGGGATTTCCGTGAACCTATACACTCAGTTTCAGTATTCCAAGGACACACTGAGTATGTATATATATCATAATGGCTTGAGTTTATTTTTTTTTTATTTTTTTTCTATGAAGTTTTGTTTAATGAATGTCTGTTATATCTTAAATTTGGTTAATAATAATTTGAACATAATATAAATGTATGTAACCTTGATGTACTTTAATGCTATTGTAATTAATAAAAATAATTACATAAAAGTCATATGTTTGTTATTACAGGAGCGTGACATCAGCTGTTTTCACTCGCGAGGACAAAGTTGTTTCGGGCTCTGATGATAGATCTGTCAAGGTTTGTTTTTTATTTTAGTTTTTATTCGAAATATTTAAGATTTGTATTAGAACAAGATACACACATATATCTTATAACTATAATATTAATATAATACTGTTAATTTTGCCTGTTTAAACCTGTTTGAAATCTCAAGGTCATCTGCCCTCTGCTTAGTGCCCTCTCAATGCATACCTTTATATCATCCTGGATATAAAATTGTGTTCTGTGAAGCACCTCGTACTATGTTCCGAGCTATTAAGATGTTTGAAAACCCTTTTGAAATAATAACAATATGATTGTTTTGTTTACCAGGTATGGGATGTGCGCAACATGCGGTCCGCGTTGGCTACGATCAGATCGGATTCGTCAGTGAACCGCGTGTCTGTGAGCGGCGGCGGCCTCATCGCCATCCCGCACGACAACCGGCAGGTGCGCCTCTTCGATCTGCAGGGGCAGCGCCTGGCACGCCTGCCCAGGTCCAGTCGACAGGTCAGTTGATGATTCCTTATAGACCATACAAAATGAATAGTGAAAATAGACTATATGTTAATTATTTCAAAAAGCATGTCTCGTAGAAACGTGTAAGTTTGTTTTATGTTTGTGGGTTTGTACATAAGTTCCTTTATGATGGCCTAGAACCAAAACTAATAAATCGATTTTGATGTTTGAGGTGGCATTCGATTCGTTTTCTTCACCCGAGTGTCATAGGATAGTCAACCGGGTGTAGAGATTTTTTTATTAACAAATTTTGATTTTCGACTGTTATTTTTTTACTTAAAAGGCTTTTTATTGTTAGGGTCATCGTCGCATGGTGACGTCTGTGGCGTGGGCGGAAGAGATCTCTAACATTAACTTCTTTAGCTGTGGCTTTGACCGCCGCATCCTGGGCTGGTCCATCCAGCCCTCAAAGGAGAATTAATGGATGACGATATCATATCGACTTTGACGCGTTTGTCGTCTATTGTGAAAATATCTTAATTACGAATATATATTTTTATTGTGATTGAAAACAGTGTAGTGAACTTTATTTATCAAAGTGACAGCTTTTTAAGTATAGTTATAGTGACGAAGTGTATGACTTCTCTTATTAAATTACACTAAGTGTGACTCTCTGTGTGGCGGTTAATTTGCTAAATAAATGTTCAGATGCAGTTTTGGTAAGTTATTGCATAATTATGAAGCTTATTTCATCTTTATGACTTAATGTATAGTTTCAATAAAAAAACTGATATTTCACTTTAACAATTCAGTTTTTTTCATAATAATGGTTTTAGAAAATATCTTTGCATTTTACTATATATTTTAACCAAAGTAAAATTTCTTTGAAATAACTTGCTTTGACTTTTAAGAATTGATTTTTATTTTCCGCTAATAATTAATTTTAAAACATAAAAGTTGTATTGTTTCAGTATTGACTTGTAATTTAGAAATAAGTTTGTTTATATAGACTGACAAATTTATTTGACCCGATGGGCAAAAGAGCCACTAAATTATAGTACACTAGCGCCAATATCAAAAAAGGGTCGCAAGATTCTTGTCTATAGCTGCCATGTCATGCTTTTCCTTATACAGTTGAATCGGGATAAGTGAAAAATCTCTATAATGGCGCAAATATATTTATCGTTAGCGCCCGTATGCGGTGTGCGAGAGATTTCTGTTCACCCAAGCCATATGGCCACTGGACTTTTCCATGTTCGACTGTAAAGTATGTTCTGTACCTAAATTAGTTTTACATATTTAAAATAAGTAACGATGGCAGCACCCTCTACTAGGCTAGATAAGTTTGTCGGACTATACATATATCTTAGCTCTTTAAGATGTTAATAGAAATAGTATTCTGTGATTTTGGAAAATTTAGAACTATGAAAAGGTATTTGATATGTTAATCTCTTTATATTTATTTTAACTTCTGTTCATTCTTGTCTATAATTATGGTGTTTAAGGTATGAATCTAACAAATGTAGAGATTTTTCTTTAATAATTTTAAAATCAGAATATATAAATATTTAAAAATATTTATTAGGAGATAGGTAAATTAATATTTGTTTAATCATTATAAGAAATATATGTAGAGAATTACATAGAGTTTAGAAATAGGGAGAGAACACTTATAACGGATTAAAGCATAAATATGTTCTTTTAATATAAATTAATGTAAATTAAACATCTATAAATGTTTTAGGGGTGGTTAACACAATAGTTGCAATTAAATAATTCTTTTCACTGATTTTTCAAATATTTTCAATCTATACTAATATTATAAAGCGAAGGAGTTTGTTTGTTTAAACGCGCTAATCTGAGAAACTACTGGTCCGGTGTGAAAAATTCTTTTTTTGTTGGATAGTCAATTTATAGAGGACGGCTTTAGGCTATATAATATTACGCTGCGACCAATAGTTTTTTTTATTAAATCCACGCAGATGGAGTCGCGGCCGACAGCTAGCAGTAAATAAATAACTTACCAAGTATCATATTGGTTTTTGCCACATTATATTAATACAGAAATTGAGCGGTCTTAATATCTTTATTAATTTATATTTAGCATTTGCATAAACGTTATAAGGCGTATGTATGATAGTTATATAATATTATTGTGTAAAATATGGTATTGTTGATTTTAAAATTTTATTTTATCTATAAGGTTGTATAGGTATGTGAAGTAGAAAAGATTATATTCGACCGTTCACGCTTCTGCACATTGTATTAAATAGTTAAAATCAAATTATCAGATATATAGCAATTAAAGATGCATACATGTAGAAAATATTGTAATCGACTTTAAATATGTTGGCTATTATATTTATTACTGCTTTATTTTTGTGTTGTATAAATGCAAATAAATATTTATATTCTGTTCTGTACATAAATGTCTGCTTTGTTTTTCTTTGTGTACAACGGCAACATTTTTTATAAAATAAAACATGATATGTCCTTACTTGCTATAAATAATATTAAAATACGTTTGACAACAGATTTAAAGAAAATTAGACAAGACATATCTTTAATTGTAGAATATTTGACGAACAACTTTTCTAGCATAAAGTCGACCTAGTCAGCAAGATACGATTTGTTGTGAACCAAAGAGCTCAAAATAAAATTTGTTATTTTTTTTTTGGTAACAATAACTTTATAAAGACAGTGTTGACCTCGCGATAAATAGATCTTTTAATTTTTGTATCATTCTTAAATTAAATAAAGTATGTAACTATATTCACTACTTTTCATAATATTATTTGTTTTAATAATAAAACGGTTTATTTCATAAAGTCAATATTTATTACAGTAGAATATTAATTAATCATATTTTATAGCGTACATAACGCAGACAAGGAATTGTTATTTACTATCCTAATAGGTATTATAACCCTTTTCAAGTATCTTGGTGGCCCAAAGTCATCTGCGCTGCGCAGTACTCCCGCATACTCAACAGATCTGCGCGATATAGCGACTCACGCGAACTGCCGCCAAGATATTTGATAATACTTGGTAGTGTCTACAACTTTTAGATTGTTAACTCTGTATCTAATGTGTAAAGTAGTTAAATGAAAGCCGTTTGTAGACTTTTCATAACAATTTTGGTAGCAAGAACTATCGAATAGCATAATAAATAAACTGCTCCTGTAGCAGCAAATGTATCAAAATATATATATCACACAGTTACTATTAAAAGGATCTGAATATTTTTGTTATGCCAAATATGGTAAATAAAATGCAAAGTATTAATAAACCTTGGTTTTTATTATACCTAAATCCACTAAACTAACGAAAACAGTGTGAAGTTTGAATGTTATTATTTGATTGAGGGATATAAAGGTGTTAGACGTAGACAGACCCTAGCACCTGAAACTCTATGCAGTACAGCAAATACGTGTATTTATGGAGTTCAGTTGTTGTAATATATATTTTTTTGTATTTATCCGAATTTCGGTACTTATTCAAACTTAAACTTTACAGTAAAAATCTTCTGCATAGTCTATCATTGACAAGGTATTCATTTCTGTATTTTCCTTACTCTGTGAATTTCTGTTTTGCGAATGTCAGTTTGGCAGTTTTATTTTGTGTTGTTTTCAATTTTTACAAACAACATTTTGTGTTCAAATTTAAAACGAATTAGTTATTATTGTTGGTAGTGTGTGTTTTTAGAACGATCGGAAAGTGAGCGCCGTATTTTCGGCGTTTACTTTAAGAATGGAGGAACTGCGGTCTTTTTTCAACAATCCATGTCCGTCTAATGCACAAGTTAAAAAACTTCGAGGTCCAGTTACTGGTGGTCGGCGAATAACTAAAGAAGATACGATAAATGAATTTAATAAACCTGAAGAGCATCGCCACTCTGTTCTCGCGAGCGGCACTGATTATGCTGATGCAATTAAAAAAAAAGAAATGGAAAATTATTTGAAGGTATTCACTCATATTAAAATTGAACTTGTTTCGACTTGAGTAAGATAGAATATTTGAAAATTATGTAATTTTCAAATATTATACCTATGCTATCTATATGCAAAATCCATTTTACCTTTTTATTATAATTACATAGTAAAGTAAAACTTTTTTCAGTATGAAGGTAACAGAGACACATTCCAAAGTTTTGCTGGTGGACTGGATTCTTTAGAGCAGCTATCTTCGTACAGCTATTCAATGCAGAATATTGAGGCACTTACAGAGGAAGCAATGAATGAAGTATACAAGAAATACTCATTCCAGAGAAAGGAGGATACAAATAATTTAGCTATTAATGAATACAGGCATCAGGTAACATATTACACTCATTCTAATCCAAAGACATAAGCTAACAAATACGGTAAAACTTGCAAATTTTTTGTAAAAAAAAATGAATACCTTAGTTAACTAAAGTTTATAACATTGGTGCTTTTGCATAAAATTTTCTGTTTTAGATTTTAAGCAGCATCTCAGCTTATCCAGTGGTGATTATAGAGGGTCCAACTGGATGTGGTAAGACAACACAAGTACCACAATGGATTTTAGATGATTCATTTGAGAATCGTAGGCCATGCAAAATTGTTGTCACTCAGCCGAGAAGAATAGCAGCTATTTCTATTGCAAAAAGAGTTGCTCAAGAGAGAGGGTGGGATGTTAGTGGTGTAGTTGGATATCAGGTGATTCCATATTTTATTTTTAATTCTTTGATATTTTTAAAACAATAATAAGTAACTGGCAGGTTAATTATATGCATTGTTAGAATAGCTTTATTCTTAAAATAAGTAATTAAACATAATATGATAGCATTGTCTTGCTTTCTAATTTATTAGTTTATTAACTAATATATGTATAACTATGTATAGAATTATTTCTATATAAATCATATATAAATACATATAAGTATCTATGATTGAGTTTCAATTTCTAAAATACTTGTAATGACACAATGATATATGTTAAATCATATTTTATTATTTATAAGGTTGCATTGGAAGCCAAGGTGTCATCCGATACTCGGATAAGTTATGTTACAACTGGTGTACTTCTACAAAAACTTGGTAAATATGCATATACAAAATTTTGTTCATACATATAGGGCAATATGTTAATACAGTTCTTTCTATTATTAGTTGCAGCGAAGAATATGAACGAATATACCCATGTAATATTGGATGAAGTGCATGAGCGTGGTCAGGAAATGGACTTTCTCCTGCTAGTTGTAAAAAGACTCCTGTACACTGTATCACCACATGTAAAAGTGGTGCTCATGTCCGCTACAATTAACCGGAAGACATTTGCGGATTACTTTATGATACCAACTCCAATGGGATTGCAGACTGCCATGTCTATTAAAGTTGTGAAGAAAGATCCAATGTATACTGTGAAAATTTTCTATCTTAATCATCTTAATAAATTCGGATCGGTAAGTTTTATTACTTGTATATTATTGTATTTAACTTGTTTCTGATTGTTAGGTACAATGCAAAATACAAAACATACTTCATGTCCTTATTTCCAGGCTTTGTATACGGTTATTGATAGTATTAAATAAATCCATTATTTGTTTATACAGGATTCTAATAAGAAACCTAATTCATTGATCATTTACGCAAAAAATTGTAGTTTTCGTCGTATCACTGTATATAGCTTTAATATTATAACATTACTAGCTGTCGCCCACGACTTCGACCGCGCAGAATTAAAAAAAAAACTTAATGTACAACTGTGTAATTTCATCAAGATCTATTAAGCTGTTCCGGAGATACCTTCAGAGAAACATCCATCTATCCATCCATTTAAACATTCGCATTTATAATATTAGTAAGATGTAACCCTATTTTAGAATACCACATCACTTTATCTTTCACCAAATAACTAAAAATGTATAATATCAATATGGCCCTATGATTGTTTTTTCGTGTGTTTCTGTTAAGGCTTTCAATTGGATCATATTTTCTTTACAGATATTGGACAAAATTACATCATTAAAGAATGAATCACCAGGTATCCCTTCAGAGATGCATCATTTGGTGATTAAATTGATAGATGCTTTTGAACAAATTGATGAAAAAGAAGAGAACATTGGTAATAGATCAGAAGCCGATTTACCATCAGTTTTGATATTTTTACCCGGTATTAATGAAATTGAAGAGTTATATGATTGTTTGACAAATTCTGAATTGAGGTAAGTGAAAATGATTATTTTATTCTATGTATATCCCATATCTTACTAATATTATAAACGCGTATGATTTGAGGAATGGATGTTTGATTGAAGATATATCTAAAACGGCTGAACAGATCTTGATGAAATTTGGCATACATATAAACTTTGTCTCTTAAAAGCTAAATTATTTTTTTTAGATTAAAAATGTCAGAGAAAGCAGGTACATCAAAATTGAAATGGTGGGTATTGCCGCTACATTCAACTATCACAGCGGACGAGCAAGTGCGTGTGTTCCAGCGCGCGCCGCCAGGACAGCGCAAGATCATACTGGCCACAAACATCGCTGAGAGCTCCATTACAGTGCCTGACATCAAGTATGGTCAGTACCTATAAATGGATAGGCTATTAAGCTTGGTATTTTGTGCCTACTTGAACTTCGCCATCTTGGCGGTGACGGTAGCGGTTGGTAGCGATGGTTTTAACTAATAATAGAGGTATAATTAACTAATAAGACGCGTTAAAATTGGAACGAAGCGGAAACTGTCATTTCTATGAAAAGACCTATCTTATATATCTTATACAGAACCATGAACCAACTATTATATGTTGAAAACTATTAGCTGTACTTATCAACTGCTTAATCCATTTTAAAAAGTATGCTTTGAATTTCTTGATGCTTGATTAGATTGTAATAAATTCTGTTCTGCCCCTACACAAAGTAACATTCGACAAGTAATGTCGCTAAACGAAAAGTCAAAAATGAATGAAAGTGACAGTAACTTTTTTTATATTGAATAGCTTGACCACCCTCCCACCTTTAACTTTCGATAAGACATGCATGTCACGTTTTTCTTCTATACACTTTGACATATTTTGTCAAATCTGAACCTACTCTATCCCCGGGTGACATATTCTATATTCATTTTGTCGTTTTCCAGTGATCGACTACTGCCTAATGAAAGTGCTGGTAGCGGACACAGCGACAAACTTCACGTCGCTGCAGCTGGCGTGGGCAGCCAAGGCCAACTGCGAGCAGCGCGCAGGTCGTGCGGGCCGTGTACGTGACGGACGCGTCTACCGGCTAGTCTCGGAGAGATTTTATGTATGTAATAGCTGTCGCCCGAGTTAATTGTAAACTTAATAAGTTGCTTAATATTAGTAAATAGGTTATTGTTTTTTTTATATTAAGGGGTAAACGACCCTTTAAGTAAATGCGAAAGGGCCACCGATCCATGAGAAAGAATTACGCTCTAGAGACCTTAAGTCATTTGAAATACCTTTACGTGTAAATATGTTAGACCTCTAGATCTATGACGCTTTCTTGACGACTTTACCTGCCATCAGCCTAATTTTCTTTTATTATTTTTGACCGACGATTTGGATGTTTTTATATAGAATGATTTGCCGGACGAGTGTCCCCCGGAGATAGTACGATGTCCGCTGGAGCGGCTGGTGCTGCTCGCCAAGATGCTGGACATGGGCCCGCCGAGTGACATCCTCGCTCTTGCCATGGACCCGCCCGATATGTCCAATATACACAAAACTATATTAGTACTCAAAGAGGTCAGTTGTTTTGTTTATTACCTTTTAAATTACGATACACATTTAGCATTTTTCAGGCGTAACCTTATACTTAATTGTTTAAGAACCCGAACAGTTTAATACCCGAACAGTCAGGTCGAACTTTGGAAGTACTACATAAGCGAGAAATTCGTGTTACAGCAAGCAATTGAGCGAGACAATTACTGCGGTTGCTTAAACTCCTCCTTATCCAGGTTTCAACTGTATAGCTTAGGCTACTCAGCGATACTGTAGTTTCTGAGTTTTCTAATGTAGTTTTTGAGTTTGTTGCATACAAAAATATAAATTTTACAATCATATGTATAAATAAATAATTGATTAACCAGGTGGGTGCTATGAAGAAGACAATAAACGATGAGTGGTGCGTGTCAGACGGTGATGTCACATACCTGGGCCGCATCATGGCCAAGCTGCCGCTGGATGTGAGGATCTCCAAGCTGATTATGCTAGGTTACATCTACGGATGTTTTGATGAAAGTATTATTATGGGTCAGTACTTTGTTATATTCTAAAATACATGTGGTTTACTAAAATAGGATATTTAAGGTAAAACGAAAATAGCCTATAATTCCCGTCGAAATTGGACCAGTTGTTTTGGAAATTACTCAAAACAAACGTGGCAGACAGAACAACCAAGGAGCATGAATGCATACACAACAGTGTATCCTAGTTTCAACGACAGACAAGCTACATAATTTGTGCTAAAACTTGTAAATTTGTGCATGTATATACAGTTTCACAATTTTTGTTAAATAACTGATAAAATATTCTGTATACAATATTTCTCACGTTACAAATACAACACGTTTATCTGCAATAACATAAAGACTTAATTTTATTAATAAAATCAATTTAGAAAGATTATAATTTTTAGCTGCGGCCATGTCCGTGAAGAATGTATTCAACAGTCCATTCCGTGAGAAACTGAACGCGTACAACTCGAAGCTGACTTGGGCTGACGGCTCCACCAGTGATTGTATCGCCTTCCTCAATGTTTATAAGGTACCTAATTTGATGATTACGTAAATATTACATTTGTAGAGTACACTTTTATAAAACTACATCAACAAGATTGACCATATTCAGTCGTAATAATTGACAGCCTTAACATATATTGCATTGTTTTAAATCAGTTTATGTCTCCTGTATTCAATTATAAAAATCAACAACCTAGCTTCAAACGCAGTACATCTTACAAAAGTAATGATATAAATAATCAGATGGAGGACATCACTACAAATACAATAAAAGAGTTTTAATAGAGAGTAATAAAAAAAGATGCCTTTAATCAGGCATACAGCAAGATCGGATAACGATAAAGTGTTATTATATTCCCACAGGCGCGAACATTAATTACTTGTTTGATATCTTAGGTGTGGAACCACCTGCGCAAGCTGAATTACTTCAAGCAGCCGGGCAGCGAGGGTCAGTGGGCGCGCCGGTTCTACGTGCAGGTGCGCGCACTACGTGAGCTGGACGACCTCGTGCGGGAGCTGCGTGCGCGCCTCTCCCGCGAAGGACTGGAGATCAACGCAGTGCCTTCCCCATGGGCTAAACATGAGATCACATTGGTGCTTAAAGTAAGTTGGAAAATTTACTCTGATGTATAGACAAAAATTAGACTGTACACCTTTCATATACTTGGTTTCATTTCTAGGTATCTTGTAAGAAGTTTTTTCTTACACACAAATAAAAAGTAGTTAAGTCTGTAAAGTGGATAAGTATGATCAATCAAATCATACTTATATTATAAATGTTAATGTTTAGATGTATGGATGGATGGATGTTTGTTAAAAGGTATCTCCAGAAAGACTGCATGGATTCCGCTGAAATATGGCACAGATGTAGAACATAGTCTAGTACACATAGGCCACTAGTTTTTTTTTTTTTAATTCTGAGCTACTATTTAATATGTTTTTGTACGTTTAGTAAAAACAGTTCAATGTAATCAAGTGAGTCAATGAATTCGTTTGTCCTCAGTTAATAATCGCAGGCGCATTCTACCCGCAATACTTCGTACACTCGTCAGTAGATGAGTGTCGGGAGCGTGAGGCAGTGCGTGCACTGGGCGGCCTCAACCCGCGTCGCTCTCTGTACTTCACCGGGTGGCCCACACACCAGCCACTTGCTCCTTACGCACCAGCCATACGGAACACAGTCCGTCGTCTGCTTGGCGACGACCCCAGGGTCAGCTTTGATATCGGCAGCAGGTACGATTTTGACAACTAAGTCAAAGCTACTCATCATTCATTCAATCATTTTTTCATGGTCATATTTGTTGCATAAAAATTAGTCAATTTTTTTTGATTTGTTTGTATATTTAGTTGAACAAGAATATCTGGGCTCAGAAAACGCCTTAAAAAATACAAGACCCCCACAGACATATTATTATATTGACAGAGTGGCGCTAGTGAGCTGTCAAAATTTAGTTTGACATATGCCTACCGGGTCTGATATCCTTAACGGTTTATATCGTAAGCTTTGCTTTTTATTTTAAAGGCAAAATTATTATGATTTAATCGTAAATCGTTCACATTAATTATTCAATTTAAAATGTCTTATTCGCAGGAAAGTATTTTTGACGTTCTCTGACGGAAGTAATGAAACTAAATCTACTGAAAAAACTGGGGTTAGTTTGATTTGTTCTTTTACTAAAATTGATATATAAGAAAGAAATTAAGTGTTTTTATGTAGGAAAAAATCTAACTTTGTTGTAAACAGGATCCTACGATTCCCGGGCAAGTGGTTCTCCCTGTGTACAAAGCTGTCAAGGCTCGACAAATAAGAACAGACTTTCGGATACCTCTTTTGCCGTAAGTTTTTATGTTAAGTAATAAATAAAGAAATACATAACATATATTCAAAATAATGAATCTTACTTCTTACTAATATTTTAAATGCGACTGTTTGGATGGATGGATGGACGGATGTATGTTTGTTTAAATGTTTTGGAGATCAAAATGGTTGAACAGAACCCTCTGAAATTTCTCATAGATGTAGAGCATAGACTGGAAGAACACATAGGCTACTAATTAAGCTTTTTTAAATTCCGCGCAAACGGAGTCACAGGCGACAGCTAGTTCATAATAAATGACAAAAAAATTAACAGTGAAGTAATTTAAGAAGAAATCTAATATGTAATAAGTAATATGTTTATTTCTTTTTAGTATAGAAAAAGCGAACGAATTAGCAGCGGCGTACGAGAGAGCCACCACTAATGTAGACTTGGACAAGTTAGTGCCGCGATTGCCGGAAATTGATGACACCCACTTCCCTCTCAAACTATCGCAAGTAAGATCCATTTGAAAAATTAGTAATTTTAATAGATATTGACTTAATGGGAAAGTTTTAACAGTGCTAGAGCCCGCTTTAACATTTTCGCACGAATTGGTCTGTTCGCCTGGTTCAATACCACGACCATACAGAAGATAGGCGTGAAGAGGAACAAATTCTGCGTTTCGTCTGATGAGCGTGGTACCGGGGGCCTAATTTTAATCGGTACGGACGGTATTCTTTTTCTGCGCATCCCTTCTGTCGATTATAGGTAGGGAACGCGTCTGCAGTTTCGGTTGTCTATTGGCAACGGTCGCTTCGCATTAGCGGCCACCTTATAATATAAAAAAATATATATTAATTTCGTGCGAACGCAATCGACGGGTATTTAATTAAATATATATTCTAACAAGATATGTAAATGATTTCAGTACATATCGGTGAGCAAGTTCTGGGTGCAGTACGACGATGAGTCAACAGCTACAGAGTTGCGTCAGATAGAGGCAGCTCTGAACCGCGGCACGCTGCTGGCGAGTGCTGGCGGGGAGCGGGCCGGCGTGCTGCGTGCCGCACCCTACGTTAGTGCAGCCGGCACATCGTTCTATCGTGCTAGAATTGTTAATACGTTGCCCAGGGATATGCTAGAGGTGAGATTTTACTTTAAAAAATATTTTTTGCGTCAAGGGACGTAAATCAATGTGGTAATTTGACAATTTAATAAATTAAATTGAATTTTTTTTTTATACCAATATTCTTGGCGATTTTTTAGTGCTATAAAAGTTGCAAAATAATGATCTTTATAAAATAATTGAAACCAATACGGTGTATTTCAAATGTGGCTTTACATTACAATTGTTATCCAGCGCTGGTTTCCATCACTGGATTGGATAAACTAAAAGTGGCATAATATATATTTTAGAGTAAGTGAAAATAACCCTTAAAACCTAAAATAAAAGACCTATTGCAGGTATTGTACATAGACTACGGTAGCTACGGACGTGTGAGTACATGCAGCGTACGAGAGCTGCCTGCAGGCGTGTGCAGCAACACGCCTCCACTGGCCATGCGGTGTTCTTTGGCTGGTGTTGCACCTGCGCCGCTGTTAGACCACCACGCGCACTGGACACCTGCAGCAGACCATCTGTTTACTACGCTCATCACACGCGGTCGACTGCTAGGCAAGGTAACCAGTATACTTAGACCTCTGTAATGATACTATGGCTGAAGGATTCGTCGTATACCATAATTCTTACTGATAGTATAAATACAAAAGTTTGGATGGATGGATAGATGGATGTTAGAATGTATCTAGCACCACTGCATGGATCTCGCTGAAGTTTTGCATAGATGTAGAACAAAATCTGAAAGGTACAAAGGCTATATTTAATTCCGCGCGGACAGTGTCGAGGGCGACAGCTAGTTATTTCATATTTTTTCATATTAAGTAATAATACAATGAATATGTCAGTTTGGCTTTAAATACGGACATCTGTTGTAAAATAAGTATTTCTGAAAATCAAATATTGGTTTTATATTTAAACTTTATTTTTATTTTTTAAATAATATATTTGTACAGGTGTATTCAGTGGTGAATGGTGTGGTATCAATAGAGTTATTCGCGGAGCAAGGCAAGACGAGCGTCAACAAAGCGCTCTTGGATAAAGGCCTCGCCGTACCATGCGAGGAAAGCTATGAATCTAAGGTAATTTAATAAAACAATGTTATTTATACTAATTTTATAAATAGAAAAGGTTTGATTGTTTGTTTGTATTCGACAAGTTCTGAAATTGAAGCGAATGTTTAGATGAATGTTTGTTTGAAGGTATCTCCGGACGGGATTAACGGATATTGATTAAATTTAGTACAGGCTACTAATCAAGTTTTTTTAATTGCTAGCGGACGGAGTCGCGAGCGACAGCTAGTTTTATAATAAAATATGAGAGGTTTACTGTATTATTAAAGTTCATACCACACAATTAATTAAATCTTTGTACTAATGTTATATTTTCTTACAGTTAAACCACGACGTGAGAGAGATGGCGAATAGTCTGAACATGGTTCAAAAGCGGGCTTACAACAAGGAGCAGATCGAGGCAGCGTTTTATCACATGAATGAAATAGATCCGCCCAATTATAAGGAATGTGAAACAGATGTATGCTTGAAAGGACCATTTAGGTATTACTCTGATATTTATCGTTATTACTTATAGTTATCGCCCGCGACTCTGTCCGCACCAAATTTAAAAAAAACATAATTAGTAGCCTATGTTCTATATGTATGCCAAATTTCAACGTTCAGCCTTCAGCCGTTCTGGAGATATCTTCAAACAAACAAACATCCATCCATCCAGCCATTTAAACATTCATATTTATAATATTAGTAAAATTTAAACGTGGGTTTTCATTTCATTTGTACAAAATTATCCTCTTGGAAAACTCAATATAAGTATTATAGTTAAAAACCAATATGTTATAATACCGGTTTAAGTTTTTTTCTTAACTTAAAAACTCAAATAAATCAACAAAGTATGGTGTTTTTAGTGTGTCTATGGAACATATTTATGATTTTTATTTGAATCTATTATAGATTTTTTTTATTACTAATATTTTTGTTTAAAACGCGAATGTGGCAATAATATATTTTTAATAATAATAATTTTATAATGATTTGTTTGTGCAGTCCATTGGAAATCAGCGTTCACAATCTGATGTACGCGGGTCGGGAGAAACAGGTTAATATCGAGTGGAATTCTGTCAACTCTGTGCTGTTGGATACTGAGCCGCAGGAGATTTATGAAAAGTTAATATTTCATTTATACTTAACTAGCGATTACCCGCGACTCTGTCCGTGCGAAATTGACAAAAAATTAGTAGAGTATGCGTTCTTCCAAACTATGTTCTGGAGATACCTTCTAACAAATATTCATCCATCCATCCAAACATTCGCATTTATAATATTAAGAAGAATTTTTCTTTTTATTTGAAAAAAAAAGAAGGGCATAAAAGAATCTGCAGTTTGTTTAATAAAGTTTTTATTTAAAAAAAAACTGTTTGTTTGGTAGATTATTAGTAGCTGCCCAAGTGGGACAGAACGAGATGGGCAGCACGCTGACCTTGCACCACACAACCCTGATGCCCAACATACCTGGCCTGCCCGCTATCATCGCATTGCTCTTCTGTCCTGCGTAAGTTTTTACTTTTTCATAATATACTACCAGTCGCACGCGACTTCGCGCAATATTAAAAAAAAAATATGCTTGCACTCATCTACAAAATTCACAGACAGTAAAAATAAAAAAAAATGTGTGGAAGGCATTTGGCCTATGTCCTTCAGTGGGCAAACAAAGTGGGCAGGTTGATGATAATGCGACGCATTGTTTTTATAATGTAAGTAATTGTTTGCAGAGCTGAGTTGCGCCGCGACGAGCGGTGTACGCGCTACGTGAGCACGCTGTGTGGTCTGGGCAGTCATGACGATGGCCGACCATACTTCCCCGAGCACGATATACTCGTCAATATAGACGTTGACCTGGATGTGGATGATATCGGCTTGGTGAGAAACAGAGACAGAGAGAAAGAGAGAGACAGAGTGATGAAATAGATTGTTTTGTGTATCTTGATGTTTAACTTTGCGTAATTTGTAGATAAACCACGTGCGGCACCTGATGGACTACATGATGTTCTGCAGTGAGGGTCAGGACACGCCCACCGCTGATGACGAGTTCCATCCCAAAGTGCCCAAATTCATACGAGAGGATATTATGAAGTTAGTACCGTCCGTAACCTAAAGGAGTAAACAGAGACTACGAATTTGACACAGTCCAGGATGTTCAAACATACAAATTATGGCCATGTTTTATGTGTTTACTTTTACCTTACAACTACAGTGCGGTTATACTTATTAAAACATGCCATCTCTTTCATACTCTTTGATAAAATGGAGGTTCCTATACCAAACTGTCAATGCAATCAAAACTAATGTTCATGTACTGATATAACTAATCCGTACTGGAGTATGGTTGACTAAAGCTTAGTCATCGTCCTCAACGAGAAGCTCTCTGAGATAACAACTTGACGTCAGATTGCTGCGCAAGCGACGCAAGCACCGCGAGTCGTGCTGCGTGGCGAATGCGTGGCGGTGGCGGTCTGCGGACGAGAGCGAGCTGCTGGAGATCAGCGTGCCCGGCATGGCGGAGCGCGCGCTCGTGTTCGCGCTGCACCGCCCGCTGGAGCTGCACGCGCCGCCCCGCACTGACCTGCTGCGTCTCTACAACGCCAACCAGGCGCTGCACAACCTGCTCGCCAGGTCAACTCTCATACCTGCTTACCTAACACTTTGTATACTTCTACTAGCATTTACAATTATAATAATATATCAAATATAGATTATTTTAATTTTGTTATGACTAAGTTTGTTCAATTCAAAATATCGACGCGAAAGATCGAAGTTGTCGAGTTCAAAGTTGGACATTTTACGATACAATACAAATCTCTTTATAGAGTAGAGATTCATTTTGTTACCCTTTATGTTGACCATCAGGACATCATCGTCGTCAAGTCAGGAGCTGACGTGCGAGCTGTGCAACACGGGCCCGCTGCCCGCGCCCGCCATGCGCATACATCTCTACTCCAACATGCATCAAGAGAAGGAGGACGACCTGCGAGATGTGCAGTCATAACCACCCTAACTCACTAACCTCAAAGACTCAAAAACTACTTGTCAGATTCATCTCTTCATTAATTAAGTATTATCTTTGGAATAAATAATATATTTTTCTACTAGCCACCCCTTACATCTAGTCTAGATCATCGGCTGATGACGTCCCTGACTTTTGCTTACTCTACTGTTAAGTAATGTATTTACTAATGTGAGTTTACATTGTTCAAATTGTATAACAACATATTGAAGTTTATAGGCATGAGAGCATTCTCTTTGAATAATAAGAATTGAATTTGAATTGAAAATTCTATTGAATTGTGTTGACGTGATATTGATATAAGTTTCTAACTCTTATTTCCAGAACTAAAAGAAATATGTGTTTTATAAGTAAAAGTAAAAACGCAATAGTGACATTTATTAGCATGTAGGAACATTAAAATAGTATTTTTTCTACTGTAAAAACTTTGTTATATGTATTAGCGTACATATGTTGTGATATAAGGTTAAACCTAGAAATTAGTTTAATTAAAATCTTAAATTACGATATGTTAATTTCTATATAGATCTTAAAAACTGATTTTTATAATCTCTTATAAGTTACACAATTTAAGTTATTTACAGAAAAAATGTAACAGACCACTTTTTACAGATATCAATGACAGGAAACTATCACACACACACACACACAAACAATAGCACACACACCTACACCTACCTACCGCCTTGGTCTATATCACATATTATAGGTCAATAAATTAAAAACTAGGATCATTTCTTTTGTAAATATTTATGGTCCTTCGAGCCGGATACCTCCAAACTTCATTTATTGAACACTATTTTAAAATTATTAATTTAAGTATTTAGCGTTAAGATAACTTTAGTGTCATTCGATTTATTTCATTATTAAATAGTGAGCTGTTATTTTAGATATATAACAACATGTATATGTACTACAATTATACCAAATACCTGATTCATATTTGCTATGTAGCAAGTAGTTCCTATTTACTTTTGCTTATGTATAACTTAATATCTTATACTTCAGTTGTGATTTTTTAATAACAATAATGTTCTCTGTATTAGTAATTAAATGATTACCGTAGTTTTATTAAGGAAATTGTTTAGATTTAACATAAAAGTGTTACAAATATTTCGGACATGTTCAGTTATTTTGTTGATTATCTGTTTTTTGTTCTTCATTTTATTTGATGAATATTGAATAAATGTTTATTAGTTTCAATTAATAATAAATCCTTTTTTCATAAAAATATATTTTCTGACAGATAATTTTGCGATTCAAAAACCAAATCTGAAAGATACTGAATATGGAATCAGCGCATGCGCATACATTTGTAAAGAATACTATGGCATGGTATAAATCTTTTCAAATATCTTTGCAGTCCAAGGTCCACTGCGCAGTGCTCACCTCCCGCATCCCGCTACACCCCAACACACCTTATATTGTATTCTGCGCAACAACTCACGCGAAGTGA
Organism: Papilio xuthus; assembly: GCF_000836235.2. Classification (NCBI taxonomy): domain Eukaryota; kingdom Metazoa; phylum Arthropoda; class Insecta; order Lepidoptera; family Papilionidae; genus Papilio; species Papilio xuthus. Next base: position 3,318,000 of record NW_013531688.1, read on the forward strand.
GCCGCCAAGATATCTGAAATACATTATACAATACCTTTACCATATACTTGCATTGACTAATCCTGAAGTAAACAAGTATTTATCAACGCGCATCAATCAGAAATATTACAGGTAAGTTGTCAGTATTTTAGTACAAGGCAGAACTCTAGAAGTCTGTATGTACATAAAGGATACTTCATGGCCATTGAATCTTAAAATAATAAAGGCCGTAGGACGGTCGTCAAAGCGAATTAGAAGCGAAGCGAAAAAGAGTCGCTTGAGACATAAGTTCGAAATCAGAATATAAGCATATAGTTTCAGAGTAGTCTTATGGTATAAAAATTAACATTAAATTTTTTATTATTTACAAAATAATACAATTTAAATGTTTTCTATACAAATTAGAAGATATTTGTCTATAATTAGCATATACGCGACATATACAAAACATCCTTTATGCTACATGTTTTTAGAATATTTTTATTAGCACCTATTTGATTACCGAAAAAGTTGAACAAAAACATATTGTTGTCTCTGTTCTTTTCAAAGGAAAGGAAAAAGATGGCTGTCGTTCATTTTATACAGGTTAGTGTAAATCTACGGTCAAATAGATTTACCTGCCTGACCACTTATGCTCTGACAAGACGTGGTTTCTCTTTAGTATGCGGTGTGCCTTCATGGCCATAACGCCGGCTGGTCTGTGAATAAAATTTTAATAAATAAACACGCTATACAGCGTGATAATGTGGAATTCAGGAGAGGGCATTGATAATGTATTACAGTAAGTAACGTTTTTATTTACCTTGTTATGTAATATGTAAGCATGTATTGTGGTTAAAGTTTCTCCTTCGTCGTGTTAATTTTAATTCATATGTCAATTGTTAGAATTAATGATTAAAAGTTCACTTTAATGAAATATAAAGTATTTGTAACAGAAAATATAGTTTTTTGTTTTGATTTCATGTATTAATTCCTGAGTAGATAAGATTCCTAAAAGTAATATTGATTTATTTTTAGTCTTTTTTTAATAACATATGTAACTTAACTGTACTTAAGTTACTCCTTATTCGTAGTAGTACGTCTCCTATTACAGATCATATTGAAAATGTTGACAATCTAAACCGGACTTCGTACATATCTAAGTGTCTTATGTCCATTGTAACTCAATCCATTCTTTTGAAAATATCATAATTATCTATCGAGTTAAGAAACTCTACATACTTTGTGACTCGTCTTGTAAAAAATTATTCAAAACTCTACAGTTATTGGCAAGGACATGTTTTTTGCTATCGTTGTGTAGTTCTTAGAAATAGCAATAAGTATTTATTTGAATTAATATTTTACGCGTAAAACGCGTTACGCGAAAATTATACTTTTATTTCGACCTTCCTAGCACTTTTGGTCAACAAATACTTCGTGGAATATATTTAAGCTTAATAGAATTCAACACTGAATGTTATGGAATTGAATCCAGGGCATCCGATCTGTTAGATGAATGTTTCTACTTGATCGTCTCTTGTTACTGGATTATTAATAAATAGTTTTTATCTTGCTTATATTATATTAAGTTTAAAAGTAACATTAAGTAACATGACTTGTTTACTTATCACAATTTCTTTCACATCACAAACAAAATACTCTAATGACCTTTACTCTCTTCCCGAACAAAGTTTATCTCTATTTAGTATTGGAACACTTCTTCAATAAATTTATACTTAAAAGACTTGTTTCCAGGAAAGTGTCCAGTCATTATTTTAATTTAAATGTTTAGTTTTGTTCGACGTTACTGTTCTAATGTTATAGAAACATTTTGTACCAAATGTAGAAGGTAAGAATTTCCTATAAATACGTTTATCACATCTAAAATATATTGAGATGTATAAAATCTCAAAAAAGACGCAAAAGTATAAGTTTGTATGTCTTGTAATTGCGCTCGAATTTAAATTGAAGATACATCATTAGCTCACTATAGGTCCCCACCGAGGGGCTCGGAGCCTACCCCTATATTAGGGGTGATTAGGCCATATATATTAATGAAGATTAATCTACCTCTTATCCTCTATATTTTGTATAAAAATGTAACTTAAACTACTCGACAAATACATGACAAATATGAGACTTTGTCATGTTCTTCAAATACGCTACATCACGATAAAAAATACTATAGTAATTTAGAAACTATTATTATCTACAATTGGCCAAACTTATATCAATTACCTACACGCGATTGTTTGCATAGAGTTTCAAAGATGCGTGACTGATTTTTGTGATTAACCAAAGAACAGAACGAAACACTCTAGCGCGGGTATGACAAAAAAATCATAAACGACGTCAAGAAACGCAAAGATTTTGATAATTTGTGACATTTTTCCAAGTACAAGTATAAACAGGTTTTTACTGCCTTTTATCACAATTCGGCAATAAGGCAAACAAAAACGCCCATATTTAGTTATCAATAGCGCGAGAATCGTATCGTATGTTTAGATGGATGGATGGATGTTTGTTTGAAGGTATCTCCAGAACAGCTAAACGGATCACGATGAAATTTGGCATACGTATAGAACAGTATGTTAGAACACATAGGCTAATTATGTTTTCTTTAAATTCTCCGCGGACGGAGTAGCGAGCGACAAAATACTGGTTGCAAAGAAAAGGCTAGGATTAGCTAAAGAAGAGCTAATCGGTAATGATTATTTGAAGGTATTAAATAACTATTAAAAGAAAAAAAAACTAGAAATCTTTTGTACAAACACTTTCAGACCATTCCAGGAACCCAATGTAAAACTTAGAGACTTTAAGAAATTTCACTTTTTGGCCATTTCTTTAGACTTATTTGTAATTAAAGAATTTGCAAATAACAAATAAATCGATTAAGATAATATCTATAAATATGTTATTGCTTACTTTAATAGTTATTATATCATCTGACTGAGGTTATCGTGGTTCACGGGTGATGCTCCATGGCTCTTTATATATGAATTCAGTTTACTCTTAATGTTCTTGCAAAGTGAGCAAGAAGGCGACTACGTTACGATATTAGGATGGTGGCTAAAGTGATTTCAGGAACCGAAATAGCTCGGTATGATATTACTGTAATTCTTGTCTTAAGTTATTTTAATTTATTTTTATTTTATTATTCATAAAAAAGGTTGTAGTTTAAATTAAGATAATGTCAGTGCAATTTTAAACTACCTACACAATTAATTACTACTACTTTTAGAGAACTATTCTCTCATTTCAAAAAGAGTTTTTAATGTGATTTTTGTAAGGATACCAATATTTTACGTCAGCGAAAATGTATCACTAGGAAATAAACAAATTTACGGTAAAAGTAAAGTAAATTTACCAATAATTGATAGTATAGTGATGTTCTCATCATCATCATCGTGTAAGTGTAAGTTATAGTAAATTAGGGTCGTCAGTTAAGGGTTAATTTTAATAATTAATTTTAAATACAGGTCCATCGAAGATGAACTACGTCAACAGGTGTCTGAACTCCGAGCGCAGTCGTCCGGCGCGCAGCCCCGGCTGGCCATCGTGCAGGTCGGCGGCCGCGAGGATTCCAACGTCTACATCCGGATGAAATTAAAAGCAGCTGAGAATATAGGCATCTTGGCTGAACATGTCCGATTGCCGAGAGACTGCACGCAAACAGAAGTAAGTCGAATTTGAATTGGTTTTAGTCTTTTTTTGTATTTCTTTAAATTAGTAGAGTTGATGCCATACTATTTTTGCCAAATTGTTTTGCTTCGAACAAATTTTCAAAGAATACGCATAAAGCTGTCGATCTTCTGCTCAAAAGACATTTGAATAGAATAGTATTTTTTTCTGTAATTTTATTGAGTTGTATTATTGTTATTTAATGTATTACTATTGTTAGGAAGAAACTCCGACATTGTGCCGGTGCACTGGAGCAATACTAGGCTTACTAAAATGTCATTGTTTAAGTTCCCTCACTAATCATTTTGACAATTGACTTGGTACCAAAAGCGCGCAATTCGCGCCAATTGATTTTAACTAATAAGGTCTATAACTATGATGTTTGCTAAGTATCATGCAACGTTAAATCTGATTCTTTAGAACGTCTAAATGTTGGTACAAACGTTTTTATTATATCGATTCGCAAAAACCTATCTTTATTTTGTTCCATAATGATATAACAAACTCATTATGGTTCAGGGTCACATGACGCGATTATACGACGTAAATTTGATAACACCAAATAACTGAATATTGTTTTCTCAATTGTACATACTTAATTACATACTTATTATGTATTCGTGCAAATATTTGCTCTAATGCTTATATTAAAAATTTTCAATTTTAGTAAACTACTTTTCAATTGTCTAGAAGACTTTCTCTTATTTTCAATTAAAACGATACGTTATATCAGTCCAGTTATATTACAATAACATAATTAGTTTACATCCTTGCTCTTTGAACTGCTAACTGTGATCTGATATGACGCAATTATTATTTAACAACTTGTTTACAGATTCACTGTATTAAGTACAAATATTAAGATATTATTAAATCGATCATTGTCAAATTATTTGAATAGTATAGGTTTATGTTTGACAATTTTATCCCTTATAATGAACTCAGATGTTCTATGCTAATGAATTTTGTAAAGCCCAGACTGAGAATCTTCTTTGCGACTGGTATTTTGTTGTGTTTACGATTTAAATGTAACCGTAAATAGTAATAGGGTTATGTTTTCCGAAAATTAAACGAATGACTCTCTATATAATTGCCTATAAATTATGTTACATTTATTTTATTATTTTCGTAGTTGCTGACAAAGTTGACAGCCCTGAACGAGTCTCCGCAGGTGCACGGTATAATTGTGCAGATGCCGCTGGACTCTGATCACCAGATTGATTCACATCTCATTACTGACGCTGTATCCTCGCACAAAGACGTTGACGGGTAAAGTGATGATATAGTTACATGTCTTCTTGTATCTTCGAATAAATTTAATAAAAAGCTCTTCCACAAGGCAACGTAAATCTTTGTATACTGGCGATTTTAGTTGCTGAGCAACTAACACAGTCCAACATCATAGAACGTACACAGCGAGAATCGCCTACGTTTCGCAGCAACCTGTTTGTCAATATCGTCGTGAGAAAAGTAGCCGTAATTTTCAAGATGGCAGAGGTATGCCTTTACTGACCGAATAGACGACTCGCGTCCACAATTCGTCGTTGTTTAGAGCGCTACGCAACCATACTATATTAGTTTCGACGATTTACGATGCCTTGTTTACAACAGGCCAAAGAGTAACGCTTCTATTAATCATAAATCTCCATTCCCTCCAGTTTGAACACTGAGAACGAGGGTCGCGTGGCTATCGGTGACTTCTCAGGCTTTGTGCCGTGTACTCCGGCGGGCTGTATTGAGCTGATCAAGCGGACCGGCGTCAGTATAGCTGGAAAGCGTGCTGTGGTGCTCGGCCGCAGCCGTATTGTTGGCACACCGGTCGCAGAACTCCTCAAATGGGAACACGCAACAGTTACTGTTTGCCACTCCAAGACTAACGACTTGAGTGAAATCGTAAGTCTGTAACTGTTTACTGCCGGTTCGTAACTATAGGATACTAGTATATATCTCATATTGGGAATAAGCAACTGTCGGTTTCTGAGACCAAAATATCCGTTTTAAACCTATATTGTTATCACTGTATATTGTTATCAATGTTTTGTCAAGATGATAAGGATGGCGATATGATTTATACATTTTGGTCTCAGAAACCCACGGTAAGTGTTTCAGTTTGTAAATCTTATTGGAAATTGTATGCAGTTATGTATTTGAAACTAACCAATACGAAATATCACGATGTGTAAGATTATGTAAGAAATTTTCTTATTTGTATTTTTATAGGCCATTAATATTTACAGGCCATTTTTTTTCTCATTATAAAACAAATACTAAGCCTTTGTTCTTGAGACTTGCCTGTTGTTACCTCTAGTATAAGCATCATATCAACTTTTATCCGTTTTAGACAAAGACCGCTGACATCTTAGTGGTGGCCATTGGCAGGGCTGAAATGGTCCGCGGCTCATGGATTAAACCTGGAGCGATCGTAATTGATTGCGGAATAAATCCTATACCAGGTAATTTTGTACTAAATACTTTTCACTAACCTATGGTAGAATTCCACTTTCGAAATAGTCAAACCATATTATCGTCTCTTTCATTTATAATATTGATAGAAAGAGATAACTATGTTTATGTGCAGGTATTTCAGTAATGGCAACCCACAGTCCCACATGCTTGTTTATAAACATTATGCGGACGTTCGTTACACACTTCTGCTTCTCATAATATTGCATTATACATATCGTACGATAAGCGCTTAATTAAACCTCTCTGTGAATATAAAGTAACTAAAAATAACATCAACCCTTTGTTTAAATAATTAGAGATATCAGTCAGTTTTGGTAAGTGTAACGTTATTGTAGACGCGACAAAGAAGAGTGGTCAGCGTCTGGTAGGTGACGTGGCGTACAGCGAGGCGGTGCAGGTGGCGGGGCATGTGACGCCGGTGCCGGGCGGCGTGGGACCGCTCACTGTGGCCATGTTGATGCGCAACACCGTGCTGGCTGCGCGCAGGCAGCTGCAGCGTCTGCTGCTGCCCGCCTGGCCCCTGCAGGTGCTGCGTCTCAACCTGCAGACCCCTCCGCCCAGGTACAGTACTGACGGTTAAATATTTTCTAGGCAGACTTACAGCATTAGTAATATAGTCGATATTGCCCTTTGGAGTCCGGTGGTCGGTAGGGATAGAAAAATTGTTTTAAAGTCACTAGAGCTAAGCACTGGTTATTCTCTTTTGCGATGGTTGAAAAGATTCCTAAACTCCCGTTTGAAATAAATCTGCTAAAGCAAGAAACGGATCTGCAGTTCCTCTGGTGTTACAAATGTCCATCGGTATCGTTGATCACCTCGTTTGCTCCCTTCTCTTATAAAAAAAAAAAACATAAGTAATGCAATCCTTTGACTGAATTCTTTAAGTTGGTGTTAACTTCGATAAACAAAAAAGTTTCTTGTTGAGGTCGGATGTAAGTTAATATTAAAAGAATCACTAATGTTAAAGTGTTTTAGAAATTTCATTATCTATTTGTTCAAAAATTAGAAATGGAAAAAGGTTTTATGTGTTGTTTGTTCGTGTCAGTGACATCGTGATAGCGCGGTCTCAGAAGCCGAAGCATATCTCGCGGCTGGCGGAGGAGATCGGTCTGTTCCCCAGCGAGGTGTCGCAGTACGGCAGCACCAAGGCCAAGATCTCCCTCTCTGTGCTGGACCGTCTGCGCGACCAGCGCGGCGGCAAGTACATCGTCGTCGCTGGGTATGTACCAAACATATATTCTAAGCTAAGCTAGGCTAAGCCCCTACTAAATTATGACTAGTAACAGTTTTGGACAACTATTGGATTACTTGCACGGATTAAGATTTTTGTAAATCCAAATTTAAATTTTGAACTTGTCATTCCGCTCTGTACCCGGTTAACTCTCGCTCAATACACATCTCTTTCCTCTCTAGCCAAAATCGTTTTATTTTCCGTAGTTTCAACCTACTAACTTTTACAATATTTGAATATAGTAATTCTCGAAATAGATTAACGCTTTTACTTAATCTATTTCGCGAATTATTGTCTTTAAAATAATGTTTTAAAAACTAAACTAGATGCAAAAGAAAAATATCATTGAAAAATATTAGTAGTTAAATATTTTTGAATTGAATTTTAAAACATATTCTCGTGAATAATTTGAACGACAAAGTTACACCCAAGCTAAGCGATCTACACAAAGATCAATTAATCTAGAAATCTATGGAAATCCCTTTACAAGACGCAACAAGCTGTCTTGTACCGCTGTTGGTGGTGACTGGTGAGGTGATGATCGTATGTGTGTGTGATGCAGTATAACACCGACACCGCTGGGCGAGGGCAAGAGCACGACGCTGCTGGGGTTGGTGCAGGCGCTGTGCGCACATCGCGGCCGCAACGCCTTCGCCTGCATGCGTCAGCCCAGTCAGGGACCCACCTTCGGAGTCAAGGGTGGCGCTGCTGGTGGCGGCTACTCCCAGGTAACTAATGAAAAAATACTTCCCAGACTGTTTTTTTACATCTAACTGTAACTACGTCGTTAACTTCATAAAACTACTACTAATCCGCCTAGTCACCTTCAACGGCTAATCTTTATACGATTTTCGAGTATTCATCGATATACAACCAATAGCAAGATATACGTATAGGGTAAGGGTAGAGTATTAGGGTAGAGAGAGCTGAGATAACAACCCAGGGCGGCGGACATAAGGGAGCGCCGAAAGAGTCGAACGCGGCGCGAGAGGGGCTCCGCTGAACCCCCTAAAATACCCTATTTTTGGAAGTTTTCTCACGAAACTAACAAAATAGGTGTGCCGCTAAAACTCGGAAATACTGAAACTGGCCTTGTCTATGTAGATATGTAGATCGAGAAAAAAATAAAATAAACTTTCCAGGTTATCCCTATGGAAGACTTTAACTTACATCTAACTGGCGACATCCACGCAGTCACTGCCGCTAACAATTTGTTGGCGGCACAAATGGATGCTAGAATATTCCACGAGCTGACGCAGAAGGACGGGCCGCTGTACGACCGGCTGGTGCCCAAGGTGAAGGGTGTTAGGAAGTTCTCCGCAATCCAGCTGCGACGACTGAAGAGGCTGGGTATCAACAAGACAGACCCTGACACTCTGACAGACGAGGAAAGGACCAAGTTCGCCAGGCTTAATATTGATACAAACAAGATTATGTGGAACAGAGGTAAATATATTTTTTTTATTTAATAGTGTTTCAAAGAAATGATATCTAAAACCTTACTGCGAGACTTACTGTTAAAACACTGTATGCATTTTGTACAGTCAGCTGCAAAATTATTTGTACACTTACAAACTTTAATAACTTGTATAATTTCCAGTTTCAATAATACTTATGCACGAATTTGTTAATAACATGTAAATATAGTCTGAAGCATAAGGACGGATACGCATATTTACATACTTTTTAAAATTAATATATAAGTTTCATACTAGTGTTAATATACTACTTTTGGAGGCTTTGTAAATGTATGTTACATATTTATGCAGCTGACTGTACATCTAGAGTACTATTTATTAATATAGTCATACATAAAAATTCTCGTATTTTGTACATTGCTATAATTAAGTCTTTTCAAATATTAATCATATATCTATTAATATTTGAAAAAAAACAACGTTTATTTATATGTTTAAGCTTTATTCGCGAATGTTGTCATATTTATGAATAACTTTCTTATTTTTTTAGTTGTGGACTTAAACGATAGATATCTAAGAAAAATAACGATCGGTCAATCCCCGACGGAGAAGGGCTTCACTCGGGAGACCGCGTTCGATATATCCGTGGCGTCAGAGATAATGGCCATCCTGGCGCTCGGGAGAAACGTGGACGATATCAAGCAGCGCCTCGCCACCATGGTGGTCGCACTGGATAAGAGCGGCTCGCCAGTCACCGCAGATGACCTGGTATTAACACTACTATTCACATTTTATTACAAGATTAAAATTTATAAAATTATAAATGGTTTTTAAATAATTGTTTTAAAACGATAAGCATGATGTTATATTTTCATCTATATAACGCCTGTTGAAATTAAATAGCAATGTTTCTGCTCATACTTTACCAGTGAAAAGACTTATTATGTTGAATTTATTTTATTATTACATAATGATATAGTAGACTAACGATCGCCGGTGACTTCGTCAGCGTATCATTAAAAAAAAATGTAGTCTATAATATGCCTGGGTCTATCAGCTACCTTATCGTCAAAGTCGGTCCAGCTGTTTCGGAGATTACCCAGAACAAAGGCCTAGTGGACAGACATACAGACAGACGGACAAAAATTTTAATTTAAAATTGTTTTTTTTGTTATCGGATATGCAAATACAAAGTATGTACGAATTTTTTTTTTTTTTCAATTTTACATACAGACATTCAAATTTTATTAATATGTATAGATATTCGAAAACAATACTTTGTTAGGTCTCAAAAGATACTTGACTGAGTATGTCAAAGTTGAGTAGTTACCAGCAGTGATGGTATTTGGTATGTGTCAGGGCATGACGGGCGCGCTGATGGTGCTGCTGCGGGACGCGCTGGAGCCGACGCTGATGCAGACGCTGGAGGGCACGCCGGTGCTGGTGCACACGGGACCCTTCGCCAACATCGCGCACGGCTGCTCCTCCATACTGGCGGACAGGATCGCCATACAGCTCGCCGGAGAGCAAGGCTTCGTCGCCACTGAGGCCGGCTTCGGCTCCGACATAGGTAAACTGCGGCTACAAACACTACACACTTGCTTTACACTAGAAGTGTTAAAATAAATGGGTCAGCTCTCCCGGTGCAATACCATGATCACACAGAAGACAGGCGACCGGAAGCCATTCCTCCTTTCGTTTGATGAGTGCGCTTGCCGGAAGCAATGTTACACCCTTTCCCTTCCCACCTTATTTTATAAAGAAAGTATGGGAAGAGGAAGGGAGGAGGAGATGTATACGACGGGGAAATATTCTGTTTTTTCGTATCCTTCCGTCGATTAATGGTTTAAAAAAAGATTCGACTCGGTTAATATGTGTTGTTGGTATACTTATGGAATACGTTGTATAGGAATGGAGAAGTTCTTCGACATAAAATGTCGGGCGAGTGGAGACACGCCGCATTGCGTGGTGCTGGTGGCAACTGTACGTGCGCTCAAGATGCACGGAGGAGGACCACCTGTCTCACCTGGACAACCTCTCCATGATGTCTATGTACAGGTAACATTACGATAATTACATTAATCTTTAAAAGTTTCCACACTGATATCTATAGATAGGCGATTGCTTGGAAATTACTGTTTTTACTATGTTTCGATTTAAACTCGCCGATTGATGTTACATGACAGTTAATTCTATCCATATTACTAGATCGAATACATACCGTCGTCAAACCGCTTCCATCAACACCTCAAAGGCCGACAACGCATCTGCGGTTCCTCTGGTATTGCTGATGTCCATGGGCGTCGTTGTACACCTCCCTGTTCCCGGTGCTCGTTTGCCCCCTTCTGTTATAAAAAAAATCAACGCCAAAATGGCGGAAATCAAATACGCACAAATTACTTCGTCGTACAGCCAGTGAGCTTCCACAATTCATTGCGTATATCATGGTTACAATATAACTTCTCAAAGCAACAATCATTTTTATTATCCCTCGTGATTTTTATGAAGTCCAATCGTAGCAAGAATTACGTTCAGGAACTTTAAATTCATACTGTCATAAAAATAATAGTAAGTCCTGACTTCATCATTTCTTATAAAGCCAACTCACGTTAAACTTATTGATTTCTACCAGTACGTTCATCAATGAATCATTAAAGTTGACTTAGGTCATGTTTACAATCGACAATTCCCCGCAGACGAATTTTTAACTAAAAATTGAAACCGTATGTCATGTCACTGGAATTCTGCTTGGATTGCACTCACATGTTAAAAGTCACGGAAATAAGTTGTGACTTATCCCGCCACGAAGCTCGGAAACTCGGCTAACTGGGAAAACCACAAGATTGGCGTCGGGGGCCTGATACTTGTGACGCGAACATGAACAGCGGACTTTGCCTTATCATAAAACAAAGTTCCATCTACGCGTCATTTTCACAGTTCATTTCTTTATTTATAGATATCAAGAAGTTCCATTAAATATGACAAAAATATATGTTGCTAGCTGCCCGCGACTCTGTCCGTGCGGAATTAAAAAAAAACTTAATTAATAGCCTATGTGTTCTACACTATGTTCTATGTCATTGCCAAATTTCATCAAGATATCTTCTCAAGATCTTATCAGCCTTTCTGTAGATAACTTCAAACAAACATCCATCCATCCAACTAATCATTGGCATTTATATATTAGTAAGAGATATTAGTAAAATGATAAAAATGTACGTTATATAGAGAATTTAATATGATACAGGAGAACGTAGAACTGCTAAGAAAGGGCCTGTGCAATTTGGGCAAGCACATCAGCAACGGCAAAGCTTTCTCCGTGCCAGTTGTCGTCGCCATCAACCGCCACGGGTGAGATATTTATCATTTCTATAATAATTTATTTCTGTCGTGTTATTTAAAAGAAAAAAACTGTGTTAAAGAGCGCCTGAAAAAAAAAACTTAACTAAGGGCAATAGGGTAGTTCGAGTTAGGGCGACCGCCCAGGGCGTAGGGTATTAAGGGGCGCCTCCTTAGATATCCTGTTTTTGGAAGATTTCACTCGAAACCAAAAAAGTGAACACCGCAAAAATCTGGCCCAGGGCGCTGGAAATGCTAAAACCGGTCCTGATCTAGATTCAGATGTTAATGTTATATTCTAAGATTGATATTATCTTGACTAATTAATTTTTAATAGTTTGGCTATTTAATTAATTTTCCGCCTTTATACCAGGACGAAATTCAATGTTATTCTATGTGTTTCATTGTAGTTAACAATTAATGATAATTCCTATAATAAATAATTGACTATAATAATCAATATCAACTATAAAAAAGAAAATTACAAACTTGTTGAAATTTATAATGTTTCTGAACATTCATATGTCGAACTGATAAAGAAAAAAAAACCAGCCCTGACTCAATGACGAGACGAAAAGACGTATTTTATTTAAAAGAAACTGCAAATCCAGGAAATATCAAGGGAAACGCCTAGTTTTTCCCGACACAAGGTATTTACAAAAATCACAGAGAGTATTTACATTGGATACGTTATGTTTCCAGTAACGACACGGAAACGGAATTGAACCTGGTGAAGCAGTACGCGGAGGCAAACGGCGCATTCCGTGCGGTGGTGTGCGACCACTGGGCGCAGGGAGGTGCGGGAGCACTGGACCTCGCTGACGCGGTCATTGACGCCTGCTCCTCACCCTCACACTTCAACTACCTCTACCCCCTCACCCTCAGCATTCAGGAGAAGGTGCTCACCATCGCCAAGCAGATGTACGGCGCCGGACAGGTCGAGTACACTGACGAAGTACTCGAGAAGATCAAAGTCTTCACTGCCATGGTTAGTTACTAATTAAAAACTAAGTATAGTTCTTTTCAAATATTTTGTAGTCCAATGTCATCTGCGCGCTCCACAGTGCCCTCCTGCGCAACTCTAAAATTGTATTCTGCGCTACGACTCTCACGAAATTAAGAGCTGACAAGATATTTGAAAACCAGTGTTAATATTTATTTTTTATGAGAGCATACTTAATACTGGTAACGTTTTACGTCCAGGGTTACGACAAGTTGCCGATCTGCATGGCAAAGACGTCAAACTCGTTGACTGGCGACCCGGCAGTGAAAGGCGCACCGACAGGATTCACGTTGCGCATCACCGACATGTTTGTGTCGGTGGGCGCGGGCTTCGTGGTACCCATGTGCGGCGAGATCAGCAAGATGCCCGGCCTGCCGACACGACCCAGCATCTACGACATAGACCTAAACACAAACACAATGGAGATTGAGGGTCTTTTCTAAATTCCCAATAATACGACCAAAAAAGAGTTGCATTATGAAACCCTTTAAAGATACTCTTTTGGTTAAATTCGTTTTTTTTTAAATATGTTTAACTCAAATATATTATGTGTACGAAAGATTTTTTTTCTATATTACATACAGACACTCCAATTTTATTAATTGTATAAATAATAAGCAGTGGTAGAGATAGCTTTAACATCATCGCACTAATTGTCCCGGCTCGCCCAGTGAAATACCACGACCACACAGGAGACAGGCGTCAAGTGGAAGCAATTCCGCGTACAGTCTGATGAGTGTGCGTCCCGGAGGCCTAATTTAGTCCTCTTTCCCTTCCCATCCTTTTTCTTGTAAGAAAAGGATGAGAACTGGAAGTTGAATTTCCGGATGAGAGGATGCATGGGAAGGGAAAATAATTTCTTTCTGTGCATCCTCTCCTCCGTCGATTAAAGGTAGGCTACGCATATGCAATTGCGTATGTATATGGGCATCGGTCACTTCGCTATTTCAGCGATTTTAGATGGATTAAAAAATGCATAAGTTTAACGCGATAAGCAATGATACGCAATATTTATTTTAGAACTTGTCAATCGTCGATTCATACTTGAATACATTTCAATGACGGTTTTACTATAAACTTTGACCGTTGACCATGAGTCAAATTGAAGTCATTTTCAAAGAACAAATTGAAGTCATTTTCAAAGAAAAAATCTTACAACTAAGCCTATGGACCGGCACAATTCCTCCGTCAAATCCACTTCCCTTTCCCTTTCCTTATGAGAATAGGTTGAAAAGAGAGTGACAAACAATTAAAAAAATATGATCGATTTTAATAATCGATATTGTCACGTTCATTTATTGCACGAGTATCCTGTAGGTAATAAAATAAAATTAAAAAAAATATCATAGATAATGTCTACTCGATGGTGAAAATTAATTACAATAAATAAATCATCGTTTTCAAAAATAATTTTCCGCTGTCGTAATTCTTATAAAAATTACGGTACTTCACCGACACGTACAACGACACGTACATTTTGTTCTATGTCGAACTGCGGATTAATCTATGACCTGGCACATTTTAAAGTACCTACGAAAACTGTCGGAAATATGTGAAATTAGTTAATTTTTAAAATGTGTATTTTTAAATTTTATCATTTATTGCGCTCTTAAAACTTTTGTGTTGCGTCAGATTAATTCTTTACCTAGTGAAGTGAGTGTCTAATGATTAAAGAAATACTTGAAAAGATTCTTGTTATTGGAGAAACGCGCGGGGTAAGTAAAACTTCTTGTTTCTCGACCTTTTTTAAAAATAAAAATATGAAATACTCGAAAGAATTGGATAAATCGAGTAAATGAACACAAAAATATTTTCTAATTTTTCCTACATGAAAACTAGAACAATGGATGGGACTTCTTGAATTGGTCTTTAAAGGGTTAAGTAAAAAACCAAAGTTCAGCCCCACGGTCAGATTGTGAGGAGGAAAGGCATGTATCATTATGTTTATTCAACTTGATACGTTAGTAGTTAAGATTCAAAATTGCGTTTACTCAGACAATTTATTTTGCTTTACCTAAATCGATAACGATGTGATCACTAAAATAATAATGCATCGAGGAAAAAACTCGAAGGCTCACAGACTTATAAAAACAGAAATGTAAAGAACAAAGTTTCCATGATTATTCCTAAATATCTAAAAAAAATACTCATTTGTGTTGAATTCAACTCTTATTTTTACAGCTGTTTTTAGTGTTGCCAGACCATGGATTTTACCAAATGTAGGCGAATTTAGCTTATCGAGCAAATTCAACCTGCACATATGTTAAAAACGACAGTGATAAATTTTAATGTCACATGATACAGGATTCTGAATAAATAATAACATATTCGTAGTTTGTAAAATATTACATTTCTGTAGAAATTAGAAGTATCTTTAACATCTAAATACATATATAGTTTGATGTGTATTTTTATATAATAGTGATTTACACATTTATCCTGAAATATTTATTCACGTTAAAATGTATCAATGAAATGAAAACGGTAAGGTAACAGCAATGACGGGGCAACACCGGAACATATAAAACTTGTAACCGCCGAAATAATTTTCAGTTGGTTTAAAGCGAAGTCGTGAGATGAACGCACGTCGATAGTTTTTTATTAATAAAATTTTCGCATTGTTTTAATCTAATTATGCTCCGTAGATATTGAAACATGTATTATTTAACGGGTTCTGTAATTATCTTAGTGTTATTTAGTAGTACAAATTGTGTGGAACTAGAAGACACTTTATGCTGTAGTCCAGGGCTATACCTATATCAAGATGAAACAAACGCTTTCGCGTGCTGGGACCCAAAAACAAATAACGATAGTGATATTACTTATGAGATAATTTGTGAACACGATATTCAATTTGAAACTGAAAGTGATACTATCTCGTTTTCGGTCAGAGAAGACGGCTACTTACTTGTAAATGTACCTAATGATCAAATCGAGATTGCACCTAACACGTAAGATTTATTTTTATAAGCATACAAGCTGTCGCCCGCGACTCCCCCGCGCGGAATTAAAACAAAACCTAATAAGTAACCTATGTATTCTTCCAAAATATGTTCTATAAGTGTGCCTAATTTCGTCAAAATCCATTGAGCCGTTCCGGAGGTACCTTCAAACAAACATCCATCCATCCATCTAAACACTCGCATTTATGATATTAGTAAGATAAACAGCACTTGTCTGCAATACGATATAGAAATCCGTGCATTAATTATGATAGAATAACTGGAGAGATGTTTTTACGCTTTATATATGTTTGTGGTCAGTTGGATTTTTTTGGTCTTTTTTAAGTAATATTTTTTTTAGGTTCTGCGTGTCCAATTACACGAAAAGCACGAACGAGTCTTTTCTAGCGGATGCGGTTGTATCAGTGCTGGGATGCAGGCCAGTGCCGCCAGAGCCACTTGTCAGCTACGAGGTGTCCGCTTACTGCATGCTGGTGTCTGTCGTCTTCTTATTCCTCACTGCCCTCGTGTACATCGCATTACCGGAGATAAGGTAAAGACTTATACAAGCCTCAATATTAAATTTCCATGAAAGCAAGATCATATACTAGTACACTAAATCACCGTATTATAAAGTAATTAGTTAGTAAGAAATTTAGTTAGCTCTGCAGCTATATATGGCAAGAATAATGTTTTTGTTAAAAATATTACTAATTTCAAACTAAAAATTTTCACAGGCAAAAATTGAAAAAAAAAAAATTAGTCATACTCGTCCTTATTGCATAAGACTGCATGCTTAAATTACTAGTGAATTATGTGTTATGAAAAAGAAAATTTGTGAAAACATATTAAACACTGCGCGCTTTATTCGAATATAGCTATAAAAATACGAGATTTCTCTCAGTAAATCGACTACGTGACAAAAACCTGAGCCACCCCTCACACCTGTGAATGACCGTGGTATTTTAAACTACGCTACCCCTCCCTCCCTAAACGGGTTACGTAGTATAGGTACGTTCCCTTAACACTCCGTGTGATCACTATGTTTACGTTTAGAAAGTTTGTATTTTATTAATTGATTGTTTTTGTTCTCAGGGATTTAAATGGGAAGAGTTTCATTAATTTCTGCGTGTCTCTTGCGCTGGGTTTACTTTGCATAGCCATCAACAATCTCCTAACATTTTTTCAAGACATGAATCTTTGTGCTACTAGAGGTATTTATTTATCTATATAAAATATATACGCAATGTTTAAACAATACTAATATGAATATGTTTTCAGGTTTTCTGATTTACTTTTTCCTTATTGCTAGTTTCTTCTGGAGCAATGCGATATCCATACAGATACTACGTAGCATGAGGTATGTTTCTATATTTCATATTATTTATATTCAACTCAACGATTAATTAGTTATCGATTGGAAAATTAAGGTACAAAAATATTAATGAATACGTCACACACGGGTTTTTGATGCTAAATACGTGTGACCATGGGTTTCTGAGACTAAATATGTAAAAATCATCATCCTTGTCATTATCTTTGTCAAAATATAGATAATAATATGTTTTACACAAAGATTTTGGTCTCAGAAACCCAAGTGAATTATAAAATATTCGCTCTGCTGTAAATTGGTTACGAACAAGATAAGAAATGTTAACGATCTAGATAACATTGTTGAATATGTGCGAATTTCAGTGAAAATGAAACTGTAACAGGAAAATCTCGACGTAAATTTTAAGGAACATTGTTTGAGAAAATAAGAGAATGTTTATACGGAGAGACATGATAAACTGTTTTACGAGTTACAAGCATTAGTGGATTAAATTTATTGACAATTTATGCTTAAGTAGATGCTTTATTCAAAAATATTGAACTCGTCCTTCATGACTCACCTGCTAAATTGGGTCTCATTTATTTTGGGAAACAGGACTAATCATGAGGGGGATTGTGTCTACCAGAACCATACTCGTCAGACGAAACGCGTAACATGAATTTTGTATAGTCGTGGTACGACTTGCTAAGACTGCTGCGAAGTATTTGTTAAGTCCAAATTCATATAGAAAAGTAAAGCCATATGTTCGATAGATGTAATATGTAGTTATTGTTTCAGACGTCCATTAAAAGTTGACTATGGATGGAAAGAGTTCGCGTGGTACGCTCTGTACGCTTGGGGGTCGAGCACGGTACTCACCGTAGGCATGGCTATTGTTAACTTTATGCCGGGAAATCATCAGAAGCCTGGTATTGGACTCAGATACTGCGGGTTTTACAGTAAGTAATATTTTGCATAGTTTACATACCACTAAGTCATTCGTGTCTATCACACGTACTATTGTTAATGGATGAAATTGAATTTAGATAAGCCTCTAATAAAATTTCGAGCGGCCATAACATTTGAATGGAAGTATACAAGAATATAAATGTCAAATAAATTGTTCTGTGCCGCGCCCATATCGAGTCTTGTGGATGTTTTTTTGTACGCGTTACAGCTCTTTGACAATCGATCAATAGCTACATTGAATTTCAATTAAGAATAAATGGAACAATGATCACGATATATAAAAAAAAACAACAATAAAAAAGTATTTAAAGGCAAATTATAAAAGCGTTAATTAGATTGAACTTGGATGTTCAGATTTGGAATATTCTAAATTCAGTTATATTTGTAAGTTATGACGTCACAATGCGGCACGAGTTCATGAACGATTTTATTTGAAATTCGTTGTACTAAATTACGGCATTTTGTGAGCAGACAAGAAGCAGCAGTGGTACTACATGTACAGTGTGATGTCAATCCTGATCTCAGCCAACATCTGCATCTTCGTGTACACCTCAGTGCTGCTCTGGCGGCAGAGCTTCGCATCCACACATCTCAAGGCTCTTAAATACAAGTCTGTATACTACTTACTTAACACGTTCATTGCTTTCGGATCAATGTAGTAGTACATAAAAAATCCAGTAACAATGAACGTGTTAGTACTAAAATGTTTTTTACAAGTAAAATATCACTAATGTTCTCTTTGTTTTAGATTTCTAATGACAATCAGATTGTTTATTATAATGGGAATTCCCTGGGTCTTTGAAATGATAAGTTCATTGACGGAACGGAGCATTATATGGTATGTATTTCTTTTTTTTAATTTATACTAGGAGACATTTCTTACAGCATTTGATGTGACACGAACAGAAAAATATTTTTGAATTACTATCTTAAGAAAAAAAATGTTGGTCCTTCGATAACTGTGATGTGTTGCCAGTATATTCTGGCGTATAATTGTATTTAATTGTTACAGGGTAATACTGGACTTTGTGAACGTGCTGCAAGGTCCGCTGATCTTCCTGGTGCTGGTGGTGCTGCGGAGACGCGTAGTGAAGGCGCTGTTGCGGCGCGGCGTGCTCGACTGCCTCGCGCCGCACGTGGAGCGACATCTCGCGCTCGCTGACGACGACGAGGACGTCATACAACATACCATGGATGTGCCGATGGACGAGAAAGTCACCATATAACTAACCTCTTTGGTGTGGGATGGACCTTATCAAAGATTCCCTTCTGCTGGCGGAACTGAATTATGTAGGGTTTTACCTACAAAAACTCATTAAATGGCCAAAAAATGGTATAATTTAAAATAATTTAGCTTTAAAAGCACCATACTACTAAGAATATTATTTAAAACTCGCATTTATAAATATTAATAATTCCCTCTATTAATTCTAGTCAAGCTCACTGCACAATTTATTTAGAATTATCAATCTGACCGTACACGTTTCGCTATTTACGTATTTTGTACTTCTACTAGGTTTAGTTTTTATAGTTCTATTCATGTCTGTGTACAATATTAACACATTAACTGCCACCGACTCGTGTGACTTCATTCTAGTACGTAAACGAGATACTGTCGCCTTTATTACTCCCAAATGAATGCACTTGTTACAAAAATCATACGATATTTATACAAGCTCGTCGCGGCTCCGGAAAACGATACCTTGTGTTCCGTTGTTTGTCGGGTAAAGTAACACCGCGTCTTTCTGCGTAGACCGACAAAGTATCCCGCCCTGCACAAGATAAATGCAGCCGAAATCGAGGTGGTGTCCTTGAACTCTAACGTGTTGCGAGCGAGTCCAAGGACGGCACTTGTACACGTCTCCAACAGACGTGTAATATTAAATTTGTTGATATCTTTAGTTATTTGGTAAGGATCATTTTTATAGAAAAAAAATTACCTTTTTTTTAAGTATTTATTTTTGTACTACTCGTGTATTTTTCTATTTTATTTTCTAGAAAATATAAAAGTTGTTAACAAATGTTGTGTTTATTTTCACATCTTAGCTTTCAGGATTTCAAAGTGAATTGTTTGTTCAATTTAATAATTAAAACGACTTCCATTTTTTATTTTAATTCGCTGTTGGGTAAGCTGCACTATCTCTGAATGATATTTACTATACTAGCTGTAGCCCGCGACTCCGACCGCGCAGTAAAAAAAAAACTTAATAAGTAGACAATGTTCTACAACTATGCCAAATCCATCGATCCATCTAAACATTCGCATTTATAATATTAGTAAGAAGTAGGATTATTAAGGGATTTTGAGGAATGCCAGTTTAAAAAAATCATACATTAAAGAGTTTTTAACCTTTAATTAGTAAACTTAAATCTAAAACAAGTTGGATTCAAGAGTCACAGAAGGTGATATAATCTGTGTAACATCTGTTTTGAAGTGAGAGATGTTTGTGTCGCTAGTTGTCAGGCGCGTCCTCGACTTCATTGACGATGTTTGTGGGTGTGAAGGAGGGCGCGGTGTCCTCCTCATCGCTGTCTGCAGCAGGCGTGGCGGCGGGAGGGCGCGGCGAGCGCGGTCGCGCGGCGCTCTCACTGCCGGGCGGGACCCAACCACCCTCCTGAACAAAACATATCGCAAGACTTCAAAATGATGTAAACACTTCCACGAACCTAAGATCAAGCATGACAAGTCTAAAAACTGTATCCAATACTTCAAAGTTATCAATACACAATTTGGTACAGCAGTTTAGTATAAAATATGTACTTTTAGACATTATTAGTTGGAAACCTTTGGCGTGAATGGCGCGGTTTTGTTACAAAGTATCAGAATAGTCAGGGAACATAAACGTCGACATTTTAGTAAAGCTAGTATTGCGCCAGTACACCGGCACAGTGTCGAATTTTGTTCCTAACAGTAGGTAGGTGTGAAGTTTGTAAGGTACTGACGGCTTGTTGTTGTCCGGTGCGCAGACGCACGATGTCGAGGTACATGTCGTAGACGTAGCGCGCCATGTGCGGCATGTCGTGCACACGCAGCACGCGCGCTGCCGGCACAGCCGCTTCCGCCCCGCGCTGCGCCGGGAACGTCTCGCCCGGCACCAGCTCCAGCTGCAGCGGCCGCTCCACCAGCTGACAACACGCTTGCTTGTTACAATCTTCTAAATTTAAATCTTTTTACTATAGTTTAATGAAAACAACACTTGTGCTGACTTCAGTGAAGCGTTTGACAACATTTATCACCATAATTTAATAATAAAAAAAAACAATCTTATTTAAACATGTCATTGTTGCGATGTTTTAATTTTAATTTGTATTTGAAATGTAATAAAGTGATAGTACAGGGTTAGACATATTTGATGCGTATTTGAGAGCAGGTGTCCTTCAAGGATCAAAAGTAGGGCCATTTTCAAAAACCGATGATCATTAGAGAACATATTTCCACACGTTATTTAAAATATCAGCTATGAATGTGGTACCTGGTTGAAGGTGGGCTGCAGCTCGAAGCAGTTGCGGAAGAGGTCGGCGCGGGCGAATATGTATAATCCAAGTCGTGCGCGCGATGCGGCCACCACGAGGCGGCGCAGGTCGCGCACGTGGCCCACAGCGCGCGTGCGCACCAGTGACACAAGAGCCACGTCGTTCTGCTGCCCCTGATACTTGTCCACAGTCGTCACCTACATACACCACTTGTCTTTTAACACTATGAAACTTAAGATTACACCAAAGTCTTCAGAAATTACAGGAAGATTTTAGATTAACTAGCCTAGTTATTCATATGATCTACACCTAAAAAATAATCAGGTTCACCAGTAAGTCTATGTGTACCAATATGTAAGGGTCTAGTGAAGCTAATTCGATGGTTAAGAGTTACAAGTACCTACACAGAAATATATGTAGACCTTAGTTCAATTGTTCTAATAGAAATAAGTGTAAAATGTGTTAAAACAATGGTCACAAACCTTGTGCGGTCTGCCAATGAGCGGGTTGCCGGCGCAGCGCTTGTCGACGACGTCTCGTATGAGATGCTTCTGCCCGTTGTATGTGGTGAGTATGGAGATGCGCTCTGCCGGCCACCCCACCAGACGCATGTACATGAACACTGCTACTACGTATTCCGCCTCCGCCAAGTTCTAAACACCAATAAAATAAAAAAAAATGAAATCTTCTATCAAAGACAACAAAACTTCTCATTCTTACTCTCTCATGCAAAAATAAGTAACCTGATAGAAGTATGGGCTGGGCTCTGTCTCGCCGGCGCCGTTGAAATCTGCGACGTCGATGAGCTGGAAGTCGTGCCTGAGGCCGGCGTTAGCGGCGCGGTACTCCGGCAGCCGCAGCACGTGGCCCAAGTCCCCAAGCGCGCGGTATCGCCACCGATACAAGTTGCAGATGCTATACCCAATAATAAAACATGTTTGCATAAACGGAGAAGAAAAAAATCAAAGATATGTGTGAAGTCAATCAACCCGCACTTGGCAAGTGTGGTTGACTATGGCCTAGTCACCCTTAAGTACGGACGTATAGTGAGCTGATGATGATGAACGCATGAACGGTGCTCTGGAGAATTCCGTTTAGTTCGACAAAGCTCAGACAGTATGATTTTTATTTCATTTTTAGCTCGAAGTCAAAGGAAATAGAATCAATATTGTTATTAGTAACATCATTATCATCCACAGCCTTTATCTGCCCACAACTGGGCATACGCTTATCCCAATGCCTTCCATAGTACGCAGTCCACCGCCTTTCGCATCCAATGTTTTCCCACAGTGCGAACTATGTCGCGAATGAAGTCTTTTTCTATAGAATTGAAACGGTTCGCAGATGTTTTTTTATCAAACACAGTGTATGAATGTTTCTTGAGTTTATTTTTAGCGATTACTAATCTGTCATTAGACTTATTTATATTTTGGCGAGAGTTAAACGGTAATATGTAAGGCCTAAGTGCCTTTTCTACTTAGTGGTTAGTCGTGTTACTTGGTCGCGACGTTAATTTGTGTCGCAGCGATCACGACAAGTCACGCGACAAATTCCTAAGTGGAAATTGGCTTTAAGACTGTAATGTTGATGTTAGTTTACTCAAGATTTTTTATAAAAATGTTTTAATTACAGCATATATTCAATAAGGATAACAAATAAGATAAAAATAAAAGATTAAACAAGCAATTAGATATAACGCAACGAGTTCCTCATACATTATTTATAAATGTGTATTCAATTTTTAAATATAAGATAGACGTCATAATATAGACAAGATATATGTCTTGTTCGATACCGGCATAGTGACATTTTAGAATTTATTTTTTAGTTATTTTATATTCCTCTATTATTTGATCCATTCGCCAAATGTTGGCAACAAAAATTAGACTCACGATTACTTTTTGTCCAAATATAAAACCAATAATTCATGATAAAGCAACCTGAAAACTTCTCAGAAGTCTGGAACGAAGTGAAGATATTATGTCTGATGCCCAACTTCCTTTATTTCCCTTATTTATCTCCGAAATATTTGACAAAGCATTTGGCACTTTAGTGCCAACTATCGTTTACTTGTTCGTCAAACAGTCTTTAAAAAGTGTCTTGACAGACGGACGGACAGCAAAGCGATCCTATCCTACAAGAGTTCCGTTTTTTTCCTTAAGAGGTAACGAAACCCTAAAAACCATTTAAAAATGTATGTTATCAATCAATTACCTTGGTCTAGCACGTCCCTGGGCATCTAGTTCCACATATGGCACACCGAGCCTGACCATCCTTGTGAAGAGGCTCTGCTCCATGTTGCAGTACTTCTGGAAGGCCATGTTCTTGACGACTGGCGGCAGCTGGTGGTGGTCACCGATCATGATCCAGCGCTTTAGCCGCGACCTGCCGTCCTGAGGGTTCTGCAGCAGCAGGGGAATGAACGTCTCTATCTCCAGGATCTGAGCCGATTCCTCCATAAGAATGTTGTCGTATTTGAAACCTGTACCAAATCAAATCATCAAGTCAACATCGTGGTCAAGCGCTAGGTAATTCAGTACTAGCTGTCGCCCGCGAGTCTGTCCGCGCGGTATTATTATAATTTAATAAGTATCCTGTGTCTTCTTCCAAACTATGTTCTACATCTGTGCCAAATTTCAGTGAGATCCATCCAGCCGTTCCTCATACCTAAACACAAAAATCCAACCATCCATCCATCTGAACATTCGCATTTATAACATTAGTAAGTTAAAAAATGCTTATAAAAAATAAAGATTTCGTTTTTTGTGGCTGTGTTATTTCGGTAGTGGAAACACTTTAAGTAAGACCGCAGTCATATAACATTATTATCAACTTTGAGTTTGAAAGATTTTCCGGCTGAACAAACAATAAAGAAAATATTTTTTAATATGGTTTTTCCTATGGAGATAAGTAATGACCAAATACGGTACCGCAGATAGAGAGGTGTTTTAAATATTTATGGGTCCACGTGTCTGACGTATGTGGCGGTAAATAAAAGGAAACAGAATCGTAATTCCTGTTGCGTTTGTTGTGACGTATATTGTAAACAAACTCGTGCTCGGTTAATTACGAGTCATTCTTGGACATGTGCGAGGTTCAAATTTCTATACACAACTAACAAACAGTTTACGAAATGATGTGTTTTTCAAAATAATAATAATTACAGTCGAACCTGGATAAGCAAGAAACATCTATGAGCGAGAAAAGGACGCCGATAAAATTATGACCTATTTTAAATGCTTTCAAGAGTATTATTTGATGTACTTTTGGTATCTTGATTAGGAAAGGGTTAAAAAGGGTTTGGAGAAGAAAAAGAGAGAAGAAGAAGGAAGATCTTAATCTAACTATTAATCATTAATATAATAAAAAAGAATGTTTAGATGGATGTCTGTTAAAAGGTATCTCCAGAAGAACTCAACGAATCTTGATGAAATTTGGCACAGATGTAGAACATTCTGGAAGAACACATAGACTAAGTTTTTTTTTTAATACCGTGCGGGCAGTCGCGGGCCACGACTAGTTTGGAATATTAAGAAACTCACCCATTTGCACCAATTCGGATCGTTTGAGAGCTGCGTGTGTACAAGTCATGGCGATAATTTTAGCTTCCTTCACCAACAAATACTTGGATCGATCCAAACCAGACCGCAGCAGTTCAAACGCGCGGAATTCCTCCAGCTCCTCGAATATGTGATCTATATACCTGCGAATAGAGTTACATTTACCATAAATTTAACTTCGATAAGTTTATAAACATTACATTATGTAAACTCACCTGAAGCAGCTACGTGCGATCTCCATGTCTTCGTCATAAGATTTTCCAGGGAACAGAGGTTTGGGCGCGTCTTCGAAGAATTCGTGGAATGGAAACTCTTTGCTTATAGTTTCCACTGATTTCGTCTAAAATAATAAACATTATTAATACACATAGAAAGATATCACGTCAAATAGAATTGTTTAGAGGTAGAACATTTTCTATTGCGCCTTTTAAAAAGTACAATAATATAATAGTAAGTTTAGTCAAAACTGTTTAAAGAAGATCTATGCGATATGTTCCACTATGGCAAACATATTACCTCAACCAGACTAGAAAAGACTGGAAACTTGAATATTTTAAAAGAATTGTTACAATAGGATTCAGGAGGTTAATGGTTTTTATATGTATGTACATACTAGCTGTCGCCCGCGACTCGCCACGCGAAAGTAAAACAACCTAATTAGTAACCTATGTGTTCTTCCCGACTATGTTCTAAGTCAAATTTCATCGAGATCCATGCAGCTTCCAGAGATACCTTCAAACAAACATCCATCAATCTGTCCAAACTTTCCCATTTATAATATAAGTAAGACAAGAAGAAAGGTGTGATTGTGATGTTGTGAGTAGTGTGTGTGACCTTGTCGTGTGCGCAGACGTGCAGGAAGTCTTCCCAGCGCGGACGCACGTGGTACACGTAGAAGTGGTGGGCGAGCTCGCAGGTGGCGCCCGCCTCCCCTCCCGCCCGCAGCGCGCGCTGCAGCCGCGCCGCCTGCTGCAGCAGCTCCAGCCGCGCTGACAGCACGTAGTTCACACGACCGTATCTATTGTTATACTTGAACGTTTTTATACCCTTCCCCCACTTATGCTAGTAAATTTTAGTTTTCGTTATTATTTGCTATGTTTATGGTACTTTTTTATTTTTTGTATCATTTTCACTTTAAATACCATTTTAATTAGCTCTGTGTGATATGTAAAAGTAGCTTTTCAGCAAGAAAAACCAAATTCTTTGGCTCTTAAACCGCCAAGCAAAGTAACGAGGCGGCAAATGGTCGCCATTAAAAAAAAAACTTATATTATAGTAGTGAGAAAGACACTTGTATGTTTAACATAATAAAAGATAAAAAAGGTCCCAAGCGCTGCTATTTAAAAAAACTACGTTCTAATGTTGTATAAATGCCAATAAAACCACAATTTTCGATATTTTGCCGAAATGGCCATTAATTGAACGTCCTGTGCTGTGCCGTCAGATTTGTTTCATCAACATAACACTAGAAGGAACTTTATCTTATAGGAAAATTAATAATAATTTAAAGTTATGCTAATGAAAGCTTAACCTGGAGAAGTCTTTGTCAGTGTGCAGCGCCTCCTCGCCGTGACCCAGACGCAGCAGGTGGCGCTCGTCCACGTCCAGCGCGGCCACCTTCTCAAACAGCTGATTGAGGGCCTGATTACTGTGTGTCACCACCAAAGTGCGCTGCCACGGGAAATTGTGGTACAGGTTCGATATTATCTGCACCGCCACGTCCGTTTTACCTAACGGATCCAAACAAAAATAGATGATATTTGCCTACTAACTAACCAACAAATAATAAACTTTAAAAGGAAAAAGATAAGAAATAATAATAAAAGGATATTTAATCAGTTCAAAGACAACAATTATAATACAATTAAAAAAAAATTAAAGCTTCCCTTATACAGTTGAAAATAGGAACATAATAAATACTAAATATAATATATATAACACACATGCAAAAAAAAAATCATATAACAGATAGGGCCTTTGCTTAGCTGTATGTTTTAGCCCAAGTAAGTGCTCTTTTACTAAACTTAGTTAATAATTAAGTTCTTTTTGGTTTAAAATGTATGCGAGTACCATACCTGTGCCGGGTGGTCCGACGACAAGTGTCAACCCGGGCTGCATTCCCGACCTGATGGCTTCCACTTGCGTTGGTGTAAACAAAATGTTATTCCTGTTTAACAATTTTAAAAATATAGAACATTTAAATAAAAATATAATAGCTATAAACAATCTTTAATTCTTAACCTTCTTTTCCATTAACGCAACTAGCGTGACTGGCAGACGCAGCGGGAAATTATTTTCTTAGAAACGTAAAACATATCTTTAGTCAGTCGTTGTGCCTAACTTGTCTCTAATTACGTTTAATTTAAGATTAAGTGTCATTTGCGACTTGATTGACGAACCTTTTCTATCACTATGGTTGAAAGTATTTTTCAATTTTCAAATTGATTGCCTATTGTTTTAGAATTCGTTTGAAACATTTTCTACAATTGATTTTGGACATGAACCAATCTAGTAACAAAACAAAAATATCTACAAATCTTTTAATATCGCAAAATAAGTTACAAAAGCTTAAATAATTTGCAATAAACTAGATTGATTGCAAATGAATTAATATACCACGTTCAATGCCAATACGATTCACGTAACGTGAATTGGCACACCAATTTTTATGTTGTAATGCAAACAACAAGTGTGATGTCAATACAACTGAAAATATCTTTCATAATAAGGAAAAACCTTACAAAAACTCTATTAACAGGCCAATGAGACATTGTAGTATATTTTCACTTACGCCCACCGGGTCAGATAAGTTTGTCGGACTATAAATTACTAAACCGAACCCAATTTACTATTTTGGTACAGTGCCAATATTTTCATCTCAGTTTATACTTGTATCCACGCGGTTCTTGTACAAAAATCTAGTATAAAAACACTATACATATCTTGACCAAGGTCGATTTTTTGCTCAAACATACAAGCACAATGATGTAATCATTAACAAATATCGTTTGTACATATTAATATCATGAAAAAATGCGTATTTAACCTTTTTTCAAGTTCTCATTTTGAACTCTCTCACTATGGTAATTCGTTTACGGCTATCAAAAGGTTAAAGAAAATCCCAACGTTAGTTACAGATATAATAAAAGAAATTAAATTATGAGAGAGGTTATTAAAGGATGTTAATACTTTTAACATAATAATAACGGTCAGGAAACATAAACACAAAACATCGTCATTATTAGCGTAGTTGCGACTAGTATTTTTTATACCACAAGATTACGAATAATGGTCGTCTGAATTCGCTTAAATAGCGAATTGATCGCTATCCATAAACATCTGAAATTGAAGATGAATTTCTTACCTAAAGTCTGACAAGACTGCTACATAGCAGTAGAGCGGCAGGAATCCTACTAATTGCTTAGTGGAAAAGAGGTCTTATAGTGTCTATTGACTTACTTCTTTGGTTCATTGTAGAGATATGGTCCCCGTTTGGGCTGCACGTGGGGCTCCACCACAATGACTTTATGGGAGTCGTCCTCGTCCATTGCGTTCTCACCAAGCTTCTCTTTCCGCAACACATTTTCGAATGTCACTCTAACAAAATATTAGTAATATGATTAATTACCACAAAATACTTCTTCCGTAAGTAATGTAAAAGTTATTTTTTTTAATTTTATACAGAAAAAACCAGAAAGTAAATTAATATAGCGGTATTTATAAATTTTAACTTTGTATAATACTTTTCGAAGTACCCTAAAATAAATGTCAAATATATTAAAAAAATATTGTCATGCTAAAATTATAAATAGTGTTGCCAAATTATTTACATTAAAAAATAAAATTCTACTAAAATTATTTAAAGAAAATTCAACTTTTATTTTTATAATTAGAATATAAATTACTAATATCATTATTGAGGTTTTTATAATTACCTAACAAATTATACGTCGTCATAATATACGGAAAAGTTTTTTTACGAGAAATACGCTCGCGTTTATAAGAACATGCCAAATAGCAATTTGTATTGTTTATATATAGTCTGTACTTTTATTATTACTCGGCAGGATAGAAATAGCATTGTTTTTAAATGTATACGCCCCAGGTCAGGAGTAAAAATATAAAAAATAACTCAGTAGTAACCAATTTTTAAATTGATTTAAACAAGATAAAAATAGAGTTACCGTTCGTTTCTAAAACCAATATCTTCGTATAAAACATATCGTTATCCCGTCATTATATTGAAATAGTTAAAATTGTTATTTCGTATATAGAAATCAATCAAAATTCTTTAATGTTTAATTGTCGTTTTTGCTTTTATTTCGTTTTATGTTTTTATTTTTTGTTAACCTACATCGTGTCGTGTAAATGGTGTGAGAACGAAAGTTGCCAGCTGAAAACCAGCGCTGGAATGGTCAAGCCCTCCGCACCAGCTGAGCTGGCCACTTTTTGCCACATCCTTAATTTATTTAATCTAGTTTGTTTTTTTGTAGTTTTTTTTGTTGTTTGTGGCAATAAATAAATATTCTATTCTATATTAAACGGGGATTTTGATCTCAATAACTCACGACTATAAAATTTTACATCGAAACAATTTTATGATATAGTAACACCAGATATTGCTCGTGGGAAACCTGCAATGACGTGTTCATATTTTTATAATTTATTACGCGCGCCATGTGTTACATCTGGCGCTAATAGATGAGGTAATCAATACCAAATCGATACACACTTGCAATTTTTTTGCAACAATAAGGAAAATCTTATATATAAAATTCTCGTGTCACAATTTTAGTTCGCATACTCCTCCGAAACGGCTTGACTGATTCTCATGAAATTTTGTGAGCATATTGAGTAGGTCTGAGAATCGATCAACATCTATTTTTCATCCCCCTAAATTTTAAGGGTAGTCCACCCCAATTTTTATTTTTTAGACAAACACGCAACGGAGTTGCGGGCGACAGCTAGTTATGATATAAAAGCGAAGTTGATCAGGAAATATAACTGCTTATAAATTATAAAAAATTACTACAAGAATTATTTTTTATTAATATTTTAATAGGTTAAAATGACAACATCCTGTATAAATAAGTGATAAGTAGTTTTAGACTTTATTAGTTAGAATCCTTTGGCGCGAATCTTTCGTTACCTTAAGTGTCAGAATGATTAGTGAGGGGACATAAACGTTGACATTTTAGTAAAGCTAGTGTTGTGCCAGTACACCGGCAAAGTGTCGGATTTTCTTCCTAACAGTATGGTTAGGACTATTTTCAGTAAATCTATTTTTCTAGATAAATACAGTAACATAAAAAAAGCGTCAATAGCCTAATGGTTAAGGATACGGATTTACGACCACGAGGTCGGGGGTTCGAATCCCGCCATTCGACTATTGTCGTAAACCATATCCTAGCACAAGCCTAGAGCTTAGTTGGAATGGTAAAAGAAATATTAATAAATTTACAAATAAATCTGCTAATATTTTTCTTAAAAAAAACATTATAAAGTACGATAGTAAACACTGGAAAAAACAATTTTTAGTTTCTGATGTTAGGTGCTACAGTTAAGTTAATTCAAGGATAAAGAACAAAATATGCATAACAACGTGACGTATATTTGACAATTAGATTACACGAAAAGGTAAAAGATTGAGATCGATCTTAATTTTAGATTTAAGGGTCATTTAATACTTACTTGAAAGGTCTCACTAGTTTTCTGGGGTCATCCACTTGCACCTTGATCTCGTAACCAGGGAAACTGCTACGGAGATGGTCCATGTCCAGGAATGTATCATTGAAGTCCAAAGTCGGAATTTCATTGGGCATTCTAAAATCATTTTTTATTTGTGTTTTTTGTTTTTTTTTCCCCAAAGTGAACGATTATTAAATGTATTAGGGATCATATATTTTCTTTTACCTCTGAACTGCAGTTATAATAAATATTAATATATATTGTTATCTCTTTCCTATCTCTCTTCTCTTTCTTTCTCAAAGAAAATATAAGGGATGACAACATGTCAGTGAAACTGTCCGTTCCAGTTAGGGGAAACTAGTAACTATCTGGTAAATATTGACAACACAGCTATGAATTATGTGAATTATTTTCAAGTGGGTCATATCCGACCTCTTTTCACCCCCGCCATACAGTTTTTTTTTCTTAAACACACAAAAGATTTGATGCCTAAAAGTATATACACTATAAATATACGTTACCTGGTGTAATGTGCCTGGCCTGGGTCTCCGTAGCCAAGCACGATGTCATGCAGCCAGTCAGGCACCACGCACTCCGTATTCATCAGCTCACGGATCGTCTCCAGCACCGCCTTGAAGTTGTTCTCCTTAGGCTTACGGCGCATCACTATGTTGAATGTTTCGTACACGTCCTAGTATCAAGAAGAAAGGCTACAAACATCTATTCCTTTAACAATATTACAAAATTTTAACTGCCACACTTAGGGAACGCTTTAGCGTGTAATTAGTAAGAGAAATCTGCACTAAGGGCCAGTTTAACTTATTATTTAGCAATCTTTACCTCCTTTCCTTTGCTAGCACGGTCCAAATCCATTCTGTACTGATTAGGATCGAGCAGAAGACGGAATGTTCTGGAATCTCCGTCCAGTTCAGGTCTGGGCTCGGGACCTTCTTCAATGACTCTGCCAGATGCGTCCAGCATGCCCTCCACTTCGCAGCCCCTCACGTACACTATGCCCGCCTGATCCACCATACTTCTTCTGTAGTCGTATTTTGTACCTTGATATCGTAAAGAAACATTACTATAATATTGTAAAACCTTAAATATCAAAGCAAGAAATCATTCACCGTGGGTTTCTGAGAACATAATCTCCGTTTAAATCATATTGTTATCTCTGTTTAGTCAACAATAATGACAGAGATGACGATATGGTTTAGATAGACATATTGTCCTCAGAAACTCATGGTCAGTGAGCTTCAGGAATGGCCTTGGTCATTCAAAATAGAAATTTAATACATAACAGAAATGGCTCTGGTACTGATTCAATCGATTCTAATCGATTTAAATTTACTTCGTTTACTCGGAATTGCTTAGTCGTTTTGTCGTTCCTTTTGCGTCAGTAGCGAGACAATTTACGAGCAATAAACTCATCCTTTAGCATGGTCGTTTTATCAAATATGTAGTAGACACAAACGAGTTAAATAACATTACCTATTCCTTGTGTAGGCCGTACGGTGACCAGAAAGCAGACGTCATGTTTCCTGAGGTTCTCCCACTCCTGTTTGATCTCGTTCCTAACGCTGAGAGTAACGGTTACGTCAGCGCGAACGCGGGAAGGCGCCTTCTCGCCAATGTTGGGCTTTGCCACTTCTACTACCGCGAAACTCTGTATAGGATGGGCCATACGCGCCCAACCGCCGAAGTACACACTGCCGTCTTCTGATCGCCTGGTATATTAACACGTTATTAATGCGAATGTTTGGATGGATGGATAGATATTTGTTAGAGGGTATTTCAAAAACGGCTTAATGTATCTAATTGGAATTTGGTATGGATGTAGAACATAGTTTACTTAGCATACTAACAAAGTTTTTTTATCCTCCTCGGACGGAGTCGCGGGCCACAGGTAGTTTTAAAATACAGGAAAAAATATCTTTGTCAATTTACGAAGAAATCGTCTTGTGCTCGTAAATTAAGAATGAATCGAGTCAATTAATTGCAATCAGTTCATTCCATACTGGCATATCCCAATTGCTAGAAGTGCCAATTTATTTGTGTTACCATTCTGCATATTGTCCACTCATTGCAGTACGACAAACTTATATTGCTTGGAAGTCAAAAGTGGAACTATAGTATTAGCTCATCGACGCCGCAAGTCAATGACAAAAAGTGCTACAAGATCCTTGGAAGACTGTTGCACATCATATCTTGATTTGTATATCACTTGCTATACCTAAGTATATCTTACTAATATTATAAATGCGAATGTTTAAATGGATGGATGGATGGATGTTTGTTTGAAAATATCTCCAGAACAACTGTACGGATCCGGTTGAGTTTTGGAATAGACGTAGAACAGTCTGTAAGAACACATAAGCGACTAATAACGGAGTCGCAGACGACAGTTTTACGTATTTTCCAAAAAAAACAAACCAGGGCAGATAAGTTTGGGTGACTGTAAATTTGCATAAGTTACGTCACATAACAACGCTAATGATAACAGAAAAACAGTCTCCATAAGACATTGAAAATTTACAATTTGATGAATGAATGATGAAAAAACAATGAAAGATGCCAAATTATTACAATATTCGTCAATATGTCTTTCGAAAGACAAATAAACTTGTGACGAGGAGCTATTTCATTTAAGAAATTATATAATAAAAATAACTGCCAAATAACGACGACTGTCCAGTTATTTATAATTGTTCGTTGGTCATGTGGTTCTTATAAGGTCGACGACCTCAACACAATGGCGTCTGTTATTCTCAAATCTGCAATACGTTATTCAATGCCAAACTGTCATTACATATTTGGGCCACAACTTGGCAACTTAGTGATGAATTCTGGGTTAAGTTACCGTAACTGGCAACCAAATGGATCTACGTTAACCAAGTTAATATAACGTACGTTTTAAACCTTTAAATTTAATCGAACAGTTTTTCAGATAATTTAAGAATATCATGAATTAATTTAAAAATTCAATATAACTCTAGTTATAACTATACTAGTTGTCGTCCACGACTTGGTCCGCGTGGAATTTAAAAATATTAGTAGCCTATGTGTTCTTTCACATTATGTTCAAAATTTTAGCGAGATACTTGCAGCTTTTCTGGAGATACCTTTTAACAAATATTCATCCATACATCCAAACATTCACATTTATAATATTAGTAAGAAGTAAGATGAGATAGTAAGAAGCTTACATAGATGTTGGAAGTAGTAAAAAATGAAAATTTCAGGGAAATAAACCAAGGTTAATTGTGCTATATAATTTTAACGTTATAAATAATCTGTGTAGTTTACCATGGCGCTAGTCTGTACACAGCATCCTCGATGTCTTGTCGGATCTCATCTGCAACAATATGAATAAGAGTGTTATCAGAACATTTGTTAATGACGGATAAAGGCAAGCAAAATATATTTTGTTATAACACCATGACCAAAATTACAATATTAATAGAATAAATTAACTAATCAAAAATGTAATTGTGAAATATCAATTAAATGCGTAGGTTAAGTTTTGTAGGAAAAAAATTTAATACGCGAAAGCAATCGGACCATACGGAGAGTTGATTTTTAGCCTTATCTTAGACTCTTAGTTTAATTATAAGGTCTAACCACATATTTTTAATTGGGCTATATCCAACTGTCGGAGTTTAGTGGGACAATAGTAAGAAAGTTATCCATCAACTAAAGTCTCGTACACACTTGGAATACTAAAGCCCGAGTGCTCATAGCGCCCTTTACACACACGTACATTCTGTTCCGTTGTCTCTTCTTAACTCTTCACAAGTATCAGTTCTCCGACCATTTGGTTATTAACGTCTTGTATGGTTCACTAATGACCATATCCGTTTTATCCGGCACTGTTATTCATTCCGTTTCTTCAAAATGCAAACACGTCACAGCGGACTTGTTCATTTCCGTATTTCCAAATTTTAGTTCTGTGAAGTGTTTCCAGTATTATAAATTACATGTTTTGTAGCATGTAGTCTTTTTTCAGACGAGAGATGTGTAATTAGAGCTTAAAAATTTACCGCTGACAATGACCGATATCACAAGACCGCGTCAAATGTAAATCCATCTTTGCCTACACTATTATAAGTAGTTTATTGATTATTTATTTATTTTAAAAACAAACTTTTAAATTAATAAACTTGGTTATTGTTCAAAACGTGATATAATGGGCCATTTATTATTTGGTGAATTATTAAGTCAACGACATTTGCCTTTCATGGCCAAAGCGATTGCATACGGATACTATCCAATGTAAAGGCTTTAAATTCCAATATGATCATCATCATCAGCTCACTATACGTTCCCACCGAGGCACTCGGAGCCTATCCTAAGTTACGGGTGATTAGGCCATAGTCAACCACGCTGTCTAAGTGCGGGTTGGTGGTCTTCACACATATCTTTGAATTTCTTCGCAGATAAATGCAGATTGCATCATGATGTTTTCCTTCACCGTAAGAACGTCGGATAAATGTACATATATAAATCGGATATCGAAAAACACATTGGTA
This sequence comes from Papilio xuthus, assembly GCF_000836235.2. Classification (NCBI taxonomy): domain Eukaryota; kingdom Metazoa; phylum Arthropoda; class Insecta; order Lepidoptera; family Papilionidae; genus Papilio; species Papilio xuthus. The sequence continues at coordinate 3,353,570 of NW_013531688.1, forward strand.
CATGGCGGGATTTGAATTCAGGACCTGCAGATTACAAGTCAAGTGCTTTAACCCCCCGATCCTCTGTCCAATATAATATTAGCTATTGAGGTCAAAACAATTCATGGCAGTGCTAAAACTATAATAACATTCAACACTTAAGACATCCATTATGAATGACGTTATATTACAATTCCAGCAACCATTTAAAAATCAGAGCCGCTTCATTATCATAATAATAGACATTCAGTGCAATGAGTAATGCACAAATATGACCCAATACCTTTATTTACAGACCTAAAGTCCTACTTCCACTTAGCAGCTACGACTAATACCGTGTTAGCAATCCTCTTGAATGCTGTCGCGTTAATTTGTTATACCACAACTGCGACTATACATCGCTATGCGGCCCGAGTCACGCGACTATTTGCTAAGTGGAAATCAGATCTAAGAATAAAACTAGAACAAAGCTTATTTCCTAGATGACCTAATGTAAAATACACATCTTAATGTGTCTTTGTGATTACACACGTATTATAAATGATAATTTGCTGATGATTGATAATTACATAATAAATTTTCAACTCAATTTAAACGTTTTGAATGTTTTATGTTCAGTGATTGAATTGTTATTCTTACCATGATTGAAAGCCAATCATTCGATCATTACTTATAATTTAAAATTTTAATATAGCTATTTGTATTTGCAATAACCCTATAATTTCATAAGTCTACTATATGTCGCCCGCGACTCCGTCCGCGCTGGATTAAAAATAGATGTTGGCCGATTCTCAGACCTACTCAATATGCTCACAAAATTTCATGAGAATCGGTCAAGCCGTTTCGGAGGAGTATGCGAAAGAAAATTGTGACACGAGAATTTTATATAAGCTAATAAGCGTAAGGTATTCACTTAAATAAAAACTTTAACAGAAAATAATATTAAAAGTTTCTCTTTTCTTTTTCTATCCACTAATTAAATGGCTGTCAAACCAGACAATTTTAAAATGTTCAGTTAACCGTGAGTTTTAAACACCAAAATCTCCATTTAAAACATATTGTCATCTCTTTTTTGTCAAAGATAATGACAGGGACGACGATATGTTTTATACAGAGATTTTAGTCTCAGAAACTCACGATTAGTCATTCTATGTAATTTCGTTCTAAAAGCGATCTTTAGTACAATGAACATATTGAAATTCTAAGACTATTATGTTGAGGTTATTGCGTTCAATCACACTGACAAAATTCCCGTTACGATACGAAACTGTTCGATCAATTTCAATGAAGTCAAGGACAACTCAGTTGACCGGTTGATCAGTCTAAGACAGCTGTTTTTATTTCGATAAAATTCACTTTATCTGTATGTTTGTTTGAATGATAGTTGACTAATAATTAAAATATGTAAAATGTTATTAAACATACCAATGGTATTCATATCGTTTGTTTTACCGTTTAGATCATTTTCAGTACTAATTCCCATACAAACATGTATTTACTTTGTTCCCGTAATGACTAAGACTGAACAGTATGTTTTTTGTTTCAGCGAAAGTATGCCGAATGCAAACAGCTGGTTTTTATTATTTATGTATGTCAGAAACAATATGTTGAATCTATTTTAAGTTCCTCAGTTATTTATATCCATACAAATCAGTGTTTTTGTGCCCCTAAGCGATACTTAATTGATATTTATCAAATGCCTTGTACTTATCAACATAAAGACCATGCCCTAAATGGTAAGGGCGCCTATTAGTGGACATTTCGTATGACATATGTACAGTCAGCTGCATAAATATGAATACATTTACAAATCTTCAGAAACTCACATACACCTTCAGTTCCAAAAAATTGTATGCACTTATCGATCTGTATATTTTCGACCAAGACATGTTACTATTTTTTAAAACAAGTTTCTTAAGTATTGTAACATACATATTTATGCAGCTGACTGTACAAAGGTATACTTACATGTACTCTCAAGTCGGAACAAATTGAAGTTCCTTAGCAGATAGTCGTGCAGAGTGAGGAACTGTAGGTTTAGCTTGGGAAGAGCGAGGCAGTTCTCTCCGCTGAAAATCTCAGTAGGCACCACGTTCTCGTCCCATATCACGTCTTCCGTAGGATACAGAGGCATCGAGTTGAGCTCCTCTAGTTGTGATATACGTCGTTCGTGTCTAGATATCTGAGTAAACAAACGTATTATTTTAATAGTATAGGACATTTGATTTGGCACATCAGAAACAAAAGTACTCTTCTGTCTGAGGTGCCAACTCAAGCACTAAGTTAAAACAACATTTTATCATCAAATCATAATTACGTATTAACTACGTAGAAAATCCCTTTAAGAATATAAAATGTTCTCTACAAAACAAGATGTATAAATTTTCTAATCTGATTTTTAAGACTTGTAAATTGTGTTGCAATTTTTTGACAAGCGCCTGTTGTTTTATTAACAACAAAAAATAAAAAGTCTAATACCGAGAAGAAGAACAATAAGGCAGAGGCAAAAAATATTTAAGATATCCCAAAATAGCTTAGTCATTTCCAATGAACATATCCATGTTATGTCTCACTGTAGAGTACCAAACTTTTTCAATTGATGAATACAAAAATATTTCGTTTATAAATAGCAAAATTACGAGCCTAATTTTATAGCAACACTGAATTCAATTGTTCTTACCAATAATTCTTTAAGGAACTCCTTGTCTAGTCTGTGCCAGGCTGCTTCGTCTTCCTTACCTTCCGGCGGCACCAGGTTCAAGTAGGTAGCGATTGCACGTAACGCTTTATCACTATGGAAATGAATATTAATAAAGTGACATGTTAAAGACCGTCAATCCAACGAAAAGAGTTCCATCTGTTCATTTCATACGAGATATAAATTTTTTCGTCAGATATGTCCGATGAGGTCATTCCTGGCCTTTAAATATACAAAGATAAATATGTTATAAAACAAATGTTTTAGTAGTTTATTGTAAACTAGCTGTCGCCCGCGACTCCGTCCGCGCGGAATTAAAAAAGACTTAATCTCATATGTTCTTCAAAACTATGTTCTATATCTATGGTAGATTTCAGTGAGATCCGTACAGCTTTTCTGGAGATACCTTAAAACAAACATCCATATATCCATTCATCCATCTAAACATTCGCATTTATAATATTAGTAAGAAGCAGGAAGTAATATGTTATCAAATAAAAAATAAAGGTGTGGTTTTTGCGGGTACTGACGTTACTGACCTACAATAATGTATTTAATTTTATACAGCGTGTCCCAAAATTCTTGAATTTGGGGACACGCTGCATATGTACTTAGCATATCCTATTATTAAAGTATCACAGTGCAAGTTAATTTTTTTAATCAAGATGGACCTTATCCTACAGTCAGGTAGAATTAAAATGAGAATTTATGGGGTCGGGATCAACAAATTATATTTTTTTGTATATAATGAGGTCTCATAATATATTCTTCCCAAGTAGGGTTGTTGACTGGCGGGCGGTCGGCCGTAAAAAAAAACAAATTATGAAGGTTTAAAAATTTGAACGCCGATCTCACGTGAGTGGGATAAGATGCTTTGACATTCTAAGCAAGTAATTTTTTTTTAATTATTGATATTTTTATATCTGTATCCATATGAAGGGTACAGAGTACATTCAGACTAAAGGGGTTAATCGTTATATTCGGTATGCGGCACCATACTATCGAAGGGACCAAGTCGAACAACTTGCGGTTGGAACTGGTCTGGACCGGCATAGTTCATTGACCTCTCTCGTACAGGAATACATCACGATTTAATTTGTATAAATGAATGTTGATGGAAGAAATTATATACTGCAACGAATAAGTCTCGCAAATAGAGTTAAAACTTCGAATATTATGAAACATATTTGTAAGGATATAAGAATATTTCTGTGCTTTCCAAATTCATAGAAGCAAGTTACGAAATGAGATGCAACAAAATATATTTTTCATGCAATATGTATTCTTAAAAGAGCTTGAGACATCACAGTAAAATACTAAAGTATAAATTAGAAACAAAACATAGATAAATACTGAAATGTACAAAACTCACCTTAAATTACCAAAATGTTTTTGTAGAGATTCTCTTGTGTCTACACTGGCAACATTAGCTAAGGAGAAGAGACGCAGATCGGGGAATTTTGAAAACGCTGCTTTCTGTCAACAAAACTCGATTTGATATTGAAAACGATATCTTCAACTATAGATTTTAGTATTGTATTCACAACAAATGAAATTACAAGTAGTGCCATCTAGTGTCAGTACTAAAAAACTGTGCTATATATTAAATAAGTAATTAATTATCGGAATAATCAGATGTTATAATTGTTAGTGTTGGTTACCACGCCACGATCATAACAGTGGAAACAATATTTTTTGGTAAGTGTTTGGTCACTGAAAACTCACAACTAGACTAACATTTAGCAATAGTTGTTAAATTTAACTAGAAAATATTAATATTATGTTCTTTAAATATTGGTAAATTTATCATGAGCATTTTCAGTGACAACGTTGATGTCTTTTGTTAACAAGATATTGCATCATATGAATAGACTTGATACCTTCAAAAGGATTCAACCACCAACCTGTAAGGATGTGATCCTGGAGTAGTGCTGCAGAGTCATGTCACGATCTGTCATCGGGTCTCCGGTCTCATCGCTGATTTCGAAACGGGCGTAGAACTTCAGCATTTGCAGAAGCTGTAACCAAAGTAATATATCACTCGTATTTAAGAAATTAAATTACATATATAATTCAAAATAATTATAATATTAAACTACCAACACGATAAACACCTTGATTTAAAATTAAGATTAATTAGTAAATGTTACACAGATATTATGTCATAATTTTACAAATTAAATTCTAGATTTCATAAGAATATTAAATGTACTTAGTGTAGGTACATATAAAAAAACATGTCGCCAAGTAAGGCAAACAAAAGTGGTTATTAAAATACCCATATATGATCGGTTCTTAACTACATATTGTTTACAATGATTTTAATTCCAAACAATTTGGTCACGATAGGTCATTGGATTGCCCGATATGGCCATGGCTTAAAACTTGATAGTAACCAAGGTTTATATTTAAACTCTCATGAATAAACAATCGCGCGTGTTTAGTTCAGCACGGTGCTGCCAGCGTATAGTTTTTAACAATACGTAGGGAAATATTCAAGATTAAAAAACTTTTGTTTTATGGTCTTTAAATTGAGACATTTAGCTTAAAAAAGTATTAGATAACTAAATCGTATTTTTCATAATAATGTAACTAAGGTGGGGTCATGATGACACAACATTCGATTTTATCAATATGCAGTAAACAGTTCAATGGTTCCAGGTACCTAGTTATTATCTATATCAACCATGAACAGGAAAGATACGTATTCTAGCAAATTATTCTGGAACATTCGATTTAAAGAAATAGCTATAAAACTAAGATATAACTATTTCTATTGACTCAAATAATCTATAGTGTCATAAAATAGCAACTCCACTCGTGTTATTATCATTTTTAATAATAAACCAGCGAGAATAAGTGGATAAAGAAATAAAATGTGTAAATTGTAAGTTAAGGTTGACAACACTGATAATACCGTACTGTCTAGTATCAAAAAAACTCAGTAGTGTAAGTCAGAACAAGGAGGCGTGCGCGCGCCGGTTCATTACTTGCCGGCAATTCGTTCAATTTACGTAGAATTTTAAGTTTTTATTGAAAGTAATGCTTTACAAAGAACAAGTGAAAATGAACAAAATGTCAGGCTTTGTTATAATGCTTGTAATTATTTTAAGTGCAATATATGTTGACTCAAGCGAGTTTTGTTGTAAACCAGGCCAGTTTATATATAAGGGCGTAAACAGAACTAGAACATGTTATGATCCTGTATCGGGAACTAATTCTGAAGTGCTAATTACTTGTGAGATAAATGTGTTATTAGTTGAAGACGATACGTATACATTTAGTGTGAACGATGAGAAATATTTGGTTATCAGTATGCCTAACTTTCAATCTGAATTGGAGCCTGAAACGTAAGTTTTAAAGTTGTCATTAAATTTTTTTTTCAATGTAATTACACAAATAATTAATTCAAACTTGATACCTTCACGCGTTTTGGAGAAAAAAGGGTCTTGACAGACAGACGGACGGACAACAAAGTGATCCTATAAGGGTTCCGTTTTTTTCCTTTCGAGGTGTGGTATCCTAATAAAAATAAATAACCTCACTAGCACTAAAAACTAGGGCGTCATAGCCATCTATGGACGGCTTTTATTGGTATAATTATAAAAGCTAGACAAAAATCTATTTTTTGTGAAAATTTTTAAACTATTTACAATGACGCATTATTGCATAATGCTAAATATACACAAAAACAGATGTTTTATTTTCAATGTTGAAATAACGCATGTTTTTATTTTTAAAACATCGCTAAAACGGGGTAGGCCTATGCCCAGCAGTGGGCGTCTCATGGCTGAACAAGTAATCAAGTACAAATACAACATCATTGAAGAACAGATAAAAATAAGATTTTCCTTACTATTTTGTTGAAGTTGGAGCCAACGGTTTCTGGAACTAATATTACATTCAAAACTCTAGAATATATCTAAAAGTGCGGGCATTGGTACGCTACGCTACGGTTAAAAAAATCGCATGATTTTTGTTTATAAAGAAGTGGTTATTTTAACGTCCGTCCTTGGTAAGACGGCTGCCAAATAAAGAGCGATTGGAGTAATAAACAGATTTCAAAAGACGATAGATGTTAACACGTCCAGTGCCTCTGCCTTTTTTAGTTACTTTCGTACTAAAATTAACTTGCTATATCAGTGAACGTATTAAGAGTCGGGTTTTTTAGTTCTTGTAATTGAAGTCACTTAGTAATACTGTTTATTAAAAATTCAGAATAATCATAATCATCATTATCATCAGCTCACTATATGTCCTCACCGAGGGGCTCGGTGCCTACCCTAAGTTAAGGGTGATTAGGCCATAGTCAACCACGCCGGCCCAGTGCAGGTTGGTTGACTTCACAAATATCGTTGAATTTCTTCTCAGATATGTGCAGGTTTCATCACGATGTTTTCCTTCGCCGTAAGAACGTCGGATAAATGTACATATGTGAATCAGAAATCGAAAAACACATTGATACATGGCGGGATTCGAACCCAGCACCTGCAGATTGCAAGTCAAGTGCTTGACCACTGAGCCACCGACGCACTGTATAATATTTCAAGTAAAAATACGAAAATAAAAGTTAATAGATCAAAAACTTTTATTAAAACTATTGCTTATTAGTGTGTTTCTTAGACTAAAATCCCTTTATAAAATATATTGTTATCTCTGTTTTGTCAATTATAATGACAGGGACAACGATATGTTTTAAACAGTGATTTTGGTTACATAAAGAAAAGATATTGAAGGTATTTAAAGTATAAATTCCCTAAGATAATAAAAATATATTTATTCAACCTTTTTGGGAAATATTTAATTTAATATGACAACATTTAAAATTAAACGTTAAACAAATAAGGAAAATATTTTACTATTCTGAATAACAACAATATTACTTGCAGATATTCAGTAAGACGTTAGTTTCGAACGAGTAGTTCCATAAAAACATGAGTAAATTTGTTATTTTAGTATTAATTTTTAATGTAATAAATGCAGTGCGTCTGGATGAATCACCACGTGCTTGTTGTGATTCTGATCAGTTTGTTATAGTAATAAACAAGTCCAGAATATGCTGGAGTCCTACGTCAGAGATATCTCCAATATCACTCAATTGTTCAGGAAGTATATTAGAATATAAAGTAAACATTATTGGTAATACACAAGCAATTATTGTGGATAGCAAAGAAATAGAATTAAACACAGGTAACGATATCTTACTAATATTATAAATGCAAATGTTAGGATGGATGGATGTTTGAAGGTATCTCCGGAACGTCTCAACGAATTTTGGCATGTAGTCTTTAAGAACACATAGGCTTATTATGTTTTAAATCTAAACCTATATGCATTTCTTAAATTCTTTCCATTAGTTGATAGAAAACAGTTTTTAAAAAATAATTTTAATGGTTGGTAATCTTCATGGTTTCTATACGTTCTTTTTGTTTTCAAATTAATGGAATACAAAAAAAAACTTTAGAACCACTTTTGCCTTTTCACGCTATAAAAAAATACAATTTCGTTAAAGAGTTTAAACAAAAAGAGATCAAAGTAAAAATGTACCACTTTAAAATAACGCAGTAAAATTGCGCCGAAAGTAAATCTAACCGTCTATAAAATCTAAAACACAACATAAACCATTCTATCTTAAGTGTATGATAAATAAAACCAACAAAAACAAAGTAGTTTATTACACAATCTTTTAACATCGATTAGAGGGAGACAACTATAGCTTCGTGCCTTAGTAGTTTTTAAACGTAATATAACATATAGTCAGTTTCCATTATTACATAGACAATGGATTAAATGACAACCATAAATCATTTCTTATATTTCTTGTCCTTATGCCACTATGTAGGGTTGGCAATAACAAAAGATATAAACGAAACATGAGTGTCGGTGGCTCAGTGGTCAATCACTTGACTTGCAATCTGCAGGTCCTGGGTTCGAATCCAGCCATGTACCAATGTGTTTTACGATTTCCGATTAACATATGTACATTTATCCGACGTTCTTACGGTGAAGGTAAACATCGTGATGCAACCTGCACATATCTGAGAAGAAATTCAAAGATATGTGTGAAGTCAACCAACCCGCACTTGGCCAGCGTGGTTGACTATGGCCAAATCCCCCTTAACTTAGGGTAGGCTCCGAGCCCCTCGGTGGGGACGTTTAGTGAGCTGATGATGATGATAAACGAAACTAAACGAATTAATAATGGTCTAAATTCGAGACCTAGGCCATCCATAGAAAAAAGAAGACAAGAATATATATTTTAGTATCACCTAACTTTTTATAATTAATTAAATTCGACTCGGCTGATACGATCTTCCATTATTCAAGACCTTTTGTCAGTCTTAAATTGTGCATTGACAATATTGGAATGCACTTTAAATTCAACGTACGCCTCAAGGCTATCTACAAAAGGCAAAATAGCAATCAACATGACTACATAATTATTATCATCACGTTAACTTATTAAAAATAAGTTTTTAAATTCAATGACTTGTTTTTAAATTTCAGATTTTGCATTGGCAATTATTCTATAAGTACGAACACATCTTCGTTACTGAATGCGAGGAAAGCAGCCATCATTTGCGAGGTAGACGAAGAGAATGCAATAGTTGATCAAAGCGTATTGGCGTACTGTATGCTTGTGTCAGTCATTTTTCTAACTCTGACAGCTATTGTCTACATTGCACTACCTGAAGTAAGGTGAGTACAAATTAAACTTATCATTTAAACTCCTGCCAAATTCCCAAAGGGAAGGGGAAAAGAGGATTAGATTTGGTAGAGAGGTAATTATGTATAAAAAAATGAATTATCCATTTCTTGTACATCCTCTTCTTTACACATAAAAAGTATAGCGTCCTAAATATTTGAGATTAAATTTGTAATTGTGAATGTCAATCTACGGGCAGCGGTCACTTCGCTTTTTCAGCGTTATCATCAGATCGCTGTACGCTTTTTTACCACCATTAAGTCGTCAACGACCAAATCTGTGACCAGTATGCTTAGAAAATTGGTTATTATTTAAACTGATATATAAACACGGCTAAACACTCACGTATATTCCGGTCCGGTGGTGGCACCGCCTAGTTTCGAGCCCATCGGGGACCCTTCATCAGGATAAGTGGTACTGGTATTATTTCGCGGACGCGGCCCATCGCTCACACGAAAGTTTGAATCATTTGGTTACTATTTAACATTAAAAAAGGATTTGAATTCTTCTGTGTCTTCTATTTAATTGAATTTCTAATCTTTTCAGGGATTTGAACGGAAAGAGTATCATATGTTTCTGCATCTCTCTCGCTCTTGGTTTGCTCTGTTTGGCGATTATGAATCTCATTAGCTCATACTCCGACATGAATCTCTGCGCAACTCGAGGTATGAAAACAAATAAACGAGATATTTTAATACAAAGTTTGAACGGCAATAAACAATGTTATTCTGTTTTAGGTTTTCTCACGTATTACTTTTTCATTGCAAGTTTCTTCTGGACCAATGCTATATCAATACAGATCCTTCGTAACATGAGGTATGGACCATACTAACATATATTAACAGTAATAATGTCATATGATAGTTCATGTTTTGAAAATACGATGCAGATTTACCAGAGGGGTTAGACAAAATGCATTAGCTTCGAAGAGATTCCATAACGAACTTCAAAAATGTATGGAACTGACGCGCGACAATCACATGACTCTCCAAAAGTTATTGTCAGTTCAATCTTATAATATATAAAATTCTCCTGTCACAATTTTCGTTTCCATACTCCTCCGAAATGACTTGACCGATTCTCATGAAATTTTGAGAGCATATTGAGTAGGTCTGAGAATCGGCTACTATCTATTTTTCTTTATTCCGCACGGACGGAGTCGCGGGCGACAGCTAGTACATTTTTAAAGTTTGCTATGGAATCGCTTCGAAACGATTGCATTTTGTCTAACTCCACTGCATCAGTATTAAAGAATGTTGAGTCAATGTTTTGTTTGATGTTTCAGACGTCCATTAACAGTGGACTACGGTTGGAAGGAGTTTGCGTGGTACGCCCTGTATGCGTGGGGAGCAAGCGCCGCGATAACTATAGCCATGGCCATTGTAAACTTCCTTCCTGGGAATCATCAGAAGCCCGGAATAGGATTGAACCATTGCTGGTTTTTCGGTATGTCAAATGATGACATCAAGTCTTATGAACATTTTGTATGTTCATGTAACCCCTATAGTCAAGCGGGCAACTAGTAAAAAATATCAATTGAAGCAATTACTAAAACATGACACAGTAGTTTAAAATGACTAAATTTTAAACGAAGTTAATTCGTATTATTCATTAACCTCGGTTTTCTGAGACCAAAATCTCCGTTTAAAACATATAACCATCTCAGTTTTGTCTAACATAATGACAAGGATAACGATATGTTTCATACAGAGATTTGATTACCTACTAACGTTAGTAATTGATTATTGATGTTTGACTAAAATTGCCTTTACATGTGAACAGACAAGAAGCAGCAGTGGTACTACATGTACAGTGTGATGTCAATCCTGATCTCAGCCAACATCTGCATCTTCGTGTACACCTCAGTGCTGCTCTGGCGGCAGAGCTTCGCATCTACGCATCTCAAGGCCCTTAAATACAAGTCTGTATACTGATTGATCTTTCAGTTTCCTAACATGAAATGGGTGAACAAATACAATTGATTTCATTACTAGCTGTCGCCCGCAACTCCGTCCGCGCGGAATTAAAAAAAACTGAATAAGTAGCATATGTGTTCTTCCAGACTATGTTCTATATCTATGCCAAATAACATCAAGAGCTATTCAGGAGATACCTTCAAACAAACATCCATCCATCCATCAAAACATTCCCATTTATAATATTAGTAAGATTGGTATATCTTTGTCTATATCTTCGATCGTCTTCTGTTTAGTTACCGCACCTTATTCGTCACCGTTTATTTATAGATTGACAAATGTATCGTTAAAATGCAAATTATATCGTTAAACATTAAAACAGAAATGACGTAATACAAAATCTCAGTACTTATTAACTGATTTAATTACTTTTACGTTGACGACCATACCTATTTTTATTATTATCTTAAGCTCGCCCTCGATTTCGTCAGCACAGAATTTAAAAAAAACTGACCTTAATTTAATAATATACATTCAGCCTTTTCCCGTCAAAGTCAAGCTGTTTCGGAGATTACCCGGAAATAACTCGGACTTGCGGACAAACAGTCAGACAAAAGTTACAAAAAATTATCTCTTAGCTATAAATAAATACATCATGTTCACGAAATATGACTTTATTATTCAAGACAAATAACCATTCAGTGTTAAATGGAATGCTGCACCATTAGTTTTACAAATTACATAACGTCCTTACAACAATAGCAAAGAGATTTAAATATTCTGCGTATCTTTATCATTGTTGTTTCACACACACGTAATACATTTTTATACATTTTATTTCTTATACAATGTAGAGTTCATTGATCCTAATTAATAATCATGTAATTTGAATTATTAAGATACTAGTTTTCACCCGCAACTCCGTCCGCGCGGAATTAAAAAATACTGAATAAGTAGCGAAATCTGGATGAGCTTTGCTCGGTATTTTTTTTTAAATTGTGTTTTTTGGAAATTATATTTAAGAACGAATTACTAATAAAATGATGAAATATGAATAATATTTTTCGATCTTACTAATAGAAAAAGTTAAGTTTATGTTTAAGTTGATTATCGATAAAACACGAATAAAATGATATTTTCTAAAAATGATTCCTAGCTAGATCGATTTATCGCCCCCGAAACCCTCTATATACTAAATTTTATGAAAATCATTGGAGCCGATTCCGAGATTCCAATTATATATTTATATATATAAGAATTGCTCATTTAAAGATATAAGATATGTGTTCTTCCAGACTATGTTTTACATCTATGCCAAATTTTAGCGAGATCCATATATGCGCATTTATAACAATAGTAAAATTAAAATATTTGGTCGTAGTTTTCTGTATAGCATATTAAAATCTCACTAGCTTTTGTCCATATTAATTGATTACATCCTAATATTATTAGTATAGTTTAATTCTATTGATTTACACTAATTGAGTATTAGATAAACAATTTCAGTCATATGTTTTATGTTTGTATATCGAATGAAGTAACGACATAATGGAAATTAATGTGGCCGATGTTCAAAAAATTAACAATTAACATTTCGTGTTTCAGATTCATGATGACTGTCAGATTGTTCATCATAATGGGAGTTCCGTGGGTCTTCGAGATGATAAGTTCAGTTTCGAATAAAAGTATTATTTGGTACGTATTACAGTGTCCATCAGTTCCGTTTCCCAAAGACAAAACGTAAATTACAACCAAATCCAAATAAAAAATTGTTTAACATATCTTGAAAGTCAAAGACTTGTAAGATGCAGTACTTGTGGGCGTTATAATTGTTCATGATAATGACGTCAACAGACTCGATAACTGTTATCGTGGCGTTATCTTGACTCGAGCACAAAGACCAACTATTAATAGCAAACCTAAAGGCATTGTATTTGTATGCAAAGTAAATCACAGACGCTTCGCTATGCGCTATTTCGGTTACAATTACGACAGTCCACTAGTGGCGTGTTTAGTAAAAGAGAAATGAAATATAAATTAATACTCGATCGATTCGATTCTTTAAGATCGCTTTGATTATATTTTTATTATTTTCTATTAGATGGAATATTGATTTCGGCCTAATTGCGATGTCTTTGCTCGTACGATAACGTAATTTGAGACAACACAACTATTTCATTGTTACAGGGTAATACTGGACTTTGTGAACGTGCTGCAAGGTCCGCTGATCTTCTTGGTGCTGGTGGTGCTGCGGAGACGCGTGGTGAAGGCGCTGTTGCGGCGCGGCGTGCTCGACTGCCTCGCGCCGCACGTGGAGCGACATCTCGCGCTCGCTGACGACGACGAGGACGTCATACAACATACCATGGATGTGCCGATGGACGAGAAAGTCACTATCAATTAGGCCATGATTTTACTATACACATACTAATGATAGCCGCTGACTGTAACCAGGTTTAGAATAAGCCTCGAAGAACGCCCAAATACCTACTGTATTTTTGATCTGCGACTCGACTTGAACACTTTTATAATGTCTTCAAACTGTATTTGCCAAGGGGAAGGTTTGGAATGAATCTAAGGAGCTTATTACTGTAATACTATAGGGCAAAACTATAATATTGTGAAGTACAAACAGTACCTAATTTTATTGATTAATTTTAATAATTTTAATAATAGTGAATCGAATGTAGAAATGATGTAGGTTAAATTCTACGTGCAAATATCCGACTTGGGTTTGTAAAGTACCGGAATAGTAAAATTCCCAAACTAAACTTTAAAAAAACCGATAGCAGTAAGAATACAAGAATGCATCAGTACCAAACTAGTCAAAAAACTTTACCTTAAATATTTCATATATGTTACGTTATTAACACAGAAATAATTAAATAAAATATTATTTTAATTTATGATACATACATATAATAAGAATTAATGATAATGCATTTGTTTCTTTGAAATTAATATTAAAATCACGCATTTATCAAACAAGATACTCTTACAATATGTACTTATTTATTTTATTGCAGTTTAGTTCTAATCAAGAATCTATATAAGTTTATGAAGAATATTTTAATGTATATAATTATGTATAATATACATACATACGTATACAAAAAAATCTTTGTACCAATTGTATATTATGGTGGTTTAACCTTACAAAACTAATCATAATGGAATAACGTAAATTAAGCAGAGATTTAGTTTTTTAAAATATTTATATAAATGTTGGTTCTGTATTTTAAAATAGACTTTTTGTCGTTTTTTTTTTATAACAACTAACAAATAAATGTTATGTATAACAATCAATCATGTTTATTTTATAAACCAAAAAATCCTGTTATGTCGTTATTTGCTGGTTAAAATATTTAAAAACCTAGTATGTATTAAAAAAATCAATATTGGATTTTAAACGTTTTTGAAATTCTAAACAAATTTTATTAGTTTTATTTTAACTACATCTAGCGGCATCTTCCTGCACTACGTAGATAATATTCAGAATTCGGAAACTACATTACTTTACCTTATCAATCGAATGTCGGTTTAAGAATCATTGAATGATCCAATTTGGATCGTTATTACAGATCTATACATATGCAAAAAATAATTATCAATTATATAGTACCTGCATATTCAAAGTGAAATTGCAGCAAGAAGTGGTAGTATTTAAATCGCTGCCTAGATGGCGTTGTAATACAACACGAAAATATATTAAAAAGGTTCCGTTTGAAAAGATTCATTCAGGTCTTAAGTCGTGAGATTCTCACAAAATAGCAATTGATTCCAGATAAAAGCGGAGCAAAATATATTTTATTAGATAGCCATCACGATTAAAAAATACAGAAAACATTGCCTTCTATTTTCTGTTGATAGTCACTTGTCGTTTGCAATGGTCGAGGAAGATCGACACATGTTATTATAAGTTTTAAGCCAGTCAATTAAACAATTAAACTGAAGGTGTATAAAGGCTTTAATCGAGTAAATTCCTACCGTGGTTTACCACTGACATAACACTCCAATAATTAAAACCAGAAGAGAATAATATATATGTTTTGTACGTGTTATTGGGCAGTGGAAACTCAAAATCTTCATAATACAAACACATTGTATCAACGTATTTGTATACGGAAAGATAACAAGCAAGCTATCGCTATGGTCTGATTTATTTCCGAGATAAATATTACTAACTATTCGTGCCTGGCGATACCCCGATTTTAATACGGAAATGTTATAGAAAAATTGTTTTTTTTTTAAACAATCAATGTCACAATAGAACATATTCGTGAAAATCAATTTAAGAAAAAGTAAATTCTCTGAATATTGTCGAAAAATTCCTGTCACGTTATGGTCATATATTTTATTCTTACGTATTTTCAAGAAAATGGCGCGAACTCATTATTTCTATGCAGCCAAATAAATTTTATTACAGCTAAATTAATAAAATTGCCCATTAATAATTTATTGTAATCATTGAGTTTCAATTGAAAATATTTACTTTTTTCTACAACAGTACCTATTAATATAATTTCGTAACAATTTTCTTAGCGACTGTACATTAATATCAACTTTAGCTACCCTTTAAATATCATGACAAAACGATAAAGTAAAATTGCGTTAATTTCATTCACGGCATCGTGCAAGTCGCACGCATTCAAAAACGACGCATCATCGAGTGTTTCTCGATACAGATAATTAAGAATCGAAATAAATATAAATTTTATAGATAATCGATTCATAGCTGTTTGTGCATTTTGTTAATGTGCTGCGAGGTGTTGTAACGGTTACTCGCTGTTGGACAAAATGAAGGTAAGACATTTTCGTTATAATAAATAGGAGTTAAAGAGTTATTAATATTTTTATTCTTGTTTGATTTTATATATTGCTAAAAATTATGTATATTTAATACTTGGAAATAAAATTATTTCCTATAAAATTGTAAATTAGTATAATTTCAAAATTATATATTTTTTTATTTATGCAATATTATTTTTACAGCAATAAAGAATATATATTTAGACATATCAATAAGTTTATCACGTACTTATATATCATTACGTTAATTACGATGTTTACAGAGTACATAGTCTCGAGTAGTAAATGAATTTACATATTTACATAGTTATATCTAATATTTAGCGAGTTTTAAACGTTTAAACGTTCTAGAGAAACAACATAGCTAATCTTAAAAGAATTTAATTTTTTATCTATGTGGTGGGTATTTTAATACTATTATTATATACCTAATTTATGTATCTTTCCTTTTATTATGTTTATACTAAATTTCACACTATATACTGATTGTTTCAAGGATTATTAAGATATATTATACCAGTAGTATATTTAAATTTTTTGTCCGCGTGTATTATAAATTTGCGGGTACTCTTTAATAAATCGATACATCACGATGGATTTATTAATTTATTTTATTATTATTATTATATTATTTAAATATTAACTAAATCATACATGAATAGCATGATAGTTATATCACCTTGTCAGTGAAACAAAACATAGTTGGCCTGTCATTTGTATCTTACGATAAGTCGAATGTAAAGTCAATAAACTTCGCTTATGACCCGACACAGGGGTTACGACTAACAAATTATTGTTTATATTTAAATTATAGCTTTAGCCTGCTACTCCGTTTGCGAAGAATTAAAAACAAATGTATTAGTAGCCTAGGTAATCTTTTAGATTATTTTCTACATCTATACCAAATTTAACTAAGATCCGTAAAGCCTATCTGGATGTACCTTCTAACAAACATTCTATTCATCCATCTAACCTATATTACAGCATCTGGTAATAAAATGAATAACAAACTAAGTAACTTTACAATTATAATTTTTTTTAATTATTTACAGACAATTACAGTGGTATAATTTCTTACTTATTGTTCATTGATTGAAAAAAAAACTAAATTTTTTTTCTTTTAAACAGTTTGACAGTCAGAAAACAAGATTTTTATTAAATGTGATAAATTAGCAAACTTACATTCTTGTCATTTTATAAGTGTAACCTATTCTGTGATAAATTTGAAAGGCGTTATTTCTGTTAAAGCATGTTATAATGTTTTGTACATAATTAAATCATTATTCAATTGGAATATTACTCACAAATCGATACACAAATGTGATAAATGTTCAATGCACCCCGGACCATATAGCGATGCCAACTTATCTGACACCACATGGCCACATGTCAGTTTTTGTAACGTGAGCACAGCCCATGCTTACATTAAAACTTTAATTCAATAGCTTAAATGCATCGGTTTCTATTGCAATGTAATATTATTCAATAATAATCTTATTAATAATACTATCTCATATCATACTAATATTATAAATGCGAAACTATATGTAGAATATGGTCCGGAAGAACACATAGGCTACTAATTAGTTTATTTTTAAATTCACGCGGACAACAGCTAGTTTTTGTATTAATTGATTTTACAATTTATTTATTTTTTAATTATTAAATGATATTTTTATATAATTTAAATGTTACATACAAAGTTATTAAGCTTAAAGTTCAAAAGGTCATTGACTTTTATGACACTTTCGTATCTCCCTAAGCACTGTTGCTGTTTTTAATGAAAATATTTAAACACAGTTCATTCTCACACCATAAATGTTGTTTCAAATTAAAAGCAATTAAAATGCAAGTGGTTATTTCTCCTTTGTTTGCATCCGACACGAATAAACAGAGATGGCGCGTAAAGTTCTATATTTAAACATCTCAAGTGTCGGACAAAAAGAAACGGCGCACGCGCACAATGTTGGCTAAATTGGGATTAATGAACGGACATGCAACGAATTAATACATCCAAATAATAATTAAAAACAATGTCATTAAAAAATATCGTATCTTTTCAAATAAATAAAGCTTTTTACAGTATGATTATTTAAATAAATTGTTTTACCACATCACGTTAACCATGCGAAAAGAAATGTTTAGGTCATCAGCGAGTTAGTAAAATATCTGTAAGCAAAACCAATAAGGCACTTACCATGGCTTTCTAAGGCCAACATCCCAACATATTGTTATCTCTGTGTTTTGTTAAAGGCAATGACAGGGATGACGATATGTTTTATAATTGTATTTTGGTCTCGGAAACCAACGGTTATTCAATTCTTTGTCTGGAATCAGATGACAAGTAATGGTAGAATTGTCAATGTGGCAATGTTTTTATAATAAGCACGTGCCGTTTTTTATTTATCCCATATATGTCTTCCCGCAATACAAATAAGGCAAACGATACAAAAAAACATATCATTCGTTTGTAAACAAGTTGATGAAGAAGCGACGATACGGAATCTCCATTTGTAATAATTATTCTCGGAATATTTAACGTCGAGTACGTCACAGTATTTTATTATTGAGAAGACGAATTAGTGATATTCAAGTTTTGAATTTCACAAACTCAGAAATGTAGTAAAACCACTGACTAGTTCAGACCCATCGGAGTAACTAAAACGTTAATGTTAGCTTACGACTAACTCGCTATATACACAAATCCTTTTAAAAAAATTACAATATTATAACGCTAAAGTTAATATGTGCCTGGATGTTTGTTACAAGAACGGCTCAATGAATATTGATGTGGCACACATGTAGAACATAGCCTGGGAGAACATATAGGCTACTTGTTATTTTTTTAATTCCGCGCGGACAGTCACGGGCAACATTTAGCTTGTAATATAATTTAAAATGGATCCTAGTTAAATATGAGTTAACGGAAGTAACCGTACATCCCGGTGATAAGATAAATACAAATTTGTCTATGCTAAAGTTTCATTTACAATGATTTCAAAGTCGATTTATCTGTTATTTTTATTTTTTATCTATAATCTATACATTTATTTTTAATTGTAAACATAACTTACGTTTTGTATGATTGTTATTCTCTAAACAAGACGTTTAGATTTGTTAATAAAGCAGTTTTATTCCAACACAAATTGTCGACTGCGACTCCGTCCCCGCGGAAAAAAACATGATAAGTCTATATTATGCTCTATCTATATGTCAAATTTCATCGAGATCCATACAACCGTTCTGGAGATACCTTCAAATAAACATCCATCCATCCATCTATCTAAACATTCGCATTTATTAAATTAGTAGGATTACCAAAAAATATTTCGTACAACGCACATATCCTGGCTTATGTATGCCACACTATATGTAAGGAAGACTTAGCTACAAAATAAGCATTTGAAATTACCAGTGTTAATTTCCTTACATAATTTCATTTTCACTAAATGTATTTATATTTCCCGACTTGACCTTTTGACTTTACGTAACATGCAAAATGTCATACGTCTGTCAGTTAAAATGTACAAATTACTATGAAAGTCCAACTGCGTATATATTTCACAAGTGGTACGATTATTACGTTTATTTGTATTGTAGTAAAATTAGAATTAACTGATTATGACTCAAATTATTATCAAAACACTTGGGTCTTGTAGTACTATCAAGAAGTTTCAAAGAAGCGAATTTAGCAATATGTTTATATTACGTATAGTCACCGAATTGCCTAGTATTTATATCAATTACATTAGCTGAAGTATATCTTGATCAAGATAAATAAACACGTCACCATTATGTTAGTAATTGATAATTAAAACAACGTGATTTATGACGAACGTCTAGAAGGTGACAGACGATTCGTCTATAAATTTAGTTCTTTAAAACAGAGATCTCAAAAGCTTCTTACAAGCTTTTTTAGTTTCACCAAATTTTGCTGTTCATCTGATCATGAAACGACACCACGCAGTTTGGAACTCGTTTAAATCATCATAACGAATATCTTTTTATAATTTTTATTAACATCATTATAATAAAAACTTGTTTTAATAGTTTTTTTTTTAAAAAAACTTTATCTTAATTTCTTTTATTAATCTTCAGATAAACGGATAATAACTTTTTTTTTAATAAATTAAAAAGAGTATCACTTAGTAAAGCTGAAAAAACTTTTGGGTTTTAACTAGATTAGTGTTTGTTTTATTCGTGTTATCACGTGTTGCGTATCATAGGATTACCTATTACATAGAGAAAAAATAATATCTTATATATTCCTTAATACTATAATAATGTTTGCATTGAATTGGCTTTGAAATTGTTGAACCGATTTAAAAAAATCTTTCACTGTTGGGAACTTACACTATCTTCGGATGACATACGATATAGTACTGGATTTTTTAATGCCACGCAGTCGAAGGAACTGACAACTGATAGTTATATTATAAACGGGAATATTATGTTCGATAAATGGGTATTAATTATTAGGTATCTCCAGAACAATTAAACAATGATGATGTCGCTAAAATTTGACAAATGTAATCTGGAACAACACATTATTATTGATCTCTAACGTACCACCTGAATCCGGCATAAGTTGACAAGTTATTCAGTTTTTGTCGTTCTAATGACGTTATCAAATCGTTTAACAAAAAAAAATAGTTTATATATTAGTAATAGATTATATGTCCGATTTCAACATCTAAGACGAATTTCTATTGTCATTTCACAAAACAAAAGGTTTAATAGTTACGTAATGTAATGTTATTTATAAAATCAACTAGCTGTCGCTCGCGACTCCGTCCCCGCGAAATGAAAAAAAAAACTAAATTAGTAGCCTATGTTTCCAGACTATGTTCTATATTATGTCAAATTTCATAGAAAACCGTTCAGCCGGTCTCGTCATACCTTCAAACAAACATCCATCTAATCTAAACAATCGCGTTTATAATATTAGTAAGATTATACAAAATATATTCTACAACGCATGACTTATGTACGCCTAGTATCGTTTTTCATGTAACCTTACCGACATAATCGCACTTCTTTCATAGGTTTTCGGCCTCTTCTCCTTACAACAAATAATAAACATAACTTTACAGTTTTAGTGTTTTACCACAAGCTAGTTTGCCTGTAAATTAGACATATAAGGTCAAAATCGTCAAAGCCGAACATGCGTAGCTTGCATTAAGAATTCGAAATATTCGTCTTAAGTTACAAAGAAAACGAATCGTATGACATCACAATATTCAAAATAAATCGAGCCGTTACAGACGAAGAAAGTTTCAAACAAAAAATACCTTCTTTGTTAATCTGACAAAAAGGCGCTCTTGATTTTCATAGTACTTGCATTTAACTATTCTCACATTGTGTGCTTGAGATGATGTTATCAATGAACAAAGATATTAATTGAATCGTTAACATATCGCAGATCAGGCAGGTCACCGAGGCAGAGCCTCGAACTGGGTCAAGGAACAATCAGCGATCCTTAATAACATGTAAGGAGGATAATTAGGTTTCACGCCGTTGCAAAGGTCATTTCTACAACTCACGATCAATTGTATTCTTTGCTAAATGCTTTTATATAAAAAAACAATAATTTTACTATTAATCTAACTTTCACTAACATCTCTAATAATTATCATTAGCTCACATACGTCCCCAGCGAGGGGCTTGGAGCATACCTAAATTAGTGCTGACTAGGCCATAGTCAACCACGCTGGCGGTGCGGATTGGTTGACTTCACACATATCTTTGAAACCACAGATACCTGTAGTTGCATTAAGATGTGTTCCTTCACCGTAAAAACGTCAGATAACTGTATATGTAATGATGTATATAAATCGGAATTAAAAACACATTGGCATATTGCGGGACTACCGAATCCCTGGTTTCACCCAGAACCTGCAGATTGCAAGTCAAGTGCTTAACCCCTGAGCCAACGACGCTCTTCTCTCCATTATTAATTGATAGTTATTATTAAAGTAATCCAGGTTACACGACGCTGGACGACTTTTAATTCGTCATAGTCATCGAAATTAGGCAATTATTATGACTGTGGAAACCGAATGTTATTTTTACAAATTAGTAGCGAGTTAGCAATCATTGTCATGTACTTATTATATAAAATTCATTCACCTCTGACCCTCAGGGTTGCGTAGATATGCAGGCTTACTACCATTCCGTGCGTTTGATACATTTATCTCGCTACATCCGGCCTCTCATTCAAATTATTATATTATTATGACGTAGTTATTTGTAACTAGCTGTCGCCCGCGATATCGTCTACGTAGAATTAAAAAAATGTTTAATTTATTGCCGCGCGCGTCAGTAACCTTCCTATAAAGTCAAGTCAAAATCGGTCCAGCCGTTTCAAAGATTACCCGGAACAAACGTAGCTTTGAGAACAGACAGACAAAAATTAAAAAATTGGTTATTCGTTATCAGCACCGCAAATACATTATGTGTACGAAGTGATTTTTTCCATGTTACATACAAGCACTGCAATTTTATTAATACTTATGTATAGATTATCAAATGTTTTATCGTCTTCATATAAAATAACAGGCTTCAGATTTTTTATTTCATTTAAATTAACGGATAAAAATTGTCCAAAAACCAGGTGTTAAGATACGAAAAAAAAACGATCACTTGCAAAGCAATTGATACTGAAGAGAAATTCATATCGTAAAGAAAATAATGCATTTATATTTAGTTGCATTTCAATGGTCAGCTTAATAGGATAAGGGCACATGATGCAATGAAGTTCAATGAACAGTAACTGAAGGTTAAATATTATCAATACGCAAATTAAATAAACAAATAAATGGAATAAATTAAAAAAAAAATCTTATTCGCACTTTTTAACTACTGTCATTTGTTATTTTTGACTGAAAAAAGGCTATCTAAATCGAAGATACACTTTAACAAGGTACTGTGTCAAGATCAATAACCAAACGATACTTTGATAACAGTGTGACCAACCTATAGTTAACTTCAGTTTACAATCGGGCCAGTTCCTTTGGGTATCCGGACAGTAACAACGATACTTTTGTTTTCAGGGACCACTATTACTATTGTTGGTATGCGTGGGCGCAGCGTCTTGCGCGCGACCTTGCTGCTCCAACCAAGAGACAATCAAACGAGGAGGCTACTGCGGCGGCACAGAGAAGATCGCATTAAACTGTTCCAGTGGCCGCATGGTCCTTTGGGACATTATCCTTCAAAATGATAAAGTCAGCACCAAAGATTCGCCAGGGTTTATCTTTGCTGAAAATACTGACCAGTAAGTGTAATGCAATGATTTAATTATTATAATCCAAGAATCCATATTAAAAGACAGCTTATCTAGGAGTTTTTAATTAAGAAGACGAAAACATAGCATCGGTAAAAATTTTACATTCGTCCAAAGAGGTTATAGTTGTCATTAAATTATAATACTTATGAAGAAAGGTATAATCGTAAATTACCATTATATTTTGTAATTTTCAGATACTGCATTGGTACAATGGACCGTAACTCCAGTATACCAAGCATGCGCAATCTGTCAGTTGCGATCGTTTGCTTTGAGAGAGTGAGCCAATCAAACAACATAGAAACTGGGGGGATTTTAACCATCATCTCTGTCTTTTTTCTGGCGGCCACCTTTGCTGTCTACATGTATTTACCGCAAATGAGGTATGTATAACTTTAAAGCACAAAAGTTAAAATGAAGGCAGTCAATTATGTTTACCAGACAACTATGAAAAAAAAAGCCTAAACAAACTTAAGTGGGTATGAAACAAGGTACCGCCAACATAATGTACACACTACAAATTCCAGGGACCTGCAAGGATTGTGCTACATGTGTATGTGCGTAAGCATGGCTCTGGGCTTCCTCTCCCTGGGCGTGCTGCAACTCAGCCCACATTTCGCCGGCGATATATGCACCGTTGCAGGTAATTGCATCATATTCCAATCATTTTAAAAAGAAACAAAGGAAACATGTATTTAATCATTAAGTGATGATCCAAAATCTCAAGCAATTTGAATGAAAATTACGTCTTCAATATTAAGCTGTTTGAACCCCATAATGTGGGTAAACATTTGTTTTACCACATTATGGGTTATAATTGCAATTGGGTTATATTATAAGTTTATAATTGCAGTTATTAAATATGATATTATTTTTCGTTCTTAAGGTTTCCTGGTTTACTTCTGGATGATGGCAACATTCTTTTGGATGAACGTCATCAGCATAAACATGTATCGCAGCGTTCAGTAAGTATTATTCATATTAACTTTCCTAAATCATACCTAAAACATAAATCTTGTACTTATAAAGCGCGAATTTCAATTGAAACATATCTCACTATTATAATCTTACTAAGATTATGAATGTTTGGATGTATAGATGTTTCTTTGAAGATATCTCCAGAACGGCGGCATAGATCTCGATGAAATTTGGCATAGATATACAACAGTCTGGTAGACCACATAGGCAAATATTTTTTAATACCACGCGGAGAGAGTAGCAGGCGTCAGCTAGTCACTGATAAAACTAAGAACAATATGGGTCTACAAGATAATAGTTTGGGAATCTGTAAAGATTTATATTTGCAGAGATGCAGCGTACTTGAAGAAGACTGAGAGAAAGCAGTATTTTTGGTATAGCTGCTATGCTTGGGGCTGCACGCTCATGTTCCTGGCTGTGTCCCTCATCACAAACTTCGCGGAGGGAGACCACTGGAAGCCGGGCATTGGCAACAACAGCTGCTGGTTCCAGGGTAAGACAGATAAAGAAAATTACGACTCCTTTATTTAATTATTCGAATCGGGCAACAATGAAAAATAATCATTTTTTATTCCAGGTCGTACTGAAACATGGATATTCTTTTACGGACCGATCGCGGTTCTCATTGCGGCCAATATTATACTCTTTGTTATTTCATCTTTCAACTTATGGATGCAACAAAATAGGAAGTACGAAGTCAGCAAATTGAACAATCTTAAGCACAAGTAAGAAAATGTAAATTATTTATTGTACGTCCGCGTAACTTCGTCCTTAAAGATTTTATCGAAATATGTCGAGTATAAGATAATTAAACAGCAACGATGATAATATTAGAAGGTAATTTAAGAATAATCAGTTAAAAATTGCGTAACTATTGCACAATTGTTCCAAGTTCGTGAGACTGAAATCGCTATCGAATTTACGCACCGTACGGACAAATTGCAAAACTTTTATTTCTGTCTACAAACGATGTAAACATTTTCAGATTTCTGGTGTCTCTGAAGCTGTTCCTAGTTATGGGGATCTCTTGGACGTTTGAAATCGCTAGTTTTGCTCACGGCGAAGCGCATATCATTTGGTAATTATTAATATTCACTGTTTAATATATGATGCATAAAGTATTTAAAGCAAAGAATGGACAAGTAATGGCTACTTTTACGACTTTTCTTAAAAAAAACAACAGAAAACTAGAAAACAGAAAGTTTAAGATACTAAAATATACTTGATTTTTTTTCAGGAAAATAATGGACATATTCAATTGTCTGCAAGGAGTTGTTATATTCTTAATTCTGGTGGTACTACGAAGGAGAGCGATGCAAGGCTTAGCCAACGAGCACTGCTGTCTGTTCATTACACGACCGCTTGCTGAAAAACTGAGTCCACACGACGACGCGGATGATCAGGAAATATTGGCCGACGATACGGTTGAAGTCAGGCTTAACTAACGAATTAATATATCGCCTTTTTACTAAGTCATTTTATATAATACATTTGATATAGATAGTTCAACTTAAATTGGCGCGTTTTCATTCTCAGCCGTAACTCTAGTGCTTTAGTTGCTGTCAAGAGGGTTGAACAAAAGGCAAAGGACGTTTAGCACATGCCAAGATAGGTCGAACTAACTATATACATATGTGTGTTAAGGTAGGTTTCCATTGCCGAAACACTCAAACAATATTGCCATCCCTCTAATTCTCTGTGAGATATTCTGATGATATTTTTTTACGGATCTTACGGTAGTGGATGCCCACAATTATAATTAGTTACTAAAAATAAGTAAACAGTTTATTTAAGTGTAATGTTTTTCGTTAAAGAAATAACTATATATAAAATCTCATTGCTTTCATGAAAACTTCTAATGAATAACAATTTGTTATTAACAATCAAGATACAGATATTTTAGAAATATTAACTATTTTATATAAACTATAATTCTTAATTTATAAGTTTTATTATCGGATACTCGATTAATGTGACCGGTAGGAATCTCTATGATTATAACTTCGAAGTTAATTTTAATACTACACCGCCGAGTAAATGTTTGTAACCTTACCTGCATGGCAAGTCATGTCCTTAACTGACTTTTTAATTGTTGTTTAATGATTTTTTTACAGTCATATTTAATTATTTTTCCTTTATATTAAGACTTAATTAAACTTTATATTGTAAAGTTTAACGTGCCATAATATTGTTTACATTGTCAAATATATTATTATAATTATTTTAAATAGGAAAATAAACTAGTGGACAGTCCGATTTCTAGAATTTACTGTGTAAATATTGTTAGAGATTCAGTCTGTCAAATTATTGTTCCTATATTTGTTATAATGCATGAAATTTATGTTTTATTAAAAACTTGAAATACAATATTGTTTTATTTTATATTACGAAATCATTTTCACAATTAAAATATTTAAATTTACAAGAGACGGCTTTGTTTTGAATTGTTAGGTAAAGGTTGTGGGTAAATGGTTTTGATTCAATTCGATTCGATAAAAATACAAATTAAGATTAAAAAACTATGAGGTAATTATTCTTTAGTTTTCTAATTCAATGGTTATTACTGAATGAATTAAAGAAATGTACCTACATTAATTTTGCGATGTTAACTACAATGGCAACGTGGCTGAACGATGCACAAACCTTTGCCTGTCGGATAATAAAAAGTTTAAAGTGATTCAACTTAACTGTCAAATCGTTAAATGCGTAAACTTCGCGGAACTAAAAAATAATTTTTATTAAATAAAGTTTTGCTACAGTAAAAGTTAAGTTTAAGGTGCTATTGAATATAAAACATTAAAATGTGGTAAACTTTTCAAATTACAACGGCGCTAATGCTCAATCACGATATCAGAGAACTGTGATGAAAACTACTTGTTTTTGATATAATGTACTCCGAATTAATATTAATTACGATAATATGTCTTATACACGATCCTCAAATAGCAAACGCTGCAGTCGGCGAAACAGATCTAAACGATTTATCAGAACAACAGCATTCTGTTGTGATTAACAAATGCTGTGAAGAAAACGAAGTTATGGTTGACTCTGTATGCCGACTAGCCAATAAGTATAACCAAAGTAAGTAAAATTTACAGGATAATTACCAGCATAAACATTTCTGTGTCTTGTAACATCTTATTACAGAAATAATTAAGTAATTCTATCATTCAGATATAAAGATTACATTAGTTTTTATCATCTCATAACCTTTAAATTTGACACATCAAACTGGACTGATATTGTGAGTGATACAATGCTACCTAATTTTGTGTGAGGCTAAGTAAAAGTGAGAAGAAAGAGTTAAGCATTATCCAGATTTTAGGGTTATGTGTTGTAAGTTTTTGTGTGTGTTTTTGAATGTCTTTGTTCATTCTAGGTACATGGATACCTAAATTTAAAACGGAAGATGGTAAAGATGCTAAACTGAAATACTTCAAGTATTTAAATGGTGTACCTGACTGTGCTACAACACAACAAAGGCCTATATTCTATTTTGGAAAGTCGGAAGATGAGTAAGTTAATATTTTACTAAAGTTGTGCAATTATTTGCACATACATAAATAATTCTCCATACAGAACAGGCCAAGTTGATAATGACTCTTGAATGAATTGACATCATCTGCACAGAATTAGAAAAACTGTATGAGTAGCCTATGTGATCTTTCAGACTATGTTCTACATCTGTGCCAAATTTAATTATGATCTGTTAAGCTATTCCGGAGATACCTTTCGTCATACATCCATTCATCCATCTATCTTAACTTTTGCATTTGTAATATTAGTGAGATTTCTCTTCCAGGTTAAATTTACTAACTGATGGTAGATTGAGACACCTAATTCATCATGAACATAATGTGGATAGTATCAAGGATGACTCGATAACCAACACATATTCCTTACATGCTCCTATTGTGTTACCTGAAGTTAAAGAGCCATCTTCATATATTCATGATCAAAATAAATACTGTATGGATAAGGTAAACATAATTCTACTTTCTAACACAATTATTTTAAAACATTCAATGCTACAATGATTTTCATGCATCAAAATGATCTAACAGGAAAATTTGATGATTGTAAAAGTTTTTTATAAAGAAAAAATTTGCCTAAACTATATAATTTGGCAATTCAATAATCTCCCAATAGTTTACATGTATTGTAAAGAAAAATATAAGTACATATAATTTTAGTCCTGGTTGCTGTATAAAATTTCTGTAAATCACAAAATATCATCATCAGCTCACTATACATCCCCTCCGAGGGGCTCGGAGCCTACCCTAAATCAAGGGTGACTAAGCCTTAGTCAACCACGCTGGCCCAGTCTGGGTTGGTTGACTTCACACATATCTTTGAATTTCTTCTCAGATATGTGCAGGTTGCATCACGATGTTTTCCTTCACCTTAAGAACGTTGGAAAAATGTACATATGTAAATCGAAAAACACATTGGTACAAGGAGGGATTCGAACCCAGGACCTGCAGATTGCAAGTCAAGTGCTTGACCCCTGAGCCACCGACGCTCTGACAAAATATAAATTGCAAAATTGACCATCAGTGCAAAGGTTTAGGCTGCCCAGAACTACTTGCCATATTGTGGAAAATCTATTCTCAATGTTTACTCTGCTTAGTAGAATCTTTAAAATATTATTTTCATTACAGATATATATGACAAGCACAAACTTAACTGGTGAATATGCATTAGTTTGTGTGCCTGAAGTGAAAATTAATTGGAAAGATACAAGTTTTCTTATGCGGAAGATTTTAAATCCTTTATTCCACGCTATTGCTATGGTGTTATTTTTATTGACAGCTATTATATATTTTGTATTGCCTACATTACGTGATCTCGCTGGTAATATAATAACAAGTATCAATATATGTTTGATTGTCAGTCAAGCGGCAGATTTGGTGCGAATATTTACTGAATACAGTAATCATATCAGTTTCATAATTACAGGTAAGTTAAACATAGATTTGACCAGTTTGAGTCGAACTTGAATAAGCAAGAGTCATTGTCTGGTTCTACATTGGACAATTTCTATAAGCAACATATTCAAGTTACATACAGCTTAGCAAAGAAGAAAAATAAGAAATTTTGCCACAATAAGGGTTAATAATAGTTTCCGTTTGATCTATTTTTTTGTGTGTTAAGTTAGTTTATTTTTGTTGTTTTTATTAAGTTATAAGTGTTGTAATGCCTTTGAAGCAATTAATTTTCTTATTATTATGAAGTAAGAGGGACATCTTTATGAGTAAGAAAAATATTGCAGTCCCACGTCTCTTATTTATCCAGGTTCGACTGTATTCAAAATTCAAGATGATTACTTAGTTTTTGTAAATGTAAAAAGCTCCTATATATAAATTTTTTCTTACAGATATTATTTTATATGTGAGTTTACTGGGTGCATTCTTCTGGTTGAACAGTTTCGGATTTTATATCTGGAAAACATTCAAGTAAGTGCTTTTTAAAGATATTACATGCTAGCGGTAGCCCGCAACTCCGTCCGCAAGGAATTAAAAAGAAACTTAATGGCAGGCTATGTGTTTTTCCAGAATATGTTCTACATCTGTGCAAAATTTCATCAAGATTCCTTGAGTCATTCCGGAGATACCTTCAAATAAACATCAATCTAAACTTTCGCATTTATAATATTTGTAAAATTAATAAATATTAGTGTATTTTCAAATGAATATTTTATTTGCAGATCACGGAATGTATTTCTAAGAGTGACTGACGTTCGCAAATATTGTTACTATTCGAGTGTGGTTTGGTCTAGTGTTATATTAATGACAGCACTTGCCATTTCTGCACATTTCCTACTGGACACCGGAACTAATCCATACAGAAAGACTCGAACGCAATTCTCATCGTCTATCCTAATTGATGATGTGGAACAAGAAACTATCGGTAAGAATCATCAATTTTAATTTAACACTACTATACCTTATTAAATGCAATAAGCCTATGTGTTCTTCCAGACTATGTGCTACATCTATGTCAAATGCCATACAGATCCTTTGAACCATTCCGGAGATACCTTCTAATAAACATCCATCCATCCATCTACAGATTTCAAATATTAGTAAGATATTAAAGTTTTTTTAACTTCATATGTTATATTTCTAGGATGGCTGGGTATAGCAATATTTTTCACACCCGTTGCATTTACAATTCTGTTTAATATATTCTTCTATATAACAACGCTCAAAGTAATTAAACGGATCAATATTTATGGGAGGATTCACTACAAATTGAAGGGCTGGTAAGTTATTTTCAGATATATTCGATTATAAATAATAACTAATTGCCTAAAACAATATTGGATAGGATTTAGCCAAATTTGCCCAATGTTGGACAAAGTTGGATAAGATTTAGCCAAACTTGCCCAATGTTGGACAATATTGAATAAGATTTAGCCAAACTTGTCCAATGTTGAACAATATTTGGTAAATTTTGGACAATACTTGACCAATGTTTGGATAACTTTGGGAAACAACTCAAATCACCTTTTTATTTCAGCTTTAACTTGTTCCTTCAGTTATTCTTAATAATGACAACGGCCTGGCTATTTCTGCTTCTATCATGGTTGAACTTTGATGGATTGATATATGCACATATTGTAGTAAATTTATTGCAAGCAATCTTAGTATTCTACGTATGTGTTGGCCATCAGTCGCATGTTACATTTTTATTGAGGAAAAGTTGTTGCTACGCTGAACCAGTGCCCACCGGAGAATGGGGAGATGAAATGACTCATATGAACGGTGGTAATTATTAAAAATATCGAATCTCGTATATATTATGCAACATAGTAAAACTATATTTAAATACATAGATTGATTTTACATATAATGCTCAGATTTTTTTAATATATAAAATTTCATTGTATTCGGTTAAACAGTTTCCGAGTAGTGTGGTTACTGCCAACTACTAATACTAACATTGTCATATGAGAATTTTATATAAGAGAAAAATATCTTTAGATATCCATTCTACAAGTTTTATTATTAGAACAAATGAAACATAGAAATAATAGCTTTTTTTTCATTCTTCAAATCTAATACTTTGTGTTTGCTGACTCTACCTGATTTTTTAATCTCTTTATCTATTTTTAGACATTTATTAATTACAATCCTTTGGACCGAATGCGCTTTCGCTACAAAGTCAAGTGTCAGAATGATTAGTGAGGGGACAACAACATCGACATTTTAGTAAGACTAGTGTTGTGCCAGTACACCGGCACAGTGTCGGATTTCCTTTCTAACACTATGTATTTAAATTTAGTTAAAGTTTGAATCAATAGCGTAGTATATTGTGATTAAAATTCAAATTATATATTTAATATTGAAGCACTATATGCAAAGTATTTGTGCCTTATTTAAAGTGGCTTACAAGTTTTTAATCTTGATTGTGTTCAATCATGTTGAAAAAAAAATTACTGCCAACATATAAAAAAGCATATGTTCATCTCTGTCATATTTATTCAAAAAACTGAGATGAGATGAGAAATATGCGTTTATATTTTGGCAGTGATAACTACGAGCTTGATATTAAATTGGTATTTTATCTAAAATATACTATATAATTAAAACCTCCAAAGGATAGAATAAATTCATTTTAAAAAGTTATAGTCGAAAACTTTTTTAATTTGTTAAATATAAGAGAATTTATTTTCTATTATTTAATTTGAAAATAATCTTACGTAAAATCAATTTATATTTGTGATATAAATTTTATTTGCTCACAAAAAGATACTTAATTAATTAATTAATCTAATCAAATTTGACCAAAATTAAAATAAAAAAAAAACTAACTCCATATCATATATTAAATTGTATCGAATAATAATGACATAAAAAAAACTGAACTGGCTAATATAGTGTTATTAATAAGACTGGTAAATATTTATAAAGATATATTTGTCTGTCCGTCCTCTGAAATAAAGGCAGCTAATAACGGTCTAATATAATCATGAATTTTAAAATGTGTATTTAAACACTATTGCTGGCTCTATTTTATTCATAGAGAAGGACAAGGATAGCATTTTGTCGTACTATAGATTCTTGTCTATGGAATCTCATCATAAACGATATTATGATTGCTCTCTGACACTAACAAATATTATAATTTTTATCATTTTTACATTTTTTACTTTTCCAATTTATTTTTATATTATACAAGCAGTTTTAATGAATTTATTCTTTGTATAGTAGTTATAAGTAAACTGAATCAAATAGCTTTTAGTATTGTTTAATGCATTAAATTTAATTGTATTATATTTGTGTTTTATTTAATCACCAATTTATTTCCCTGACTTCCTAACTCGAAAAAATCTTAGAAGTGGTCTAGGCGTTCTTCTACACAGTATTATACATCCATGATTTTGATCCATGTAGCCGTTCTGGAGATACTTTCTAACATATCCATCCATACAAACTAGTATTATTACCCAGACTAGCAAGAAGAAAGATGTTATGAATATACCTGTGCCTTTTTTTATATTATAAGTAGGTAAATGAGCAGGGCCTTTTAGTGTTAAGAGTGTATCAATGTATTGTAGACCGGTCAAATAGATCCTACATAACTTTTTATAATCCATAAGTATTACGTTGCTAATGTTAAACCACATAGTAAAGGCTTTCATAGGGAACAGCAATTGTTACATTGCAACGAAATTCAATGTTTTATTATTAGTGCGGCAATCAATTGATTTAAATCGCTAATTAAATTTTTCCGTTTGGCATGTCACTCCGAGTGTTAGCTAGTTTTATATTAACGTTAGTTAATGACATTAGATGGCGTGATTTGCAATTAGTAACGACATCTATTGACTAGTGGCAGACTTATAGATGGCGTGCTTTGCAATCAGTAACGACATCTATTGACCAGTAGTAGAATTATAGATGGCGTGCTTTCCAATCAGTAGCGACATCTAGTGACCATTTGCAGACATAGATGGCGTGCTTTGCAATCTAACGACATCTATTGACCAGTTGCATACTTCAATAAATATTTTTTTGTTATGAAAACGTTTACACGTGCACTTAATATCAACAAAAATTTATCAATAAAATTATTTAACCATGCGACAAAATAAATTCACTTACCTGTGTAAACAGCTGACCTTCAGGGCGTCTTGTGAGAGCTGAGAGTTGACATCTCACCACTAGATGGCAGTCATCCATCACGGTGTTGAAAAAACGGCGTGTAGGCAACAATGCTTCGAGATCGATCATCAGCTCTAAGAACCGCTCGCAGTACCTGAATAAAATAAATGTTTCAAAACAAAATAATCACCTATACTTTTTTCATTCAGTACCAGCCAAATGTTAGAGATCGATGACTTATGAAGTTTAATATTAGAAAAGGGCATACTAATTTTGATAGAATTTGTACAGTTACATTGTTAAGAAAACAGGTTTATACCATGCATGTTAAAGTTTTGTCAGATTAATGTAACATTCCGCACTAAGTTCAAGATTCAACAATACGCTGAATATCTTACCTCACAACATTAGGATCGACATCTTCAGTCTCAGGTACCGTCTCTAAAATCTCCATGAACTTGATCATCAGCCGCTGCAGATAATGCCGCTCCCAGTTCAACTTCTCCAACATTTCAGGCTTATCCTTCTTCTGTATTGCTCTCCAGTATTTCTTCCATTTAGGTACCAGTTTGAACTCTTGATTTCTTCTACCTAAAATAGTTGTACAAAACAAATTAATCTACAATTACATTAATACATAAAAACATATATATTTATGTTGCCTTTTTAAACTGTTAAAGAGAAAGGAATAATAGAAATGAAATATATTATTTACTGTGAGTTTTTAATAGCAAAATTTCTGTTTAAAACATATCTCTGTTTTAACAAATATAATGACAGGGACGACAATATATTTCATACAAAGATTTTGGTCTTGGAAACTCACAGTTAGAAACATACTGCCACACTCAAAGCTATTTAAGAGGTCTAAGGAGTCCCTTAGTAAAGATTTCCTATTAATAGTGACGGTTGGTTTAGTATCAGAATGCATATATCTTTAAAAATTATCATAATTTAATACTATAAGTTAAAAACTCACCTTCTTGCAAACTAATCCACATACTGAGAGATACAAGTCGCTTAACCTGGTCTCTACAGATTTGTACTTCCATACTACCGAAACAATGGTTGAGGAACATCAGGAGTGCTGTTTGCTCACGCATGTTCTGACTACTTCTGTCATTTGCCACACTCGCACGGAGAACTTGCTCGAAAAACCCTGGGAAGTGTTCGGGCTTCTTCAAGAATGCCTGGAAATATAACATATTATTAATATTACAGAAGTAATAAGGAGGAGTAGTAGTACACACTGAGCTGTCCTGTCATAGTCATAAGGACAGGTTGATGACCCATATTAAATTAGTTATTTTTAGGATTCTGTACTTTGAAAGGAAAAACAGAACCCTTATAGGATCACTTTGTCGTCCATCCAACTGTCTATCAAGGCCTTTTTTTTCAGAAACATGTATCAAGTTGGAATTTATTAATCATTGATCCAGGAATAAGATCTTAAAATACAACGCACACATAACATATTGTTTGTTAGTTTACAAAAATTATATCCGTTTTATAGAAATACAGACCTGCCACGCCTGCACTCTCTCGCGAAACTTCTCGTTTGTCATAACAATAATTGACATCATATGAGCATGGCTCGCTTCTCCAGTCTTATAATGAGGCCATAAATAATTCTCTAAATATTGAGAAAATTCCAACATCATGATTCGACGGACGGAAAAGCTGTAAACAATATTAATTATTTGAATAACATGTATACTAAATGAATGAATGAAACATAAACCAAACTATTATTTTAAATAAACTTTCTCATTAATACAAATTTTTCGTCACTAAAATTCATTTAAAAAATAACACTATTTTTTGCAGTTACTTTAAAAACTATTTTAATGGTATTATTATTTCACAAACTCTTTAAGAAACAAAAGAATAGCAGAATTGTAATTTTTATTTAATAGAAAATAAAACAATTTTAAAACTGTCACATTTAAAAATATAGAGGTCAATGCACTCCAAAAGGTCATTGACCTTAAAAGTGTTCAAATGTTTTAAATCAGTTAGGCTGAGAAATATTGAAAGTGAATGTGTTATTTATAATATTTTTGTTAAATTTGTATAAAACTTACTAAGATCCAAGGATCTCCGTATGGTAGATAGATTCCACAATTGATGCATCATAAGGTAAGTGGTTGTCCTTCGTTTGTGGTGACCAGTACTGTTGAGCAAGCTGTGGAAAATGCAACCATGTTGATTTTTAAGCCAATTCAATGAGCAATGTTACCTAGATTTTATGAGCTCCTATATTTGTATAACCAGTTGGCTACTTGGAAAGTATATAAGAGATAAATTTTATTAATTAACATACATTTATTACTAATTATCGCCCGCGAGTCTGTCCACCCGAAATAAAAAAAACTTAATAGCCTATTCTAGTCCTTCCTAGCTATGTTCTACATCTGTACCAAATTTCATCAAGGTCAATTGATCCAGAGATATCTTGTAACAAATATCCATCCAAACTTTCGCATTTATAATATTAGTAAGATTAAAAGCAAAACCCTTTTACTGGAATGCATATTGTTATCAAGTAGTATGACATCTATATCCTAATAATAAAAATAATAAAATGGATTGGATAAAAGGACTAAGGGTTTTTGGATACATATGATTAATAAGGCTTAGTTATTTAGTAGGCGGTCAAGTAATACATTATTTACTATATGTGTAGTGATCACCACATAAATTAAGCCACACATTTTTTTCATCAATACTCAATGCTTTGTTAACAATGTAGTACATAAAGTTCCGCACTTCCATACATTAGTTTACATTAATTTTATTTTTGGTCTTTCACACTTCTTAAAAATAATCAATGCATTTATCTTGTATTATGAATATTTCCGGAATAAAGAATGTTATACGGTTCAAATATACAGATATTAGTCGTAAAGATATTTTCTTGTTTTGCCTATAGACTTCTTAATTTGTTTTTAGATATTGCCTCCATCAATTACCATCATCAAACTTAATAAATATGATAAACATTTTACAAGTACTACAGACAAACAAAACTATTCTCTTTTACACTAAGTCTCTTTCCCGTTCGCTGTAAACACTTGAAATAAGTTTATAGCTTAAAATTTTAGATGGAATGTAATTTTTAAATTAGTATGCCTTTAACGCTAAGATGCCCATTGATGTTGAGTACAGAAAATATAGTCTATATTACAGAAAGTAAATGCTATCATCTTGGTGTGCTTGATTTAAGATTTTATTATTGTAAACCTCCTATTTTTAAGAACAATAGCTTACAAATAAGCTAAATGAACAAATATTGAGCAATTCTAAACATAACCTTACTTTATATTCTTACCTGTGTTATTCTATCAGCATTTATTTGTGATACTGTTGGTAAAGGAATTTTAGGTTTCTCCGATGGAGGTGCAGCGTCAACTTTCATGATTATATTAAAATAAAATTGTCTATTTAATTGAAAATTAAATCTGTAAACATCCCACAAACAATCAACAAACGAAGAAATGTCAATGTCAAATGCACGTTGACAACAGTTTTAAAGTTATTGCCATATATAAATATACATTTGTAAATGGCAAGAATTGTATATTTTCTTTTTGTTTCAGAGTAAAAATGATGTTTGACCCACCCGACTTTCCGTACAGAGATCTTTCAGAATTAAGAGATAATTACGAAGCCGATGATCTTTTTAATAACGACGTACCAAATAACGCAGTAACAAACTTCGGCGATAGTGGAATTCACGAAGTAACAAACATTGACAATCAATTATCGCTCCATTCTAATAATTCCGGACGGTACTTTAACATTGAAAATGTGCCCCCTGCAAACAGCTCTGAAAATAATGAATCCACGAATACAGAGCTTTATGTAGTACAACAAGACATTTTTAATTTTGAATCAACTTTGCTGGATGATAATATTGTTAATCAATTTTTATTACCTCTACAAACCGATGCCGATAAAAATAAGGTTCGAAAAGTTTTGCATTTAATTTACTCCTACCCACATTGTTGTCATCTTTACAGAAAACAATCGTTCTTTCAGGATGTTGAGATTGGTCCTGATTTATTGGCTCTCCATTCATGTGCTGTATGCCATGAAATATTCACAACAGAAGCAGATTTACTTGATCATACAATATCTTTACACGCTTCAGATAATTACGTAGAAAGAAGTCAAAGTGTTCCTGAAGTTAATAGCTTAAAGGAATCAATTGGTATGTAAAATTTAATCACGTTGAATAATGTTTACTGGAAACTACTAAATGTTTATATACCTGCTGCAGTAGAAAGACGTTTTATTTGAATTTTCATTTATTTTATTTATATTTTAGAAACGAATAATGAAAATCAAAGTTATGAAGCCGAGTGGTTGGTATGCCGTGTCTGCGAAAGAGTGTTGTCTACAGTTGTAGAAACAGAAAGCAATGGTATGTATAAAATAAGTATTTAATATTAAGAACTTTCAAAAGAAGGAGGTTGATTAAACATAACCTTTCCGTAACATAGTGTTCATAACTTCTATTTGTTTTATAACAGTCTCACTAATACTATAAAGGCGAATGTTTGGATGGATGGATGTTTGTTTGAAGGTATCTCCAGAACCGCTGCATAGATCTCGCTGAAATTTGGCATAGGTGTAGAACATAGTTTGGAAGAACACATAGGCTACTAATTAGGTTTTTTTTAGTCGCGGGCGACACCTAGTATGCTATAAAACCAAGCGGAAGTTTACAGGTGCGACGAACATTAGTCTACTAAAAAGAAAGTATTAAAAGTAGATCATAAGTTTAGCCTGTTACACCAAAACTTATAATTTGCTAAGACTTTCTAATAACAGATACAAATTGTGCGGTCTGGCAACACTTTGATTATTGTTTCTTTAATTATAAACTTGATTAAAAATGTAATAAAGCCGTGCGTAATATCTGCTTGTGATTTATGAAATAGTTATTTGGTAATTTAAAGCATAACTTTCTTGGAATAGTGACTTCTTTCATTCAATCATTTTAACATTTTGTCTTATTATCTTGGTATTTTGTTTATTCGAATCGACCAAATATAGCTAATCTTGATTCTTCTTCAAACCCCACGATTTTTTTTCTCTGATGTTAAAAATAACAGATCAAATTTAAGTTTTTTTAGGTTGTTAAAATGTAGTAACATATTAGTAAATTATTCCTCTTCCATGTTTTAGGAGACACTTCAATTTTTTCCTACAAAACGTATTTTACGTAGATTTTTCTTAGGTTTCTAAATATGGGAATTTTATATTTACCAGACCAGTTGTGCTGCATCGACGATAATGGAAGGCACAGCATATCTCGCAGGAGATTGGGCGCTATGTACGTTTGCGACTCTTGCAGCTACTTGTTCGCGGATGGAGATGCTCTCGACCGACACCGGGTCACGTGCTGCTTGCAAGAAAGAGACAATATAATTTCTCCATTGGTATACCTGTCTTTTTTCATGAGGATTGTTGTACGCGGATAGCTTCTAGTAGTCGACAGCCGGCGGCATTTTTTAGAGGCGATGATGCTGCCCGCATCGCGGCGACAGATTGAAGCCGCTATCGATTGCTAGAAGCTGTCGATTTGACGAAAAATTGAAGCATGTTTAATTAAAAGTTCTAGAAATAAATAAATCACCCTTTTTCAACAGCTAAATACCCATATATCTTCAGATATCTCAGATCTCTTAGATTCTTGTGAGAACGCGGATGCCAGTCTTTCCGCTGAAGAGACAGGGATGCAGACTGTCATATGCGATCGACCTTTGACGCGACAGACACGTCGGCCGTATTCAAATTCAAGCAGCAATAAGATGTGGAACTGTGGCTCATGTAATCAATTATTTGCTACTGCGAGGTAATATATTATTATACTATCTGTTGCCCGCGACTTCGTGCGGAATTCAAAAATACTTATTTAGCCTGTCTTCTTCCAAACTATGTTCTACATTTGTGTCAAATTTCAGCGAGATCCATATCCATCCACATCTCGCGACACCCATCCATCCATCCATGAGGTCAATTAGAACACCCTTTAACTGATATTCCAGAGAGCTATACCGTCACAAACGGGGCGAGGACCGACCGGAGGGAGCACCGCTGGTCGCCTACGTTTGCGAGGAATGCGACAAGGTGCTGGGCAGCATGTGCGCTCTGCACACACACAAGAAGATGCATAGAGTCACCAAACCAGTAATATTTTCATTTATCTATCGTATATCATTTATGCGTTACGTAAACTAGTGTGAAAAATATTAGGAAGAGTCACAAATGAGGATGGAAATATCTGTTATATATTTTCTACAGCGGTAATATATTCCAGGGCTATCCATGCCGCGTGTGCGGACGTCGCTTCAACCAGTCAGGACATCTCGCGATACATATGAGAATGCATACCGGAGAGCGGCCATATCCATGTGATCTCTGTCCGAAAGCTTTTAAAGTTAAGGTATTGTTGGACTATAAAAACTACATACACCATTGTTAAAGATTCTGTTATTCCTGACGTGATCCAGTCAAGTTTTCTACTAATTTTGTCACTATCTAATCTATGTAAACAATCAATGACATCAAGTCCAGAAATCAATTTATAACTGGCCGTATAAAAATAGTGCAAACGAAAAAAAAATATGTTTTTTTTCTATTATTTGCAAGCTTACAATGAGTTGCCAGTTGTACTGAAAGTTAAATACGGCTCGCTTTTTTGTTCTATTTTTCTATTTAGCCGGCACTGATGCGGCGGCGCGCGTGATTGGCGCCACCACTAGGCTAATACGACCTCGTCCGGTCAGCATTTGTTGCTTGAAATAGTGTTACTGAGAAAAAAAAACTTCGCCACATACAGCTATTCTCTAGTAGATTCTATTGTTGACTAGAAATAGAAAAGGATGTTTTGTTAAAGGCTTTCCTTGAATAAAATTTCAATACTCTAAGAAACCAACACTGAGAAAACAAAAGTAGACTC
Source organism: Papilio xuthus (assembly GCF_000836235.2). Taxonomy (NCBI): domain Eukaryota; kingdom Metazoa; phylum Arthropoda; class Insecta; order Lepidoptera; family Papilionidae; genus Papilio; species Papilio xuthus. Next base: position 3,394,021 of record NW_013531688.1, read on the forward strand.
TGGTTGGAAGCAGCCTAAATGGCGTCATGTTAGTAAATATAATGAATGTCTCCGTGCCTTTCTTTTACATGGTGACTCTAACCAGAGATATTCCATTCAAATTTTATAGCCGCTCATATTTTACACGATAAGTTACTCTTAAAAAACTTTTTGCTTAAGTTATGCTATATGGCTTCCAGCCACTTGTACACATGCACGCGACATCTAAACCCCTAGCTAATATAAAGATTGAATGTAATAATACATGGTGCGTCGAGGTAGCAGGTTGATATGTGGCAGGTGGAGCGCGACGACCACCGGCGCACGCACACCGGGGAGCGGCCCTTTGCCTGCACGAGCTGCCCCAAGACGTTCACCGCGGCCGCACGCCTGCGCGAGCATGCACGCATACACACTGACCAAAGGTTACCCATCACTGATTATATTAGTAACTGTGTTGTGATCATCTTAATAATTTAATCATTAAAATATTCTTAAAATCATAATCACCACCCCACCACCGAAATATATGTCTGTCTTTGTTTTTTTCAAACAAAATGAAAAGGATGACTGTTATATACACCTTCGTAATGTTTATGTCTACTGTAAAATCTATAAAGTTATGTAAATAGCCTGTAAATAGCTAATTCCAATAATATTTGTTTTTTTATTCTTAGCAATAACAAAGGCCTATTAAAGAATCGCATTTCTTCGCACGTTTTTTTAAACATTCTCGAGAGGGGGCGCCGTGCTTCATGCATGGATTCCTTCGACCTATGATTGTAGGTTTCTCATCAATGATAGCGTTGTACCTAAGTAGTGAAATTATTCGACCTATGATATGGTCGTAGGTCGGCTTATCAAATTTTGACTTTGATCATAAACGATATAAAAATTAAAAATTAAATTAAATTTCTTAGCTGTAAAATTGGATATCTATGAGTATTTTTATATCATAACGAAGCAAAGGCGTAACCGCCCCTTGAATTCGCCGAAATAGCGAAGCGACCGCTGCTCATAAACATCTACAAGTTCAGATGCTTTGCCTACCTTTAATCGATGGGGGGACGCACAGAAAGAGGACATTTCTCTTCCTATGTGTACCTACCGTGAAGGGAAAGGGGACGCATACTTATCAGGCGAAGCGCGGAATTATTTACTCCCAATTGACTGTCTTCTGTGTGGTCGTGGTATTGCACCGGAGGAGCTGACCTATTCGTGCAGCAGATAATGATGCTGGCGTCTACCATTTTTATTACTTTACATGTCAATTTAATAAACTTGAACTTTAGCTAAAGTTTTAACATTGGACTTTTGTAGACGCATTTCCTAATTAACCTATACTACAATATAATAGTTTTCGAGTTTATTTCCACTGCCAAAGGGATATAATTGGGCACCTGTTTGTTTATATTGCATTATGCAATACTCTCCAATGCTCAATGGACGTCAGCAATCATTGCCTCTCTAATAATATACTATTTATGTCTGTCTATATGAGTCATCCTATTTGCTCCCATGAAAGCTGAAATAACACAAAACAGTCACAGTTAAGCTAAAAGCGTTAAAGTGTTAAAGTTAGCACAATTTATTTACCAGAATTATATTTTTAATGTAAATTTTTCACGTCATTGTAGTTTAAATGTCAGGATTTTTCATTTATAATAGATTCTTTTAAATTCAATAATTTTCGTTATTTTTTTCACATCCTATTGTTTTATTATGCTTATTTGAATATTGCTTTGAACATTTACTTATTCTTTTGGTCTCAAAACTCTTTAAATATTGACTCGAAACTACACAAAACTTTGACTTATAGAATGTTAAATGTTGGTCAATAGATGGCGCTAGCATTTGTAATATTGAAACTGGTTTCACAAAGCGCCGTAGCGGGAACATTTCAACAGTTTCTATTTATAGATATGATTTTTTCTTCGTTACCGTATAAGACATAAACGACACCTGTGCTTCGAATCGCTGTCTTATTTTTTTAATTGATTGTTCAAATTCTTCGCATTGTGTTAGTTATCGTTTTGTTTCATTCTATATTCCTGGTTTTTATTAGATAATATTAAAAAAGAATCAATGAAATACATCTGTGAAACAGCTTCTGATACGCCTTTTGCATCCTAAATCATGCGTAGAATTTTCTTAGTTTAATTTTATGTACATCACTGGTGTGATTAATACCTTAAAAGCGATTAAAATCCGTAGAATTAATATTGATTTTGATATAAACTTATAAAGAAACCTCAATGATTTTAATTGTTTTATTTTTAGTTGCTCGTTATCGCTTACTCCAGCGTTTAATTAGGGTCGTACGATTGGTCCCGGTTTTACCAAACTGTTCCACTTTAAGCGCTGGGTCGTTCCCGCGTCGTCCGCTCACGTTGTCAATGACGTCATCACATAAGTTCCTCTGCTTTTTTCAAATGTTAGTCTAAAGGGTTCATTTACGAACTTACTTTTTATTTATTTATTGCATTTCAAAATAGTTAAAATTGCCAGTTATGTACATAGCCCTATTTTGAAAATTAATTTCTCGGAAACTTTTTTTGGCGAAACAAAATTTGTTTAATGCTTTCTGTATTATGCTGTATAGTAAAATGGCGGGCACAAAAATGATGAAAATTTCCGGGACGAATTTATACAAAAATAATTAGAAATTTTTAATTAAAACTAAACAAAACACTAGAAATTTTTTAGCAACGACAAGACAAAACAAAAGGTATTTCAGTGCTTTAAAATTTGCGTCTAAAATGTGTTGTATTGTCATGCGCACTGACATCGAAGTCTGCGTTAGTGGTCTTTTAAAATTCGAACAAGAAAAATTTATCTAGTAGGTCATATTAGGTTTTTTTACTAATAATAAAAACCGTAATATAAAAAACTGTGGACATGGGTTTTATTGTCATTTTCTCAGAATTCCTCTTCTCATCTTTCTATATTTTTACCATTATATTGTGACCGGAGGATTAAACGGTTAAACAGAATTTTACTAGTGAGGTGTTATTTTCCCCCGAAGTGACATAGGGGTATTTAGTCGGAGTTCTCCCTCCTCCTCATCTCTATGAGTTCATTCCCTTCATAGGATCGTTCACACAATCCATACAAACTTTCTTTTGAGCTGACTTATTTTTTTTTAATCAACAACTTATTTTTTTATATGAATACCGAATCGTTACAATGTAAGAGTCGCAACTGGTAGAGTATAAGTCGGTTCGGTTGCGGAATTCTTACGTGTCCAGCTTGTTCGCCGTTCGCCGCTCTCTTCTGTCCGCTGACCGGTTCCAACTGTTTACGAGGCGGCGGCGCGGCCGTGGATGCGTTATGAAACGACCTACGACCAACTATCGAAACGCTTTAAATTCAACTCCGAAAATTGTGCGTTATAATCTTACAAACTCTACTTTGGTTACCGATAACTTCTAAAGTCACAATGACCTAAACTTAACTGTTGGTCATCAGCCAGTTTAAGCTAAAATAAAGTAAGCTTTGCTATTCCAGCTGTCAGGATTCTGATGTTTTGGTGTTATAATTCTTAATCTTAACTGCTGACTCTTTAGTCTCTGAGATAACTTAAAAAGCTTAAGTTTACATGGTTTTCAATTGCCGAGACATTTGTAAAAATATGTTGTCCCATTTTCTCTTTTAAAAAGATGTAATATCAGTATGTAGGTGTTTTTTCAGTGTAAACTCACGAGTAGATGACACAAAACATGCATATTGGCATTTGGTGCGTGCTTATGCAGTTCATATTTTACGCGGTAACGGTTTTGATTTGACTAGGCGCTGGCGGGTGAATTGGAAATCATTAGATGTTGAACCGTTGCTGTTTTATGGCGGATGTACTAACACTACAGTTAGTATTTTAATTATCATTATAATAAATATATAAAACCTTCATGGTAATGATATTGGCCGATTTTATAATACTTTTAAAAAATATATCTTCAAACGAAAATGCAACAGAGTTGAATATAGATTTGTTTTATTTGTCACGACTCCAACAACGCTTTAGTCATTCGTCTAATTTAAGCTGTTTTCTTCCATCCAGGTCTGGTTGGAGGAATGCAGCGTTCTTTACTGATTTTTCCATTCTTTCTCAGTCTTCGATAACTCTAACAGTTCTCGGTCATTTGAACAATGACTATTGTGAATTCAGCGCCTGATTGTTTAATAATGTAAAGTCATCTTATGGATTTTTGTTTGAATTCAAAGAATACAATAATCTTACTAATATAATAAATGCAAATGTTTGGATGTACGGATGGATGTTTGTTTGAAGGTAACTCCAGAACTGCAGCATGGATCTCGCTGAAATTTGGCATAGATGTAGAACATAGCCTGGAAGAAAACATAGACTACTAATTAAGTTTTTAAATTCCGCGCGGACAGAGCCGCTGGCGACAGCTAGTATATAATAGTAGTTAAAGATCTACTTTATTAGGATGGTATTTTACATTTTGGTGAACGATTTCCTGGAACATAATAAAAGTTGGTTGGATACGGATTGTTGAGAACTTTTGAAAGCAGACTTTGTGGAAGCAAATGAGAAAGATCTATATAAGAATTAATTTGCTTTAAGTTTATAATTAGCTACTTCATACCCCGTTTTTGATCCTGATCCTGATTTATTTAGTGGATAATACAAATATCAACGTTATTATCATATCCAAAGGTTATACGATTCTCATTGTTTCCACTGCTATAACACTTCTATCTGTTGTTTCTGTTTTCTTAAAGAGATAGAGAGGGATGACAATGTTTTTATACAAGTTTCGACAGTGTAAATCAATAAATATGGTGTTCACAGGCCATACCGGTGTGAGATCTGCGGTGCGGCGTTCCGGCGCCCGTACGCTCGTACTGTACACACTCTTATACACAGCGGGGAGAAGCCGCACAAATGCGACGTTTGCGGCACTGCCTTTAGGTAAGATTAAGCCCTGTTTCTACCATACCTGATAGCTAAATGAGCGAGAGGAGTCCTTAAGGTAATAACGGTTGTGCGTTGGTCGCCTTTTGAAATGTCTTCTTTCTGTGCGTACCCTCCTTCGTTGATTAAAAGTACGTAATGCATTTACTAGAGCAGACGTCTAATTGCAGGATGTGCTATTTCGGCGAATTCATGTGGCCGCTGGTTTGTTTCATCTTATAAAAAAACTATATGTCTTAATGAAGTTTGCTTGCAAATAATCTAAATTCAGCTGTTTTTTTCTGATTTCATGTTTTAAAATGATTAACTTGTGTGTGTGTGTGTGGATTCGTATTGTTCCTCGAAACACCACTGGGTACAGTCAAGCGGGTTTAATATTTTTAGCAAATAGTTAGGACAATTTGTTGTCTTTTTGTTTGTGTTATTCCTTAAATAATCTGTATAAAATTAATAGGAGATCCGGCGATATGTGGAAGCACAAGAGAACTCTACATGGACTGCCCACAACTACCGCTCAGTGACAATTGAGTGAAAGGAAAGCAACGCTGTCATCATAAAAGACTGAATTACGCTAAGCTTAGGCATATAATCCTTCCTAGAAGAAGTAAAGCAACTAGATGTTTCTAATACAAACATGAATTTGTCTAGATTTTTTTGTAGTAGTAATATCCCATCTTAGTCTAATTTTGGAAAGGATTTTTGTAGGAAGGTGTAAAAATTGATAGAATAAAAATCATATATTCTTCAACAGTAAATATTTATTATAAAAATTGCTCTTATAGCCACATTTCTGTTTATATAATATATATATATAATATTTTATGTTCATTCTTTGTGCCATTGTTTCACAAAATTATTCCTGTTCTTGTTATTTTCGACACAACATCTTAAACAATAATATATTACAATATAATCTTGCATTAGATAATAAGATAAAAACAATTTTGAATAAAATCTTAACATGAGGAACGTAACAATTCGATGTGCAAACATTATAAACTTTATTCAAAATTGATTTCACCATTTCCTAATGAGAGTATTTCTTCCTATAATATACAAGAATGTTTTAATAAAATCCTGTCACTTTTGGTAACCGATGACAATGAAAAAAAAACACTAAATGAATTAATTACAATTAGATTTAAGTTACGTATGATGACGTCGCGTACGTTTCTTTGAAACGCCGCGCGTAGTATTAGACGGATGCAACGAGGGTTCTATCGATAATTATTGCTGCGTCAAAATCACAACACTACGCGGCGAGGCAAGGTGCCGGAGCTGGTGCCACGGCCCCTGCGCCCCCGCGCAAATCCGATATGGCATTAGGTAACACAAAGAACAGAAGAGACAGTTCCAAACCACCCAAAAATAGAACCCAATCACTCGCCTCTCTCACACACTCACAGATCACACAACAAAATTGAGACTTATTCAGTGAGCACAATATTTTTGTTCAAACTTTACTTTGTACAATTTGGCCCGTTTTGTGAAAATGACAGGACGAAAGGCCAAAACAAGTCTAATGTATTTTCGTTTAAATTTGTACACGTTTGCAAGCATCCGGCAGTCATATATCTGTCGTATTCACGTCGCAGCAGTGAGGAATTTTAGAAATTTGACAATGAAAAAAATACTTACATCTGATTATCTTAAGTACGTTAAAATCATGCGCCTGAATGCGACAGATATATAACAGTATTTAGAGTTGTCGGTACAAATGTGCGAAACATTCTAGATAATATTTAAAGTAGACAGACCACTTTATTCATAATTCACTAACTTACTTAAGTAAACCATCACAACCAACCATACGGACATGTTTAACAAAAAATCATTAAGGTAGGTACGTATGCGAAATTAATCTTAGAACCGAAACAAGTAACTATTACACAAGGGCACGAGTTCAAAACTCAAGAATTAAAATTATCCGATCTTCAACAGTAGCGGCGAGAATTTCTTGTGACTTATCATAAAATGCATTTATAATATGTAACTTGTAAAACTGTACTTGTTTCGAGCGTACTGGACAGAATAAAGGTTGCATCGTAACAACGCTGACAAACGCGGCTCCACTCCCCTACCCAGGCCCCAGTCGCCGAGTGATGCGCCACTCGGCTCGTCGATATCGATACTAATAAAATTAATACTTTACATAATTTATTTACAACGGCCGCGATCACCGCGCCATAATGCCCAACTCCGTATATAATATGTACACTAAATTTAAGAACATAGAGTTTTCTCTCATTAGCTACCGAATCACAATTCAAATATTAGAGTAATTGACAACGGTGGACAAACATGCGCCGAAGCACTAATGCATATTACTTTGAAATTTGTACTTTGCTATGTTGAATCGTGCTATGTAAGAATGTTTGGTCCATGCAGTCGTCGGCCCGTGGGGACGACGGTCGACGTTGAGGTCCGTGCGGTCCGAGCGGCTGTGCGAGCGAAAACAATTGACCGCTCCTCAAATAAAATATAAAGTGCGCTAATTAAATAACGACTTCGCACCATTTAACACTGACCACAAAACCCGATGTCGATTCGTAACATCCCATTTCACGTGGCTGGCCACAACCCTTCTCTCTTAATGAGGACATAGCAGCCGCTTTGTAAATTATTTGAGCTCTTTCTGACAACGTATCAGCTGATAGGTCTTCATTGTAGAGAAGGATTGTGTTAGCTATTGTAATATTATTTATTTTCAAATCACATTGCATTTCATACTATTTTTCGGTCTACGGCAAATTGTCGTGCTGTTTGCCCGCTGACAAGCATTAAAAATAAAACGAACATTTAACTAGTATAAGTGATAGGAACTGCCATCTTCGTGGTAGAATTATGTCTAAATCATTAAAAGCCAACCTCATGTAATCAACTTTTACTTGCATCAAAATAATCGTCAGCGCGCAAACAGGGACTTGAGGTTATACAATTCCGATTTAGGGCGTATTTAAGTTAACCACAACAACGGTCATTGGTGATGTACAAATTGTAATGCAGTGCAGACGTGTGTTGCACGCGGCGACTTTCAACAAGGCGACATAATTGACATCCAATTGCGATATGACAAGTGTTGGATGCGGAACTAATTAATTTACATCGGAAAATTTAAGTACTCGCTTTTGGTCTATTAATTACAATTTGTAAGCTTTCTGTCCTTAGCACGAACACAAGGCGCGGACGTCGGGACCAAGACGTCGCGCGTCGCCCGGCCCAGTGTTCGCACGCTGTACAAATACATCGGCACATGTCCACACAAATATAAATATGACGTAGATTTGTATTGTGAGAGGTGGGACCTTTTTCGGTGTTTATCAGAAAATAATTACGGCGAATGATGGTGAGCGAACAGTAAATATAAATCTCGGAATTATTTCGATATCGATAGCGAAAAGGTCTCACCTCCACGTGTATGTAAACTTTTAACGTAACCAGAAATCACGCTCCCGCTCGGCAGCGCACCATAGAAAATATCAAGACAGAAATAATTTCAAATTATCACTTTTCCCTTTCAACGTAATAAATATAGCATTTCATCTAATTAATTACACAATAATTTCAACAAAAACTCATCAAACACCAGAGCTTTCTCGGCTCGATAACGTCCGCACATCACTTAGTCTCGGTTCAGAGTTCACTTAAAGGAAATAAAACTATCAAAAATAACTCGGCTCGCGTTTAGGTCCTGCGTCACGTCCGAAGCTAGCACCTTCCCTGATTAACGTAATACTAAGTGGCTCGTGGCCGCTCCGACTAGATGCCGCGTCAGCTGGCGCCGCGGGCCGGCGGCGTATCACAGGCGCTCAGTGTGGCGGAGGCGCGGGCGCGGGCCCGCGCGCCGTGCACTAACTCGTGGGCACCAGCAGCCGCACGAAGCTGTCCTCGCCGGCTGACCAGCCCCAGTCGTCGGGCCACGCGTCCTCGGGCGGGTCGAGCGCCGAGCGCGACGACAGGCTCAGCACCGAGCCCCAGTCGATGGCGCGCTCCTCGTCGCCGTAGCCCGAGTCGCGATCGGGCGCGGGGGGCGCGGGGAAGGGTGTGGCGCGGCCTGCGGCGGGGTCGCGCGCGCTCAGCAGCTCGCAGCGCGCGCTGCCAGAGCACTCCGCGGGCGCCTCCTCCGCGCTCTCGCGCTCCATCTCGCGCTCGATGCCGCGCAGCGTGTTGCACACGAGCACGGAGCGCCGCAGCGAGGGATCGGCTGTTTGCCGAAACCTGGCCAGCTTGAGTGCACACAGGTTCATCATCTTGAGCCGGCGCTCGCGGTAGCAGCGTCGCGAGGCGCAGCGGCCGGCCGCCCGGCCGTCGCAGCAGGCGCGCGCCGCGGCGCCGCCCAGTTCCAGGTAGGACTTGCCGTTCTCGGCGCGGATGGTGTCGTGCGCGCCGCACCAGCCGCCGCACCAGCGCCGGCGGCACGCGCGCCTCTCGTCCTCCTCGCGCCAGCAGTCGGCGCCGCCCGCGCCGGCGGCTACCGCCTCCAGCCGAGCAATTGAGTCCTCCCAGCGCGCGGCCTTGCCGCCGATGCCGCCCTCGCACGGGGACCCGGCGCGCCGCTTGGCGCCGCACCCCCCGCCAGAGCCCTGCAACCAACACACCGCGCATGTTAATACAGCAAACCATGGAAATACAACTTTCGGAAAGCGACGCTAGATGGCAGTAGTCGTTGTGATAAAAGAGAGATGTTATATAAATAAACTCAAGAAACCCGGCTGATATAATTATAAGGAATATAAATTCGAATTAAAATTTATTCTAAAACATGTATATTCTTATGCCTAAAACGGTTTAATCTAACTTAATCAGGTGTATCGTGAAGAAAATATTTTTAATCGTAATTGCGGTTTATATTACTAAAGGTTGCATAAAAGGTAATTGTAAGAGAAACCTAATAAATAGGAAAGACTGGAGAAACGTGGAGCACCACATATACAGGTCCAGCGTGTGCATGCGGCGGCCATGCAAGTACCGTAAGGTCTACACGTGCGCCCGACCTCGAACAGACTACTATAGCAACTCGATTCATACATTCCTGGTACCTATACCTCATAATTTGGTATAAAATATAAAAATCTTAAAAATGATTTATTGAAAATTTTTAAATTTACGTAAATTCATAACATCAACTGCAATACGAGGAAGACGTAAAAAAATAAAGTTTATCACAGTTCATAATTTATCAATACAGCTAAAAGCATACATGGATATTCAAAAATATCTTACTAATATAATAAATTCGAATGTTTAGATGGATAGATGTCTGTTAGAAAGTATCTTCAGAGTGGCTGAAATATCGCACGTATATAGGACATAGTCTGGAAGACCATACATGCAACTAATTACGTGTTTTTTTTAATTTCATGAGGACGAAGTGGCGGGTGACCGACAGTAATTTATTCCCTATGCTATTAAAACAAAATATTTCATTGTTCCAATGAGATATTTTTTATCAATAGCACTTAGTTAAACGCTTTAATTCACAGTGAGTAAGAAATGTGTTGGAACTCCAGTTTAAATTTATGTGACTGTAACTAGTAGATACCTGAACCAAATTCTGAGCCGCTTTTGTCAGTGTCCCGACCCTTCCCGCTTTTTTTGGTAACAATATGTTCCCGTGAAGCAACCCCTATAGGGGTCCGTCCAGGTAGGTGAGAGCTCCGTGTTCCGTAAAGCGACTGTGGGATTTGTCGACCCAGGCAAGGTACGGCATTCTTCACCCGAAATACATTTCCGACACAAAAGACCGATGGTCTTTTAGAAGTTTACGTGGGTACGGGATACAGAGTCACCAATTATAATAAAAGTAGGACAAATAGAGACGAAGCTTTATATACCTGTGTTTCAGGATCAATTTTTGCCACGCTTGCGACCTCTACAATTTTTAAAACAAAACACTGCGCTGCGGTGTAGCCACTTAAAGGTAGCACATTATTATTGACATATTGAAAAATTTTATTTGGTTGTCAAAATAGGTCAACTAACTGTCATGTTGTTGATTGTTAACGAATGTTAAACCTCTTCGTAATTAAGTTGACAGTGTTATTTCGGTCCAGTATTGTGAACTGTGTGCGTTATTTTTATAAATATTAGAAAAATTCTCAGTATTAATTAAATTTCGAATTTGAAAGTTAGGTACATATTTAAAAGAACTTTAAGGTACTTTTTATGTGTGTAACATATTCGTTTATCTATAATATTGTCGGTATTACAAAAAAAATGTTTTATAGTTTTGTAAAAGTTGAACTTGGTACGATACACCGCATTCCAATACATAATGGATATTACGTTAGCCGCATTATGCAGTACCGCATCATTACTCTGATGCAAATAATGATATGCGTAGTAAAGAAATGTATTATTAAATTACACGCATATTTATCAACAAATCAAGTTGTCCTGAAGGTGAGTTTTATATAAATTTATTTGATTTACACACTTTTTTCGGCCGTCTGTTACATTCAATCTTACTAATATTGTTAGAAGATACCTCTAAAACGGCTGCATGGATCGCGTTGAAATTTGGCATAGATGTAGAAGTCTGGAAGAAAACTTGTTACTTTGTTAATCCCTCGTGGACGGTGTCGTGGGCGACAGCTAGTATGTTTCAAATTTTTGGTTTCATAAAAACGAACACAGTCAAACAGCTGCATATTGACCACACCTAGCTAATGAACTGACGGACATGCCTCGTACTCATACAGGAATGCCCGCTGGCTCTGTTGTCCGTCTGCTTATTAGACGTTCAGATGTGCATAGCTAGTTTATAGTTCATCGCAGCAGGATTATTTCGCAACCCGTTCTGGCAACATGTAACGTGTATCATTTGGACGTCGCGAGTAAGGTAAAAAATAGCCGACAGAGCCCATACGGCAGATGCCTTTGCACCTGCCCCGACAATTAGGCGGGACACGCGTCTTCACAGAACTTATAACCTCCTATACGAATACTTTTCTATAGTTTATAATTTAACATCACTAACGAGAACTTATTAATAATTTATATACGTTTACTGAACTTGGACATTTGCTCTTTTGATTACCTGTTACGTGAGTTAATGATCTGCAGTTATTATAATTTATAATGACACAACGAGCGCAAAAGTGATTTCAAGGCGTTGCGTGAAATGAAACGCGAGTAGTGCAATAAGAAATGAGCTGGATACTCGTAAGGCGGACAACGCGCGGCCTGCGGCGATAGCGCTGCGAACACCGAGCTCAGCGCATTGACTCACTGGACAGTCATCGCAATGCTGCGAATAATCATTTTGCGTCACCCAGCGATAAACGATGCGAGGAAACTTGCCGCTTTACTGTGAGCTCGCATTTGCGACTCGCCAACCCTGTTAGCGACTAAAATTTATATTATAACCGCGCGCGACGAGTTCCAATATGCAGAAATAGACGATTCCACGAGGTTTCATCGCTATCACGCGGCAACCGAGCCGTACGTATGTAGCGGTGTCGCCAGCGCTAGCGCTCATGAAAATAAATTTAGTAAATGACGTTGGCGCGCGGCGTTGCCGCCCCGACGCTCGGAACGTGGCCGTGCGGCGTTGCCGTCCCGCTCGCTCTTTCTAATCTCGTCGTAAAGTTCTTTTTCTGATGCGCAGCGCGTCGCTCGTTCTCTCCGCTTGAAACTTGGAAACGTCTGACGTTTATTTTATCGTCAGCGCTGGATACCTATGCGGCATTTTATAACCGTTCCTCGCTTGGAGCCACCGCTTATACCGAAACGACTATCATAAAGAATTCTAATATGTCGCCTTCGAAGTAACAATTCGTTGGACCGACGGATCGGCGCAATGTTCGTTTGGGATGGTAGGAAAAGTTTGAGTCGACCGGAGACTTTCTATGGCATTGTGAGAAGCGAATAGATGGCGACGCGGCATTGCCTCACAGCGCAAGCCTTGCCGCGGCGTCGTCGGGCGAACAGTACGCTGGGTCAGGGGGGGTGCGGTGCGGTGCGGAGGGGCGCGGGGCGCAGTGAGCTGGCAGGCGAGGGGCGCGACGACTGTGTGCGCGCTCGTTGCACGTGCACTCACACAGCTGCGTGGTATAATAACATCGCGTAGCTTCTATCTAGCGCTACAGCTACCTACGCCGAACGTTGAATTATAACGAACTATAAACGGGGTAGATAGCGTGGGGTGCAGCTCTGTTTTATAAGAACGGGGCGTACGAGAAAACATGCTGCTATTCTACTGCTAAATGACATTAGAAAGGATATTCTACAGAAAAAACTTTATTTTATTTTGTAACTATACGAATCCCACTCGTTAATTGTCTTTTACAATTTGAAAAATGTAAAGATTTGCGTCTTAAAGTTGTCTAGATCAACGAGGCAATATACAAGGAATGTTCCAATGGACTACCATTGTCGGAAGCCGTTCGGTCTGATGACGTTTTGTATAGCGTTCTTGACTTTTGATATTTACGTTCCGAATTACAAATAAGTTGTTCACGTAGCGACTGCGATTCGTATACAAAATAGTATTCTATTCGAGTACATATAATGCGATTCGACTTGCATTTATTTTTATACATTCCAATACGAGAACAATGATCGTAGAAATGTGTAAATAAAGACGTGTGTAAGATTTTTACTACGATGTACATTGTAGTATTTTTTTGTCGTTCATTCATAAACAGACCGTGAAGAGGTGTCGTTAATCTGCTATATCAAATTCGAGAGGCGCCGATTGAATGACCGATTAACCATTAACGTTCCTTTGAGCACAATAGAGCACGTGATCGGTGCTCTGTAATTTCATTCATTCGAACGAAGGGTGTTCCGCGGACCTGTTCGCTCTAGTTGTTTATGGTTTTAAGATTAGAGATCTGTCTACCATAGATAACGCGTCCTGAGTTAATTAGTATTTTTTCATTCACTCACTCAATTTTGTTTATTAGTTTGGGTAATCAATAAATTAGTTTTTTTGGATCTATGATGTGAAAATGTTTATTTAATATTATAATTGTTGTCTTGTGCGGAAAGTTCTTTATTTAATTAGTGATATTTCCATGCATTATATGAGTTGTTTTTAAGTTGTGCAAAGATAATATGAAGCAAAAAAAACTCGCCGATCGAATTCGGCGTTGGATTGTGTTCACGAAGCAAGAGCCAAGGCAGCGAATGTTTCTCCATGAAAGTGTCTGTTCGTCGGATAGTCCTGTAAGTTTATTGTTTCAACAAAGACTGGTGTATACATTGTATGATAGTTATACAATTATTATCGTTTCCAAAGCTAATGATGATTTCAGGCATAGACAGAACTTAATTCATTTGTAAAATACTGTTTGTCTACCTTTCAACTTCTTGTCTTTATCCGGTCGGAACACAACGTTTTTCGATCATCACATACACTATTGACCATAATTTCGTAAGAGATTTTTCGTATTTTCCCAGCACTCTACTTTCTTTTAGTAAGGTATGTTTGTATAGCATGTTCATGGCAGAGCAAGGGCTGATGATTGTAGGATTTGCTTCATCGTGTCCCGTATAATGAATTATGTGTGGCAACCCTGGCGCTCCGTTGGCACGCACATTTCCGTGAGCGGCGAGCGGCGGCAGCGAGGCCGCGCACCTCTGTGTGTGTGTATGTGTGCACGACGTGCGGTGGTGTGCGCGGACCAGTCCCACATCCTGTTCGCTCGCCCGCGCCGGCCGCCGCCGCTCGACCAGCTTCTGATGTGAGCTTTTTATTTCACGCTTCGCTGTTGCGCTCGATGCGATTCATTTTCCGCCCCAAATTTTATGTTTGGATCATTTCGGGGCAACAAATAACTCTAGTATAGTATTGGCATAGTTCATTAGATCAAATAATAACTTTAATTGATATATGACGTGTTCAGAAAAGGTCTTAAGATATTAAAATCAGCCAAATGGAAACCAGGAAATTATAAAGCGATAGTGATATGACGCAAACGATTTTTTAAGACCTAAACCGAGCAAAGAAAACAAAGATATTTGCCGAGTAGTGTGAAACAAGCGCCGGCTGCGCTGTACAGCCGGATAAAATTTTTAAAAGTAAGTCTGGTACGTGATAGCTATGAACAATATTTCAAAAGCTATCTATAAATCAAAACACCGACCGATTCGGAAGTCCTTTACGAGAATATACTCGAACAATGATGTAAAAACAGGAAGGTTAAGCCACTTATACTAAGAACAAAGGCAGCAAGTGTCATAATGACGGCGTCGAGCGGACAGTTATGCAACCTCATCTAGCAGTTAAATATAATGCGAAGGTGACGACAAACAAAAGACGGACGAGCGAGACGTACGGAAGTAAACAAAAGGCATCCCTCAGGAATGCGTTCCCGCATAAAGGCAAGGGGAATTCCCGAAAAGCATTGTTTACGATGCGCGCGGCGCGTGCGGGACGTGGTCTTATGTGTTTATACCGATTGCAGTCTTACTGCAGTGCAATGAAAGGGAAAATTATATAGTTTTTGTTAGCGCGAGATGACGCACTGCTTCCCCGAACGGCCGCCGGCTGAATGACGGGAAAGGAATGCAGGCGACGCCGCTCCGCGCATCTAACCATATTCAGCGCAATTGACTCAGCGGTTACAAGACTCGCATCTCCATTGAAAATACCCATATTCGAATCAGAAACAAATCTAACTTTTTTAGATGTTATTTTAGACGAGCACTGAATCTCTATTTTTACCATGACTTTGTTTACAAAATGGATATAACGTAACATCTTGAACAACATTTAGACGTAGATACGCAAAACCGAAATAGGTAAATTTTAATTAACGGTTAATACATATTTAGTTGCTTTTGTTATAATGTTTAATACGTCAAAATGTTAATATTTTAGTACAAATTCAGAATTCATAAATAAGTTGATTAACAAGTTTACATAGGCGATGAGTGTTAATGCAGCGACTGTCAAAGTATCGCTGCCGGTTCAAGGCGTTAGCGGCGTTTAGCAGTGACATTGACTACACTACGCTCTTACAGACGAACATAAATCACCTGAATTCGCGGAGCGCCGGCGTGCGGTTTCCAGATAATAAATCAGGGGCCTGCGGGCAAGAGCGTGCTCCCAGATAATGACGTCACGGCCGCCGGCACGCACCGAGCATCCCCGGAAGAGAGCGGGATAAAATAAAAATGTCACGTCGCGATCGGGCGCCGGGCGAGACGATCGTGACGAGCGTGACGGGCGCGACGCGACGGGCCCGCGCCGGCACACATAAACGACAGCCAATAAAACTTATTTTTATGTTTTTCGCTCACAATGGCCGTGCGAAGGTCGAGTTATCTAAATGGGTCAATACACTCGGCGTACTACGAGCGCGGAACACGTGCTCCGCGATTGTAAATAGCGAGATATCGGCCGATTGTTGCACTGATTAATGGGGGGCCGCGTAATGACTCGCCGCCCGCGCCCGCGCCCGTGCTCCTGCCCGCCGCCGCGCCGCTTGCCATTCATCGCTACACTATTATTATTGTACCGAGATGGTACCGTTAACGACATTAGGGCGATAGCCAATGTCAAGGTTGCACTTGCTATGCGAATGCGGCCGTCCGTCCTTGCCAAATTAAGTGGATACGTTCGACGATTTACGCTACTCGTTACCGCGAGCGTGGTTTGTTTCTATAAACACAGTATCTTAATAAGATTACAGTTATTTGGTACATTAACTAAAAACAAGAACCAAACCGTCTATTCGTTTTACACAAAATAGATATAAATAATTTTAGGTTGCTTCATATTGGTCCAAATAAACTTTAGACAACTAAGATACTCTATTATGTTCCCCAAACTACCATGAATGTAATGTAACTAGAAGTATATTAGATATAGTTATGAAATAAAATAACATATTACACACTAGTTTGAAAATATAAAAAATTCTTGACATCTGTGTCGTTTCACAAGGAATTATATAAAAGAAAAAGATTCATTTAGACCAGATTGAATGTTGCGCAGTACATGCGTTTTTAGATCAGACATATCAAAAATGTTAACACATTATCGTCGTGAATCCCGGGGGCGTGAGATAAGGGCGAGGTCACGCTTATCAATGACGGGATCTACATACGCGCGTCGCGGTCGGCCGCGACATCTCGCCCATTGAGAAGAGCCTCCCCGGCACGCCACCCGCGCCCTGCGCCCGGCCCTCGTCTCGCCCTCGCCCTCAGTGCATCGTGCAACAAGTTAGGCCCTCTAACGATCTAAGAAGTAACCATAGATTGGACATGCCACCCAACATTGAAATCTTATACCCATAAGTACTCCTCCGATACGGTGCTGTATACCCTAGTATCTTCCTATCTGCTGTATACCCTATTAGTTTGGTTTATTCTTCAAATATAATACTGACACATGAAAGATTATGAATCTAATATTTATTGTTAATGGTACATCATCGTGTGCAAGGGATAGCGTATAATTTAAATAAAGTTCCCGTAAAACATGGCGGTTCAAACACATTTTCAGGACCGCGATGTCCAATTAAATATGGATGTGATTGAAAAACGCGTGTCCGGTAACGAGCGTGTACATAATTGGTAAGGGGGGATGTTAGGGGTGGGGGAGGAGTGCCGTGCGGCCCGGAGTGACCCAGTTGCGTTGCCGGGCGACGGCCGGGGCTGCGCAGACCCTGCGCCCCGTACCCCGCGCGCACAGACCCCCCATGCTAAATAACCTGCCCGAAAGCGACACCTTCACAAAGGTCGTTCAACCGTTGCAGGCCACTCGCTCCTGATTTTTCAACAGCGATACACGAAACGCGAAAAACAATACCCGACGTCGCGACGTCTCAATATGAATCCACACACCACCCCTAATGGACAACTTTGAGCAATCTTCGTTCTCTGCGTACGTGGTATTCCTCCCGATAAGTATTGCGCGGGGCCGCTGAATTTAAATTAGTGTAAGCAAGAGGAGTTGCTACTTTTGTTGAACGAAATAGAAAACTTGCGAGCGAATAAACTTAATTGTTGTAAGCCGGGTTCGGCGACTGCCACCCCCCGCCCCGCGACTCGAGGGCGCGAGGGGTGGGGGTGGCGCCGTTGTATTTCTCCGAACTTGGGCTAAATTTCACTTTCTCTGAAGACGCTGTGCGTAAAATCAGCCACCCACTCCCGTCGCTCTTACTATGAAACTTGAAGATATTTTTTTTCGCCTTTACGAAAAACATAAGAACCGCGAAAATGTTACCAACTTTATTGTCTAGTAAGACTTAAATAAGACCTGAAAATGCGTAACATAACAAATTACTTATCGCGATTTTTTTAATTGTTTGATAGTTGTTGATACTGCAAAACTCTTCGAATTGTTACTCCACCGAGTATTTTCCACCCTCTATGAGACGTCGTTATCTAGGTAGGTATCTTACCATACCCTAAGCGAATAAAACATAAAAAACGTACGTCAAAAAAAGTACTCACAAAAACCCTACCTCCTCACCCGGGTTATAAGCGAAGGCGGGCGAAATGTCATCGGGGAGTTAGACACTCTATGTCTTCGAAATTAGAGTATAAAATCGTGTGCCCGAGCTCATAAAGTCGCTCGGCTGAAAGGCGAGCACACGAGCGTGGAAGCTTTAAAGCAAAATGAAAGCCGACTCGCTCTTAATTCACCAGCACATGGATAGGGCGTACGGGAACGTCGATAGAGCTCCCCACGCCACCCGCCCCGCCTGCCGCCCGACACCCCCGACATAAATAAGGGAGGTCGACTCTGCTCCGCTTAACGAGAGACCGAGCACCCACCCCCGCTGGAGGGGAGAATTAAGGGGGCTGCGGCGAAGGACGAATTAAGGAGATGAGAGAGCACACGCTCTCGAGACGCGAAACATCGTGCCAGTCAGGGAATTAAGGGAGAGATCTCACCGCTAGCAGCCCTCTGTGTCGTACCGTGATCTGTGCGCCTTTTCTGATAGCTCTAGGTTTCAAAAAACCTACTATACCTAAAATATTCACCATACACATATAATATTATGTGCGTCTTGTTAGTACTGTAGTAAATGTCTATTTAGACAATTTTTCAACATACATACCGCTGTAGACTGAAAAGTATTGAAAAAAAAATATTTTAATAATAATTTTCAAACACCTTTAGTTGAGGCATGTTGCTTTGAACGGCTACGAACCCCATGACGTCACCGCTGCCTATCGTAGCACATGACTCATCTTGGATAATAAATAACTAACTGTATCTCCATTGACTTAGGGTATGTTTTTGCTTGAATAGATGTAGACTCTTTGTCTTTTAGTTTGTCGACGAAGGATAATGGTCCGTATTTCGTGAGAATTACGGTTGCTTCTGAGCGAGATGGGGGAGGTATAATAATATTCTTGGGGTAAAGGGTGGGTATAAATTTTGTATGAAGGTAGACGGGACGGGGGCGAGGGGCGAGGTAGCAGGCGCGGACGACGTCGCGAGGGCGCCGCGCCGCTGAGTCACAGGCGGGCCGGGCGGGCCGCGCCGGGAGCACATATTGTATCCACCGCTCACATGTCACAAAGTTTCTTCGTACGGAAAACTTTGTTAACGTCAAACGACCACGTGGCCTTCCTTGATATTTATATATAATTGCCCGCGCAGTTTCCCGCGCGAAACTCACAAACTTTTTTTCACACAGATTGTGATAATTTTTTATTTACTTAAAATTTAATAGCCAGTATTTTTGCGTATTATTTTAATTCATTGAAACAGTTGTATATTAACGTACAAATAAAAAAAGTAACACTATTTATCATTTCTATCTAGTTTTTTTTAAACAGTAAGTTACTAGCAGCTTTAATCTTATAGCTATTTTACAATCTTGAAAACAGTATTGTTTGAAGCTCAATTTAGACGAATTATAATCAATACTCACCAATAACGCTAATTATGAGGCCATTTCAAAAGATTTTGTGTGATTGTATCGTAATCGACAAAATTTAAATAGCGCTCCTGTCACCAAAAATCTCATATTAATTTTAACATAAATAACGATAACCATACTTAGGCAATTGTCACATATATTCGTATTAGACGAACAGTAATTTTCGCATTATTACGAAATCAAAACCTACCTCACATCGTTTACTATATGAATAAATATATAACATTGTGTAAGCCAAGTTTATAATTACAAGCAGTATCTGGTGCGGCAATCGTGTTACATCGGACCGTCACCTTGAAGTTTGATAAGAAACGCCTGTGATAAGCGATACGACGCTTGCTACATTGACGAACTGCGTTTTAAATTATTTATTACATTTTGTTATGATATTAAAATTTTAATAAGTATAACATTCTTGCTAGACAACATATATGCTTTAAATTGTTTCTTTGAAGAAAAGAAAACATATTTATAATTCAAAAATATTCAGTTAATTAATGTACTAGAGAATGAGATAAATTGCCGTTTTTACCATATTGGTCAAAAAGGGATAGATAAATGAAGTTAATACAAAAGAGAGTGATGGAATGTCGCAAGATTTTAAACAATCTTTCAATCTTTTAAAATTATCTGAATAATCGGAAACTTTTATTTAAACTCAGTACTTTTGGGCATTAATTCAACGATGTTTATATTTACGTTAAAATAATAATAATAGTATTGATAACCGTGACAATAAAATCGCAGCATTTTTTTAACATTCAAATTGATACGCAACGGAATGATAACGCATTTTGATGGAAATTATATATTAATGCGGCATTCGTATGCGAGGTCGGAACTAAAAACATCGCGTTAGTAAACAACGATGACTAATTAGCTGTCAGCAATTACGTAATCAAACATTGATAATGCCAAATATTAAATAATAGTTTGATGACCTTAGAATAAGCCGTTGTACTAGGTAAGCTATGTGATGCTATACTACGCGATATTATGCGACAAAGATCATACTTTATACTAATGTTATATGCGAATGTTTCGATGGATGGATGGATGTTTGAATGTATCTCGGAACGGCTAAACGGATTTCGCTGAAATTTAGATGTAGAACATAGTCTGCAAGAACACATAGGCTCCTTATTAACTTTTTTTTTAATTCCACACTGACGGAGTCGTGGGCGACAGCTAGTATGATATGACAACGCTGTACATTAGTCCCTTTTTCTACTAAAACCAGTGGATTTCATGCATGCAGCCGCGACTGCGTCAGTGGAAATGGTACTACATTGATCCACAGTAATGAGCCATTATCAAAATTGTTTAAAACTCAAGGATTTGAGTACCTTTAAGTTTACGTTATAAAGCTAGAAATTAGTGAAATATTTGGCTTCTAAAGGTACTGAATATTTGAAGCGAAATCGTTCTATTTAATATATTTTAATATAATTATATACCTAATTGACATTGACAACGATCCTAATGTTGCCAGGTAAAAGCTTTTTAATCAATTGTAAAACATTTCTCTTTCGTATAGAAGTTTTACCAAGTTATCGTGAATTTGGCACTGAAAGGAGCATCCAGTAGACGCGTCCTCCTCGGCGAACGCCTCGCTACTGAATCTCATTCCTCCCACATTATATACTAAACTATGTTAGGGTTGCCACACTAATAAATCCACTTATATACCATGTTTTGCCGAATATTATTAAAAAACATTTGTAATATTTTGTACTACTCGTGGAAACTAAATGCCATTTTTTCATCTTTACTATTAACAATCTGGTACTTATTTTTGGTCAGAACTTTTTCAATGCTGACAGTCACAAATCTGTTAAGAATTTGTCGAATAAAAACATACAAAACAAAAGTTAATTATAAGAATATAACGGAAATTAAAAACCTTGTATAGAAAAACTTGCATGACACAAATCGTGTATATCACGTAAAACTTCAGAGCAAGTACAAGTATAAGTCTTTTATGATAAATTTCCATAAAAAATACAGAAATGTATGTCAACAGCTTAGAGTTTATTATGAGAACTTTCAATTAAACTCTTCGTGGCTGCAATTAACAAAAAAGATAAACATCGTCGGCAACCCTGGATGTGTACAGGGGGTGTGTGGTACGGGGGGTGCGACCCCTCTCCGCCGCTGTTCGCGGGGGGCGATGTTACAAAGCGCGGGAATGAATTTTCGCGCGCAAACTTATCGCAACGCTTTTTAACAGTCCGCGAGTCGAGCGGGCGACGGAGACGCGAAAACAAAATAAAATTCCACTTGTACACTTTTCAGCTCGGATTCCCTTTTCATTGCATTTCATTAACGTTGATAAATTTACCCCGAGCCGTAACCTTTTTTTACTCTGGTTTTCTAGTTGAATTTGTGTCAATTCAAAACCATGTTTTTTTTGTTCTTGTGCGTTTTTTAAAACGATGTTACTTTTTTATTCTTCGCAACGTTCAGTTGGAAAAGCTGTCCCAGTAAATATTTAAAATTTAAAGTACCGTTGACATTTTTCAAGAGGGGTAACTTTAGTTGTGTTTTTCTAACTGCAAAAGAGCAAGACGCGAAAGATTCTGTAATTAAAATTTATTGTCAATGTCAATATTAAATATTGTATTCGTATTGCAGTGGGTATTTGCCAGGATACGTATTCAAGCGATGCATCCCTCGGTGTTAGGGTACGCCCGGGGAGCGCACAATAAACGACCCCCGAATTTGGGACTGGGATTGCGATCCGTTATGCCATTGCCCATTGTCAACTTGCAGATTAGGACTCTATATTGTTGCGGATCACTGATAGACAAACTGGCTGTTACTTTTCATGGGTAGGTCTAGTATAAGTATAGTCTGCTAGAAAGCATAGATTATTTTGTGCTACGTTTTATAATGTTGAGTTTTGAAGTGTTTCATCGATAGCATAAGGTCAATATTGGTGGTGGGCATCTGCAGCGACGGTAATGAGCGGCCCGAGCGACCACGGCCGCTGCCACTGCCGCTTTGCATAAGTAATGACCGGTCCCAGTCACCCCCGCCCGCCTCGTCCCTCCGCCCCGCACCGCGGCCCCTCACCCCGCCCTAGGCCTATCGATTGCGGCGGCGCGAGGGCGGGCCGCAGCGCCGTAATTGTCACACCGAGCGAGCCGCCACACCCCCGCCCGCCCAATATCGACCTTAATACCGCCGCATAGGACACGAATTGCGTCGGCCAGAGCTGGGATTGGGAATGTGCTATATAGCTCGCTGCGCTAAGTTTGGAGGCGGCTCGTAATAGAGCCTTCGAAGAGTCTATGACAGAGCTTAATTAGACAGGCGCGCGATACCAACAAATGGATTTTACTCGTTCGATGTTTCGGCGCGAATTAAAGCTATAATTGTGAGTTCGTTCAAAGGATTTTATATTTATACGGCGGAGAGCGAGCGAGCGTGGCGCAGTGTTTGCTCGCTCTATTAGCGGGCAGACGCTGACGCCAGCGCGCTGGATTGGTGACCGCCGCTCGCCGCGCCGGCCACCAGCGATATTGTTCCACATAGCGTTGTACAGCAATGCGGCGTGCTTTGTTAATTTAAGAACTACACTTGCTTATAAACTGTTTAAAGATAGTGTAGTCGCGACTCTTTGGTATTTTTTATCTGGATAATACGCAATGTTGTCACTGCCAAAATTAAAGTACCAGAATAATTAATAAAATACATGAAATGGATTCTAAAAACAGCAGTTCCATAAGTCTATAGCTCATGAGCCTTGTGTCAGCAGACAAGGGAACACTGTATAAGTGAGCACGCGCATCGATCAAACAATCGCGAGAAGTGCAGTAATATCGTTTGAATTAAAGTCGTCGTCTAATCGGGCTGGGGTTTTTTAGCGCAACGCGCGACGAAAGTATGGAGAAAGTGGCTTGACGCACACACGCGCGCGACTCACGCGTGACAGCCAACAGCCGACAGTCGACAGGCCGCGAGGCGCATTGCGGTGAGCGGGCGAGCTGTGTGCCGTGCCGGTTGCAACACCCAGCCATGAGAAACGGCCCCCGAGTCCGACACCGCCTCTCCCGACACGTTCGCTTGCCCAACACTAAATTGCTCACCAACGAACGCTGCGACATTTTTGATTCTGAAATCCAGAATTTGAAAATCGAACTTTTTTAATAAATGTATATTACAGACTAAAAACAATAAATATTATTATTTGTATATGCTCCGGATTAAAAAAAACAATAAACATTTATTTTAGAGCTAATTGGATTCGAATGAATAGCAAAATATTCCGATTACCAGTGAAATATGGTGAAAAGACAGGTTGTTACTGTACAACTCTGCTATCAAGAAGGATAACTCCTTTCATTCTTTCTTAATAGAATCATAGAAATGTTACCATAACATTATTTAGCCAACACTTCACTACAGATATCCACTTATGACGAGAACAAAGGAATAATAAAGGATGAGTATGCCGTATTCTTACGCGTGCCTTTCTTGTTTCTAGTTCCTTGCGATAGATGTCGCTGTCTTAAAAATGTTACGATTAAATGTCAGGCATGTAGATGAGAAGCAATTGGTATAAGGGCCGTATAATCAGAGAATGCGGGTCTTCATTACCTCTAATATTCAATAAGATTCCACAACGAAGGCACCTGTTAGTTGTTCTTGAAGACAATAGACATTGCTTTTGCGATTGTTACGGATGGTTAAGAAATCGCCATTGTTTTGCGGAGTTTGCATGACATAACGAGATAAACAGCTGGAGACCTCATGAGGTCGTTTCGAATAGCACTTGTTAATAACAGACTTATTGTTTTGAATATAAAAACTCTGGTGATATGTGGCCATCAATGAGCTGTGATATGTAATTTTTTGATTCGTTCTTCGAGAGATTGAGGATCGAATGCAATAGAATTATTTTATAGACCCTATAAATTTGATAAAGTTTTGGTGACTATATTACTTAAATGAAACAGATGTAGTTAACATATCGATAAAATAATATGCTTATCGATATTTTAAGACAAAATTTCGCACTTCACTACAGGGATGGGATCACGCATAGCAACCGATTAATTACACAAAGTGAGAGATGAAAGGTCGATCAGCTGATTTAAAACGTCAGTAGTGTTTTGCTAAATGTTTAAAAGAAAAAGTTGGAAAAACTTCTATCTCTGGAACAGTTGTACTTTAATTTGTACATTATCCAAAATCAAACAATTGTAAAAAAATAGTAACAAAATACTACAGTAATTATTCAATTTTGAAACACATTCATAGTAACAGTCTGCATATTTTTGTACGAATGCATTGTGTTCGTGTAACTGCAAAATGTGCTTTGTCATTTGTGTTCATTGCCAAAAACCTGTAAGTGGTGACGTCACGGGCTCCGGGGGTACTAAAGTAGATTGAGGTGGGGTGAGGCTTGGTGGGGTTTGGCGGGGAGGCGGGGGATGCTGTGAGATCGTGTGTAGGGGGAATCTGTCGACTCTGCACCACTACTATGGTACGTTTCAACTCGAAAAAGAATTTTATTTTCATTACTTTATTTGAATTTATATAAAATTCTTTTCGAGATTTAACAGTTTAAAAAAATGGTTTCCATACCTTAGTATGTAAACATCAAATAACAAGTTCATGTGCGTATACATACGACAATACATACAGAGTTAAGACAATTAAAAATATTTAGAAAATAACGTTATACCTACAGCCACAGTCTAAAATTAACTATGCGGGTGTTGATAAATTTACGTACAGAACAATATTTTATATTGAAAAGTTTATTTTGATTACGCTTCATATGGAAAAAAGTGCAAATAAATTAGTGGCAAAAAATTCATTCGAGTTGTATTCGAGAATTGTAACGAGTTTGTAAAATTGTGGTAAGCAAATGGTAAGGGAGATCAAAAGACAAGAGTTGGGGTGAGGTTAGGAGGCACCCCGTCGGCAACATGTCTACACCCGCGCACTACATTACTATTATTATCCTAATACGAGAAAAAAACTTACGAGACAACGCTCCATCACCTTTGTACTAATCAACCATAAGTAGTGTAAGGGAACAATGAACTTCTTATTTTTTTTCGCACGGTTGCTAAGTCACCATAACCAAGTGAATAAAATATATCTTTCTAAAGTGAAGACTTGGGATATCTAAATTAAACATTTCTTTAATTCCATCTCTTACATTTTACAAGTAATTATAAAGTACATTATTAAAAGAAAAAAAAAACCTTTACTATATTTGTTTTATAATAATTTTTTCTACTTCAAACTCTAAATTATGTAACGATACTGCTAACGAAGAATGAAACTTATATTCGTAAGTCGTTATGTAAAAGTTTGTCCTAATGCAGAAACTATAAAACAAAACAGATATAAAATAAAATGATGAGAAATGCTAGAACATGCTCCCCGCCGCCCCCTTGCGGCTGATTACGGCTCGGCGCTACGAAATAAGAATGAATTTTTAATGAACACCCCTCTCACCGCCCACCTCTCTCCTCATCTCCCCCTAACGCTACGCACTTAGAAGATTAGTCCCAGGAGCTTCTACCCAAATGACTAACAACAATCTCTCGTACACCGGGTCACAAGCGAACCTCTTTATGATTTCAAATGTTACGTGCTTTTTGTTCTTTAATTTTTTATCTATATTAACTATTGTAAGATCATATAACAAACAATGTGACAAGAAAACTTAATTTCTTTATAATACTAGAAATATGGTGTCTTTAAAAGAAGTTCTTATGTGACATTTATGGAATTGAATTTAAATTGATATAGAGACATCAGAAAACGATTAACATACGCGTAATGAATTTCAAACACACCGAGCAAAACATAAACAAATAAGTAAACAAACAATGGATAAGCATCAAAGCTAAGCACAGTTCCAGTTAACCGACCGACCGAGAGTCGGTAACGAAATAAATACATATAATCGTTTCGCGCACCTCCGACTCGCAAACTCCGACAAGGCAATAAAAGATAAGTCGCCGCCCGCCGCAATGCAATAACAATGTAAATACAGTTTTATAGTGTAAACAGAAAGAGCGGCGTGACGTGGGCGCTACGTCAGAGGGAGGCTACGTCACGGGCGTGACGTCAGCGCCGGAAGTCCGCAGATATATTTACAGCTGCAGCGCCGGGACGGACGGGCCGGGTTCAATGTCGGGCGGCGGTATCTATCCATCTATCGGCCATCAATCAACTGATAGTCGCGGCACTCGCCGGCTCGCCGCCCACTGACCCGCCGCCGCACTCTCCATTCGAACCTAAATATAGATCTAATTACCGTTAGATACATCTCTGTTACGTCACCGTTACGTGGATGCGTTAAATATGCACGCTCATTACACTGCATTAGTGTAATGAATGGATCCGATCGATAAGTATCGACATTGTTGCGTACGCTAAGATACGATCGAAGCGAGAAATTAATTCGTACTTATCTCCTGTATTCCCCGTTCAATAGGTGTAAATCCGAATGCTGAATAACTAGAGAATAATTTACACGAAGATACACTTTTTAATATGCAATATAGGATACATATAACTTTGAGAAAAGCATGACTACTTCGCCATATGTTGTCGTTATATGGGCGACTCATTATTGTTCGTTAAACCTTTACCAAGAAGCAATATGAAGCAAATTGAAAACATAAATCAAATACCGGTCGTGATTCGTCCTTGACTTATATTTACATCGATAACAAAAAGTGTATATGACATCCCTATGTAACGACGTGTATTAGAATTCATTCATCGATAGTTGGGATCGGGAAAGTGTATCGATGCGGTGCGTGACTAGCGGGGCTCGACGCGGCGGTGCGGCGGTGCACCGGGCGTCGAGTCGGGAGCAAGGCCGGCGATGTTTACAAACTTCCGCCACGAGCACTTGTCACTAGGCCCGGTGGGCACACGTGGTTAGCTACGCAAATACGAGCCCTCGCTAACATTGTCCCACTTAACCCGCCCGCCGCGGCCGCGTCTAGACGCGAGATACGATCGTTAATAGATTGATTGCTGACGTGCTAACGCTCGATTATCTGTGACGAGCCGGCTACGATCGTGATTGTATTGCGTAACGAGGTCGTTATCCTTAAAGTAAGTAAGCTATTTAACTACCTATACGCATACGAACAAGATCATATATGGATCAACAAAACACGGATTATTGTAGTTCAAAATGCGAGATTTTGCGTGTTATCGATAATTTATCTATCTTGTGTTTTAAACTGAGGCTAATTCGTTGTTTTCATGACTTTAATAACAATGACACATCATTGACAGATCGTTGTCGTTAATGATTAGTAAAATTACCTAATAAACAGATAAGTAAGAAGTAACTTATAAGATTGTGCTAAACAGAAAAGTTTTGTCTTAGGTCAGGATATCTTTACAATCATTAGTTAAGACAATTTCGTAATGATAATTTATCTATATTTAGATATGTGATGCATAGATTAAAAATAAATGTCAAAAAGAAGAATGCGATCTTAAATTGGAGAATCTCCCGTACCCTCGTGTTCGGCGAGCCCTGCACGGGGTGGCGTCGAGGGGTGAATGCATTGGGGTGCGGCCGCCCCCTGCGGGCCCCTTCCTTCGCCCCCCGCTGCACGGTAGGCGCGTAGTAACTGCAATAACGGAGCAGTGAAAGTGTCGCGGAGCGCTTCAACCGTCAATGGGTGAAGACGTACTCCCTTCACCCCGCCGTCTTGAACTCAAACTTGTAGTTAATAGTAAGACACACGTTTACTCGCGCCCCACCGCATCTCACCGCATCACACCTCCACGCCACAGAATAAAATAAATCACTACGTTGAGATACGATGCAATTCACAAGTTTATTCAATCATGATATCTTTACTGCAAGTTTAAAACTTTGAGACATGAAAATATAAACCTCAGCCTTAAACTTCTTTGGCTTCGAGTTCATTAGTGCTAGTTTTGATAACATTTGAGTTGTTTCATATGAGGCACAAACTTATAGTATGTATGTAATATGAAGAGTTCGATATTGATTTGCAAATCGATGGAGTATGTAGGCCGAGTGACGATGACTATGACGAGTGATGCTGCAAGTGACAGCGACAGCGATTGCAAACAAACGGGCGGAACGCAGCGCCGCACCACGCCGTCATCTCCGGCCCGTGAATGAAACGGAACGTAAATTGAAATGATATCGCGTGCCATAATCCAGCATGCATTAATCTCGCTCGGCCGAGAGTTGCGTAACGCGGAACGTAAACGCAAGCAAACGGCTCAAGTTCATCGATCCGCGCGCTAAATGTGTCGCACGTTGTTTTGTTTAATGTCAAAACATTGTTACATAATGCGCGAGTTAACGCACCGTGGGAGCCACGTGGCCGGCGCCGACCGCCGACCGCCGCCGCCGCCGCCGCCGTCCTTCCGATCTCTACGTCACCGCGTTTATTTATGAGCTTATGATTATAAAATGACGTTTACTCCGTGCCGATATCGTTGACCGGTCGCCCCGCATAAATAATAACACTCGTTCATTCATAAAATGATTAATAGTCACTCCACCTACGAAATAGATTCGTAGCGTGTTATTAATAAAGCCATTATCGCTATAATTATACCTAAACGAGATTTACACGCCGATCGACGTCTGTAGTAAAATACGATTTACAAACAAACGGCATAAATGTTTACGTTTATATATATATGTGTGTGCGAGTGTGTTAATACTAGACTAATACATTTTTCAAATGTTATGAACGCATTCCGTTCAACTTACCTCGTTGCGTTGCAAGATTTATACTGTACAATACTTCTAAATACATATAAGAGCTAAGTATTAAAACAGGTAATCACATTTGGATGTTGTACAGTTAATAACGTCTTATGTATTTTGGAACATCATATATTCTCATATGAAGTTTAACTTACCATAAACACATAGAACTTAAGTGGTGATCTCTGACTCGGAAACAAAATAGACTTCGATTCAAAACATAATACGTAAAAATTTTCATAACAAGAAAGCTAATATTAGCTGAAAATGTAACAGAAGTTAAAAGCCATTTAAAAAAAGTACCTTTTATTAAATAGCTCCACGAAAAACGAGGGAATATTAAAAAGACAATAGTTAAAGTTCGAAGCGAGACGGCACTGGCGAACTTGACCGTCAAAAGTGGAGAGCGCTCATAAAAACATCAGTCTTATACAATGCCGTGAATTTACATAAATTATCGCCGTCGGTATGTCTCAGCGCGCATCGCAATGTTTACTTATCGAACTTTGAGTTCAACGACATATATTGTGTTTTATTGCCATTCGTAATTGGGTCGCGGGCCGGCGGAGCCACGGGAATGTATCTCACGGCCGGTACTTTACCAATTCCATGTACAAATTTAGAATTATCGAACTACAAACTTATTATGTACATTGTGGAATATTTATTTTTAATTACGTTTCATTTTCTATACGGCCAAGTATTTTATGTATATTTAAACCGTTTACAATCTTTCTATTAATTCCTTTTTTACTTAACGAAATTGTGTGTAACGCTAGATAAAGCTTTGAAAATATTTATAGTAAAAGATTAATATGAAACTAATTAAACGAGTTAAGTTTCATTTTATGTAATTAGACAATAGTTTTAATATTTGATTCTTTTATAGAAAGAAATAGTACAAAATACTTATCGAAGTACTAAATAATCGATTTCAAACACAATGAAAACCATAAAATCGATGCGTGATCGAGTAAATAGGTATAATAAATCATTACAGCATTCTGCTAAATGACCGTGACGTCAGCTAAGCCAAAGCCGAAATTCCGACGTATAAAAAAACGTAAACAAACAGTGTAACTCAATAGGAGGGTAATAAAAATATAATCTGCGGCATTGAATTCTGTATACACCTGACGTTTGAAGCGACGTCGTCACTTTTTTTTTACATTCTAAACAGGTGTTTTGCGTCCATTCATCTTTCGTGTCGTTGCCCTATATTATTGTAATTGTCTTTTAAGTTTACCGACACACAATACTTGATAGTTTAACTTTGACGTGTGGCGGTGAGTATTGTTACTTGGTAACTGATGCTGTGACGTAGATCTCATACTTTGGGTTTCTAAGACCGAATAAGAAGTTTAAATCTCGTATCTCAGTTATGTCAAAGATAATGACAGGGATGACTATATGTTTTATATAGATATTTTAAACTCAGAAACCAACTTCTAGACATGAAATGCAATATTGCGTTTAATTTAATAATACATATCTCAATGCGCCAAAGTAAGTTAGGGCTGCTGTACACGAATAGCTTAAAGCAATCAACAGCTTTAAGCAAATGTGTAGTTAGGGACATTCCCGCTATAGTCCGTGTACATCAGCCCTTAAGGTATCTGTACCATTCAAGTTCATCAACACAAGACGTAATTGATTGTAAACATGTCAAAACACAAGGTCGGTTGTTGTTTTACATAATTACGTGCGTTTAGCATAAATGATTATGACGTCTCAGTCGTGTCGTGTCGTGGTGAATGCATTCGGCTGTTGTTGTTATTGTTTACAAAAGTTTAACGCACGTGCTCGATTGTTAACGGCTTTAGGTGTAATTAAATACGTGTAGAGATGTTCCGCGCCGCGCTGCACGACTCACGGCCTTGCCTACTCTTAGCTCTCACCGTAAATTGTTTTTTATCTCCAATCTCGCATCTTATGTCTCGGACATCGTATATCCCATGTAAAAGACAAACTTTAAAGCCAAGCTATTACAAACAAACAAATCTTTGGCCTTTTATAGAACCAATACGTCAATTTTAAAAAATAAATCTTCAAAACTTTATAAATGTAACTTACATTCGATAAAAATACATTCTTACATTTCGAAAACTTCCCAACTCGAGACCTACAGCGTCCCGGATGACGGATGCACGTGACTGCAACAAGTCGCATTGCGCCCCCACCCGGCAACCCCTAGCCCCCATCCCCTCACGCACAGACCCAGCGGTAGCACGTGGCCCGTTTTAGGCGTGTTGTTTATCATGTCAAATATTTGCATATAACACATGATCGGGCTTCGCGATGCCACTTGTATACAACTTCAATCGCCACGTGCTTTCTGACAATTCGTAAAATTCACAAGATTTACTCAAACGGGCATGAATATATGTAATACTTAGCCTTTAGGACAAGAAAGGGGATGTCATAGGACAAATCTCACTAAGAGAAAACTTTTTTTTACTTTTGCATGAAACGTTTTACATAATTTGGGTAAAAATAATTAGGTTTTTTAGGCTCAAGAGTATACATATTATACTTTTTTTATTTTTTAATATAAATTATGGAAGAATTGCAGTTTTATAAATTCTGAAAATATTCATTTTGTTTAGTTATTTATCAATCATTTTCATTAAAGGAAGTAGTCTGTATCATCAGTCAGTTCTAATCGTATAAGGAAAACGCAAACTTCAGTAAGATGTGCTTGAGAATTATTAAAAATGTCTACTTATAGCTAGACTATGGTAATAAGTATCAAAAGTTTGTAGAAATCAAAAAGCTGTCCTATCATTCGTATATCTTCTTGATATCATCATTAAAACGATAGTGGAAAATTCTCAGGCATTATTTGGTCCAATCAAAAAAATAGGATTCTATATACAAATGGAGACTGTTATTAAAAAAGTTGTCTAAGATTGAATTCATCCTGTTGTCATGGCAACATCCGCATAACAACTATGTTTAACTATCGTACGACAGTCAAATTGTATATGGAATATTTTAAACACAAGGAAAAGTATAACATTTTGCCTTAGTCAAAGATTTAAGCTGTTGTATGCCCCGTATTTAAGTCGTTGCCGAATTTTAAGCAAGACAATAAAGTGGCAACATAGAAAGTAAAGTGCGTTCGCGCCGGAGCCAAGTCGACGATAATTAATGTGCGGCCGAGCCGAGCGAGCGGCGCCGGCAGCCTCGGCGGCCACAAAAAACCCGCTCCGACACAAAAACACCAGTCGCAAGAGCGAGACGACGCTACGTGCCAGAGTGAGATGGACGGCGCTTATTTCTGTAGGTTCTCGCTCGCCTCGAGCTCGAGCGACGCAGTTATCGAGGCGACTACAGCGCTTTGCTTTGATTTAAAACTCCGAACGCGCCCTTCTATCTATCACATGACGTTTGACAGGTCGCGGCGGAAACGTAGACATGTCAGATTCAAAAAAAGGCGCGCACTCATCGTCATAATAACAAACTTTAAAATTTTAGAGGAAAAACGCCAAAAATACAGTTAAATGCCCCCAATATAAATTTTATCATAACGTTTCATTACAGAAAGGAGATATACTGTATATTACGTTTGAACAAAGTTGGTATTTACAATATAAGAAAAGTTTAACAATTTTTTGGTAATGACAGTATATTTGTTTAACTTTAAAAAGTATTTTTTAGATTCAACTAAATGAATCACCATAAAAACCCAAATATATATATTTTTTAAAGTTTAATAAAAATGCTTAAAATATACTAAATACTAATAATACTACTAAAATATAGTCTCTTACTTGGTTTCTCTTAAAACACTTTACATCTTGGGAAGGTTATTTTATAAAATCTTACTAACTTAAACCCGCCAGTTGGACTTCAAAAATATTCATTAAAAAACAACCGTTTGCTCGACTGTACAGGAAAGTGTTTATTATACTGACAACAAAAAAATCCAAGATTTCACAAGTCCAAGATAATAAATATCTAGATATTAACTTAAAACAAACTCAAATAAACTATCCTAAAATAACCTTAAAACGATCCACAGCGGTACAGCAGTATTCAAAATTACTTTAAGTCTTTAAAATGTTTAGTCACAACTTTTGATGAAGCAAATAAAGAATAATTCAAAGTAGAAATTTATTAATTTGTACCTGTAGATAATTTTAAGTGATTAGTATTGTTTAAATCTATATCTTACCTGAAAATCACTCCACATTTTCATGGGGATACACCATAGTTCCGATAAGAAAACATAACACGAGCACACGATCAACAACTGTCAAATGTGTCACACAGCACGGCGTCACTGGCACAAGCGTTCCAAGCGGCGGCCGAGCGCAGACTGGCGACTGGCGAATGGCGAATGGCGGAGCGGAACGCGTCGAGACTAGTTCGGAGTCGCGACGCTGCTTGCACCTCGCGCACCGCAGCGCCCACCTGCGACTCGTTTCCACGAACAACGAGTCGAGAACCGATTCTTCTACCGCCGTTGCTTGTTGCCTGCTGCCTGCATACTGACGTTTAGAAAACTTGACTTACTTGTAAACATCTAATAATTATTAAATTTAGAAGAAAATAGGAGCGATAGTACTATCGATGTCTCTTTTGTTTCCTAGGAGTAAATAAAATAAATAAACTTTTTTTTTCAAATTTCAACTTAACTGTAAGTACATGATGTCTAAACAAACTTGTTAGAAATAGGTTTTGTAAAAAAATTGAAATGTGTTTTGTAAAGTACCCTACCTAACACTGAACGTCATAAACCCGCCCCGTCTGCGCTCGTTGGAAATACCCACGTAACACCACATTTCAGCACGACATACCCAAGGTCTGCAATTTCTACTGCGACAACTATATTGTGCTACTTTTTAAAAACTTCTATAGCAACAGGAACTTCTATAGAACCTTGTATGAATTAAAAGAAATTCACTTTTGCAAAAATAATCGTTTAAACAAATGTTTCAAGTTCAGTATTTAGTATTTGTGTCTAGTTAAGTGAGTCTTGTACGCATGAATCGAACTTGTCACTGATAACGGAAAGTGACAAAATAAAAAGCTTTCACAACAAAGTTTGGAGAGCGGATCGCACCGGCCGACTCGTAGCAGGAAGTTCGTAGCTGTAAAACTTCGTAGCGCTCCGTAGCGTGAAAGTTTTGATTTCAACGATTTGCGTTGCGGCGCAAAGAGAACCGCGAGGCCGCGCTAGCTCTGACCCGATGTCATATACAATAGCCAAAATCCAAACACATGACCATTTAACCAGTTATAACCACCATTGCGCCTTTTGCTAGACGTGCAACACAACGTTAAGTACAAAACCAGCAATAGACGCGTAATTTACCGATAGCGTACAAACTACAAACTCGAGTACATTTATCTGTTCTTACATCTCACGAGAGTGCGCCACTTGGTTCAACCGACTACGCCCTTACCGTGTCTTGTAAATCAAATCATAACAAAAGCTGTTCTGCTGTCGCAATACATTCCTCGTGCTGCTCGCATTGGATCGGAGTGGCGGCATAGCACTGCAGCAATGGGCCGTGCGGCGATCGATATTGTTGCTTCGATACGGTAAAAGTCGGGAAAATTCGTTCGGCGGTAATTTTGAACGAAACAACGTTCTGAAGAACAAAGAGTACTGAATATTGTCTCTGGAAATTAATAGCGATTTCCAATTATAGTGGAAGAGTTTTCGAATACAGTAGGTATATTCGTTGGCTCACTTATCGGCATGACGAAGCGCATTCGTTAGGTGCAAGTGCGCGACTGGTCAAGAATAAAACTTTTTGCACAGTTATTAAAATTAGTGTTTAATCTTCAGCTTATCAATATTATTTTAATGGTAGAAGAGGGCAGGTCATATTTATGTAACTTCAAAGCAATTATGAAACTTAAAAAAAAAATTGTGATGAATAATTGCCCAGTAGTTTCGGAGTCTATTCAGTCCAAACAAACGTTCAAATATTTCCATTTAATAATATTAAGATAAATATTATAAATCGCATATCCGCGACTTTTATTTTACACGAATATGCATTATGTTTGTTGCACATATTTTGAATGGGAAACAAACACACTACTGTCAGATCGTTACTCAGTATCTTAGCCACTGAGCTATCATCGCTGTAGAGCTAACAATAACAATATGAGTCAAACGATGTTGTGCCAAGCTACACTGATAAGTACTGATAACACTTTAAAAATCAGCAAATGTGACTAAAAAACAATCTGTTAAGTGTTCGAACTTTATATAATTTAGTTAAGGTAGATCTTAAGATGAGTACTTATTAAACTACGCCTCAAATCTTTTATTCTAACTGAGACACCGTATTTATAACTTTGGTAGATAGTTTTGTGAAGTTTTTGAAGGGCGATTTAGGGCCGTTATACACGGACAGCTTCAAGCAGTAGGCGGAGCTAACTTTAAACAGTAAGTGTACTGCAAAAGCATTCTACCCTTAACCACAATATCCTAATCGTACATTACTAATGAGATTATGGTAAAGTACGAAAAAATTAAGACAAAGAATCCGCCTTCTTCTTAATAAATAAATATGAAGTCAATAGTATCAATAGTCAATAATAGTATAAATAGTTGTGTTTTGGCCGCAGCGAGCGGTCAAATCAAAGAATACATATCGGCTAATCGTTCTTATCAATGGATAAGATATTGGAACAATACTTCATACAATCGGTTGGGTTAATAATTATTTAAAATATTTCACCTAAGCAAATTTCATGAGTTTTTAATTTATTGATTTTATTTTATTTTCATTACTTAAGTAACTTATTATGTTTTATTGCATTGCGATTATATCTATATAGTTGCATATGTAGAGAAGAAAATCATAAATAAAAATTAACTTAAATATGAGTGTTATTTTCTTTTACTGTAAAAATATATATTCATATGGATGAAAGCTTAGCAAAGCTAAAAGTAAAGAGTTTTTATTTCAAATATTCTGTAATGAGTTAATTTTGTTTTCAATCATAATCAAAAGATGGCGCTAAAAACTGCTTACCAATGCATGTCAATGTTACAAATCTACTTCCACTATGTTTTCTGAATAAAATTAGTTACTGTACGTATTACGTAATTACATTGAGAAATATTTAAACAAATAATCAAACAATCAATCATTTTATCAGTATTATGATACAGTTTGAAACTACTTTAAATAACTTTAGTTAGTATTGGGTGATATTGAAAAAAAAATCTAGTCACTTCTTACACGAAATGACACAACAGTTCATCTGTCATAAAATTGTTACATCGAGTACATAGGAGGTATGAAACACGACTCTACACGTGGCCTAGGTATAGTTCTAATTAGCAATATTGTACCCGTTAAAGAGATCTAATTCTTTAGGTTAGAAAATTAATATAAATCGAGAAAGAAATTATATCAAAAGTTATCATCTGGTAAATGACTCAATTCAAGGTTCAATTCCTTACATCAACAAAGGATTAACCCATCTTCAGTTTTTGCACGCGTCTTAACCGAATAGTCTAACAGATGTCAGATGATAACTATTTGTCTATGACTAGTGTCTATCTGTCAAAGCCAATATGGCCTAAGCTTCATATTTGACTATCGAATCTATCTGTTAAAGAAGTTGCTTGGAAACGTCCATCTATATTAATTGTCTCCATGCAATAACTGCCCCATTTTGCGCGTTTTAACTCTATTTGTGGTTCCCTGTTAATGAACTCACGACCAACCATAGTTTCACGAGAAACCATAGTTTCGCTAAAAATTTCAAAATGTTTCTGGTAAAAAAACATTTTTTACTTAACTTTATAACGTTAGCTATCTTTAGTTTACAATATCACAAAACTTTATCTCATGATTTAAAAAATGTAATTAAAAAAGTTAAATATCAATATGGCCGCCATGTATGGAATTTGACGTTTGTTGTTTTTTACCTTATTTCTTTCTATTGAAACGAAAGATGACGTATTTGTTTTGCTTTGCTATAAATAGTGTCTGTACTACGTTGTAAAGAAAATTTTAAAGTTAAAGTAAGAAAAACATTGTTTTCTTTACAGCTCTAATTTCGATAACAAGCAATTGTATTATAAATTCAATTTGAGTATATATACAGTTTTTATGCACAAGGTGCAATACAGCATGTGCTGGGTCCAGTGGCCGGCATGTGCATTACGACGCACCGGTGCAGTTTTGCACACTATGTCACCGAACGATTGTGAAATTTATCAGTTTACAATACTACTAACCGTGAGTTCCTTAGCCCAAAATCTCTGTATAAACCATATGGGCAACGGTCACTTTGCTATTTCAGCGATTTCACGTGGCCGCTAGCTCGTTTGCCACCTTATGATATAAAAAAAAATCGTCACCCCTGTCCATTGTCTTTGACAAAACGGAGATAACAATGTCTTAAACGGAAATTTTGGTGTCAGTAATCCACTGTAATATATATTATTGGTCAAAATTTTACGTTACATTTAAATTATTATAAAGTCAAATTAACAATTATTCTTTGCCTGATAAAAAAAAATCGATAAGCAGAATGCAAATTGTATAAAAAAATCATCAAAATATATGTATAACCATGAATTTCAACTATCGTAAAACATGTTTAGAAACATTAAAGAGACGTTTGCTATCATATCTCGAAGTTTCTTTCACAATTTTTTCGATTAGAAACTAACAAAGATCAACATTTGTCGGTAACATGAAGCTACTACTCATGAAAACGCTGAGTCCACACTGGGTGTCGTTTTACATCGGCTTGCGGGGAAGCAGGCCAATACATTTAGCTGATATTGATGCACTTATAATTATTATGCTTTATATTCTTACGTTGTCATTTTATTTGTGACAATATGATATTTTAGTATACGATTTTATGGTCTAATACAAAAACTGTTTTTAGAGTTTTCTATATTACTTTAAAGAACTAATGCCCTTTTTATGCCTTGCTAACTGCAGCCCGCGACTCAGTCCGCGCAGTATTAAAAAAAAAACTTAATAATTAACCTATATTCTTCCAGACTATGTTCTACAACTATACCAAATTTCGCGATCCGTTGAGCTGTTCTGGAGATACCTTCAAACAACCATCCATTCATCCATCCATCTAAACATTCGCTTTTATAATATTAGTAAATAATTAACAGGATACCTCCTTGTATAAATAATTATTTTTTAAATTAAATATAGTCATGTGACTGTCGCTTACTGACATGTTAGGTTAGGTAAAATAAATTTAAAAACTAAAACAAAAAGACGATTCCGTCTGGTATTTGCAATCTATGCAAATTTAATGCGACCGTCGAATTCAGTGTTTGAGCTAAATACATTTAGTCACAGACTTACGGACAGACAGACGGGTTTTTAATATCAGATTTTGTATAATTAACGGAAATTCCTAACGGAATGTCTACGATTGAGCATCAACAAGTGTCTTTACATAAAAAAGTATATAACATAGTCATATATAAAGAATATTATTAATATATGACTGTGGCCCGCGACTCCGTCCGTGAGGATAAAAAAAATAAAGTTAATAAGTAGCCTATGGTTTCATCCAGACATTGTTCTACATCTAAGCTAACTTTCAGCGAGATCCGTTTATCGCTTCTGGAAATTACTTGTAACAAATATCCATCTATCCATACATCCAAACATTTACGTTTA
Source organism: Papilio xuthus (assembly GCF_000836235.2). Classification (NCBI taxonomy): domain Eukaryota; kingdom Metazoa; phylum Arthropoda; class Insecta; order Lepidoptera; family Papilionidae; genus Papilio; species Papilio xuthus. The sequence goes on from NW_013531688.1 coordinate 3,433,186, forward strand.
TAATATTAGTAAGGTAATAAGAAGTAAGATATATTTAGTGAAATTATTGTTTTATATTTTACTTCTTGATTTTTTTGAATCTAATTACATAACTGTCCAAGGTCTTGGGTAAAAGAACTAACTATCCAAGGACCTTAAAGACTTTGAAAACTTAGTCAAGTGTGAAACAGAACAGATTATTATAGACTTTAGTTTCTAATAAAGTCAAGAACGCGACTTACAGATCTTATAAATTTAAAATGCATTAAAAGTTACTTCTTACATGATTAAAAATCTAATGCTTAAATGGAGGAAGCAATATTCTAGAACGTTCTGAAAGCAAAACTGAGCGTTTATCACGAATATGTGCGATATGTGTTTTCAACGTAATCAACTAAATATGTCAAAATTTGTATGTGATTTATCGTTTTATTTTATGCCCGATAGGGGCGCTGTTCATCAAATACAAATTTTATGGATGACGTCACGAATACTTTCTCATAAGTTTTCGGGTTAGGTCTTCTGAAGTTTGATTTGTAGTTGACTAAAAAGAATTAATCTAGAAAGTTCATACGTTTATATTTTATGCGTTATTCTAATAAAAAAATTGTGGGAATATATAAAAACAGAGATCTCAGTTCTGCATCTTGCATGTTTCTAAATGTTCTGTCCGGACATTTAGTGCTTATCGAAACTTGTTTAGACTTGTTTTGACTTTTATTTGTGTTTAGAGCTTAAAAACGATGTCCACTTTCGTCGTCACCTTACGTACAGATTGTGAAAATTGTGTGAAATCGATAATTCTGGAAATAATATTTAGAATTTTTAGGTTATGACAAGAAAAAAAATGTTGCCTATGTTCTCTGTTATTCTTATGAAGTCAGGTCGGGTTGTGTTGTTTAAAAACTAGAAATATGAAAAAACCAGAACGAAGGCTTTATGTAAGTTTTTTTTACCGTTTTTTCTTTAATTCTTCATAAATAAATAAAAACATCAAATGTTGTCAAATAATGGAGCAAAACCCTGTTAAAAGATCAAAAAGCATTGGACATACTCGTAAAATTCAAGAAGAAACTCGTCGGACTGGTTTTTTAATATACGCGGTGCGAAAAAAAAATGTAATTTAATTTTGTTACAAAAAAATAGCCAATAGTTGGTTACGCAATGCATCTAGCTAGAAGTGATTCATTCGAAAAGAAAGATGGCGACTTTTTTTTTCTTTTTATGGCATATGCTTATCCATGGAGGTTTTATATGAGGTTCGTTGGTCTGGTTTTCTATCACGGTGTTATAATGGTTGGTACTAGAAGAGTTAAGTGTCATTAAAAAAAGTCTGTAGCGCAGAAATCATTAATGATACCATACGATATCCTTGCAAGAACTATATGCTGTTATTTCAGCTTTTTTAAAGACGATTTTTTTTTAATTTTAGCAAAAAGAATGTAAAGTATTATTAGTATATGTACCCATAATCCTTCTATATATTATTTTTATCTGTATTTTTACAATGTAATGACTTATGTTTCCGATGTTTTCAAAATTTTTATTTGAATAAGATATCGCTGGCTACACTAGAGATGATTTCTGATATTATAGTTATTATCAAGGTCATTGCTAATCTTGATCGAACCATTTTTTCTAAAGGTTGTAACTACTGACCTATGCTACCTTTAACATTGTGTTTTGAAAATATTCTACACCGAGACAAAATTTCAGTGTAATCCGCTCAGCCATTCTGTAGATATGTAGTAACAAACATCCTCCAACTTTCGCATTTATAATATTAATAAGAAGCAAGATTGAACAAAACAGCTCGACAAACGAGTTTAAAAAATGTATGTACAGTATATAATTAATTTTTGTATAATTTCTGCGTTTTCCAAAATTTTTTCCAACGCCACTTTATCTCTTTTCGAATGGATGAAGTAATTTTATTAATTACATTAGATAAAATACTTGTTTTTATAATAAGAGAGTTAGTATTTCAGCCAGCAGTGGCACGTGCCTTAGCAACCCCCGCCCCCGCACGCCGCGCCACCTCCGTAAAGCTTTCCTTTGACTAACAACTTGGTTTTCCTCAGCCTTTTATTGCTCAAGTGGGAGCCCGGGAAAATCCTCTGTATTGTAATTAAATGAAACTTTATGAATCAGAACAATACAACATCGATAATAAGGTTCACTTAATGTAAAAAATAAAACATAATTAAAAAATATATATTTTAGTCCTAACAAGAATATTCACCATACTTAACATCGGGTCCTGAACAAATAATAAAGATTTATAGAGTCTAAATTACGGACCGAGTTTGAATTCTTTTTATACAATCTGTGATTGAATTAATACATGTTGGATCAAGTGAATACCTTATAAATTAAAAAAAAATCATTAAACAAATATCTTCGAAATTCGAAATCAAAACTCTTCTTAATCTAAAAATGGCGACAATCCAGCCAGTTAACAGTTTGACATGTAAAGAGGTACTAACGCCTGTGTCGTAGTGAATGTTGGCAACAACTGATATGGAAATTGAATAGTGGCCAAGTTGCCAGTTGAAAAAATGAAATTGTGTTTGCAAACTTTACATCCATAGACTAGTTGACGCGTTTACTAGTATTACCAAATTAAGAGATTTGTTTTTTTTTTCATTTTTTTTAAGTTTTGGATGCATTTTTTTTTTATTTAAAGCTTACTATCTGAGAAAAACATGTAAATATTTGCCTTCATCTTACTAATCTTCTTCTTACTAATATTATAAATGTTTATATTCCGATGTATGGATGGATGGACGTTTGTTACAAGGTATCACAACAGCTGCATTGATATCGCTAAAATTTGACATACATGTAGAACATAGTCTGGAAGAACACAAGCCAGCAGCTTGTGTTCTTCATATATATTTTTTAATTCCACGCGAACGGAGTCGCGGGCTACAGCTATCTATAAAAAGATCGTTAAGGTGCTAATAGTGGCATAATTCGGAAAATAATGACAAAAAAAAGTAGTAAATAAAATTAAAAACATCGCGGCATGGACTAAAAGGTTTCTTTGTGTCCAGCAGTCGAGCAGTCGAATTCGGCGAGGTGAACGCCCCCCCGTGGCAAACGCGAGATATTTTCCACCTCTACATCATATGCTTGTATATAAACTCACTAGTGCATTGACTGCTTTAACGACGTGCAGAAAATTTAACGAATTACTTATGGTGTAAACAATAGGTAGTGGGTTCGAATCCATCTTCCGAACGCAAGGAGTCGCTACATACAACACTAAAAAGCATAAATAGTATTAATAACTAGTTGTTGCCCGCGACTCCGTCCGCTTGGATATATAAAAAACTTAATATACAGATAAGTAAAATAAAAAGAAGCTCTTCAAGGCATAAATTCGAAAAAAAAATAATAAATAGTATCCTATGTTTGTCTCCTTGCTCTAAGCTACCTCCTCACCAATTTTCAACCATATCAGTAAAGCCGTTCTTGAGTTTAATAGTCTAACTAACACGACTTTCTTTTATATATATAGATTATTTATGATATTTATTTTATAGCGAGATACGAGTGTATTCCGTTAAAACTATGTAGATTTTTTGTATTTAACATTTTTTACCTTGTTAAAATCGATTATATGAAGGGTCCTAAAATCATTTAGTACTTATATAATAGATGGAGTTACTTAAAATGAAAATAAATTAAATTATTGCGACCATTTGATAATATCATCATCAGCTCACCATACGTCCCCACCGAGGGGCTCGGAGGCTACCCCAGTTAAGAGTGATTAGGCCATAGTCAACCACTGAAAAGGTGCTGGTTGACTTCACACATATCTTTTAATTTCTTCTCAGATATGTGCAGGTTGCATCACAATGTTTTCCTTCACCGTAAAAACGTCGGATAAATGTACATATGTAAATCGGAAATCGAAAAACACATTGGTACATAGCGGGATTCGAACCTAGGACCTGCAGATTGCAAGTCAAGTGACCCCTGAGCCACCGACGCTCTTATTTGCATATATATATATTAAAATCTTATCCGAAATTTTACAGATTAAAACTCAAAACTAAGCTTATCTACTAATTGAATAAGTACATATATGAAAGTTTATGTAAAACGTTTCAGAAAACAAGGGCAGTATTTCCCAATATAATCATTTCAAAACGTTTTCCGCCAACTCGAGTACAAAAGAGATAGTTGACAAAAGTTTTACAAACTTTAACAGGAAACAAACCACTAGCGTCAGTTCGCCAACTTAACAATAACTTAGTCAACTTATTTCACACACGATTATATACTGTTTTATTTAGATAATATTTAAATATAAATAAGTGCAAATATTAAATAAAACCTGTCAATATATCAGAAATCAATTTAAATAAAAGATTTCTTTTTTAAACGTGCGTTTGACATCTTTTGATAATTAAAAAACATTGCACTACTGATGATAAATAAATTAAAAAAAAAAATTGATATTTTTATACTTTCTAAAAAAATCATCATCAGTTCATCATAATTTAAACTTCCGGATAATAGATTCAAGCGATAATAGAACTTATTCTAGAGAAGTTACGGGATAAAGTTCCCTGTGATCTTTGATATTTTAGGACAAAAATTGCGTTGGTGTCTTTTCCTCTTAGATGCGAAAGCACCAAATTAAATATTTTGAACGAACACAAAATTCGATTTTTTGAATTATGTTTACCTTTCTTAAGGTTTCTGTTTAGTTTTAAATATTAAGTTGATACAAATATGTCATTTTAATAAATATTTTAATTAATAGAAAAAAAAATTAAATAGAAAAATAACTAAGCATAAGGTAAGTCATATTGTCGCGTTTACCCTAAATAAGACAAGTCATTCATAAGAATAAATATTAATAACTAGCTGTTGTCTGCGACTCCATTCGCGTGTAATTAAAAAAAACATAATTAGTAGCCTCTGTGTTCTTCCAGAATATGTTCTATATTTATGCCAAATTTCATCGAAATCCATTCAGCCGTTCTAGAGATACCTTCATACGAACATCCATCCATCTAAACATTCGCATTCCCAGTATTAGTAAGATTTATAAAAAAGAATTCGGAATAATTCGTTATGAAACAACATCAATAATTTATAGAGAAAATGTAGACTAAATTCAGGTGATCCGCAGGAGTTTTGGCGCGTTTCTCATTTCCATTATAATTGTGCGAGTCGCTGCGAGTTGCGAGACGCTATCGCACTCCCAATGTTTTCCTCTAACGTTTTTATCTGTCAGCTCTTTGACTTTGCGCGGGTTCGACCCCGACTGCGGGAGACAACGACCTTATACCCTCAAATATAAAGCATCAGTTCCCGCGCTCGTGTTTACGCTCGCCTGAATTTTGGACTCATTTAGCGGGCATTCGGATATTTTGGATTTAGTAAACAAGCGACTTTGAAGATGGAAAGAACCGAGGAAATGTATAGAAATAATTATTTTCTTTGTTAAAATATATTTTTTCCTACCATATGTAGGTAGTCATTATTTATTCCAATTTTTGGAGTATTACTATTTATGATGGGTACCTATCACAATACATCTTTAATTTTTTTTAAGTTCTTATTTGAAAAAGTACCTACGTATTGTGATAAGGGCCCTGAAGAGTTAATATTATCATATGTAATGTAAAAAATCTGTTGGTTGAATGAGTAGGTATATTTGGGAGAGTGCGAAATGCGGGTGACGGGTGTCGCGGCAGTCGGCGGGCGGCTGGCGGCTGCCGGGCGGCTGGCGCGCGGGCGGCGAGCGGGCGGCGGCTGACGCAACGCGACCTCTTTGTCCGCGCCGCGCAGCACGCAGAGCCAGCGCCACGGAGCGCTGCGGAATGTCCGCGAGCCGGCCTCGCTCGCCGCTACACTAATTACGAATGTCAAATGTTATCGCACGCAACCGTCCACACGCCGCGCCGTCCGCACTCCGCCGCGCCGCTCTTCATAATAATAAAACCTGATATTTAAAACGGAACGTCCTTCTAACGCCGTGTAGTTGCGCCGACGCCAATCTACGATAATAATAAGCCGGGGCGCCGAGATAGCACTCGCCTAAAGCGCTTCAAAACTCAGTATCGCTAGACGAGGCCAGAATTGAAAGCGCTGCAGCGCCGCAGAGCCGCGCTCCGCAGCGCTCACATAAGTACGGCCAGTTCTATGCGCGCCTGTATAGCTATTAAATGTATATAGAATATATAGTAGTAATCGCTCGACGCAGCGGTATTATGTCGGAAATATACTGGCCGCGTCGCGCCTCAAGCCGGTTCACTGATTCTCTATTTAGTTTGTATGGGAACGTTATTTTAGATTTTTTGAAGTAATGGATAGAGTTATGCAAATGATTTTTCTGTTAAAATGTAAAGTGTAGGGCAAGCTTTCCTTGAAGCTATATGGGGTTGGTCTGCTCGTCCTAAAGTAAAGTAAAAATAAAAACATCGAAACTTTAAAAATTATATTCTAGCATTTTATCTAACTATACATAAATTGTACAATACTCTTAATATATTATTTTATTTATCAAATTAAATTAAGTCAGTGAATTAACATTAATTTAATTTTTTCATATCAAATCGTATTTAATATCTATATATCTGTAAAAAAATTCATTTGTGTTTATAAAACTTTAACTCTCAATTATATTTGTACTATTTTATGTCTGAAAAAATATTTAAAAACCAACAATTACTTATTGTATTATTGTAATTAAATCTATAGTTATCTGTTAAGGTTAAGCACAAAAGACGTAAACCTAAAAGATTATTAAATATTACCCCTTAAACAAGGCAATAATTTATGTTTATATAATTAACAAAATAATATTACATTAAAGTGCGTTAATAAATGTACTCATTGATTTGAAACTTTTAGCTCGTTAAGCTCAAACAGCCTTAAAAATCAAAACCTAAACTTAGTTAAAAAAACATCAATAGAATAAGCAAACCAACTTCGATCCAATGTATTTCTAATCCAAGCATATTATAAAAATAAGCAATTATTAATATCTATTTTCAAAACAGTTCTCAAAAACTTAATACAATTCCTTAAACCTAGAGCATCAAGAGAAATAATATGAATCAAATGATGTTTCATACTTTACAATCGGTTTAACTTTAGAATATAGGCGATCAAAATAAAATTAACATACTCATGGAGTTAAATCGTACACTAAAATGTTACTTTATTTCTATACAATTTCTATGTAACTAATTAAATATTATTTTATAATTTTACAGATGATCTATTAATGTTATTTAACTAGTATTTATTTTATTAAGATTTATTACAACTTACATTACTACTGAGCAATCGACTTTCATATTTTTCGTACATGTTTATCTCTAGGAGTAAAATAAAATGGAAAAAAGCAGTCGGCTTAAGGCGCGCGGCGTCCCTCTGTCAGCTATAGCGTGGCCTTATAGATGGTTGTTTGCGCTCACAGAGTGCGGTGAACAGCGCTCACCGCGCGCCTGTGTGCGCCGGCGTACGGCCCGGCGCGGCTGTGTGCGCCGGCGTACGGCCCGCGTGCCCACGCTCACAGCGCGCGCACACACCGCCCCCTGTACGCTGTACGGGTGCGTTCCGAAACCGCTCTCTATTCTATCTATGCGAAGGCGTCGTATCGCCACGTATAGCGGCCACGCTCGGGGCGAGGAATTTAGAGGCGGGGGTCGTATCGTTAATTGTTATGAAGTTGATTTCGGTCCTGAAATACCAAAATAGGTATTTTGAAATAACGCCTCTTTTTCCATCGAACCTTAGTATCACGTGGACGTCCACGCTGTACGCAATTTGCTGATTCATCATCATCATCATGATGATGATGAAATGATGAATGAATGATTAATTTTTCTAATTATTACCAAAATATTGCGGGTTAACATTTCCCGCGGCGCGACATGTTCGCTCTCGTTAGCGGACTCGATGTGAATTCGATTCCGAACGCGTTTCCATTTATTATTCGATTTAACTTGGAAGCGTTCGCGCGTTATCATCGGACGTATTGATAACGATGCAAATGAGACCGTGACGTGAGCGAATAAGGTTTACTATTGCAGTCTTTTGTAACGGTTAACGTTTCGGAACGTCACTGGTTGTGCCAATCGCGAAACAAGTCCATGGCTAGCGCATTGAGTGACCACGCGAGGGTCTTGAGGTCATGGTACTGCTGTCGTTATTGATGTCTGACATCATGAAATAACTATGTCGGTTTTACATTGATAAGAAAGTTACATAGTAATTTTGACGTAAGGTTTATCGATTGCGTAAAGTAATTACTAAGTTAATTATTGCAAACTAAGTATACTATCTCTAGAGGATTGCATAGGGACATTGGTTATTGCGATACCTACATATAATTTTATATAAATTGCCTCAATTAAACTTATTATTTTATTAGAATAGGGTGAATATTTAAAATTCACAAAGTAACTAAATTAATCTCAATCCTTATGGAATCGAACTTTGATCCTTGGGACAGTAAAGTAGCGATTACTGAGACACTCCGACTGCAAACTAAGGGATACCTTTATCCGGAGAGTTCATTTATAAATCATCAGGTCATAAGTCTTCGACTACTCCAATGTTTAATTAGAATATTTTAGGATTTTAAACGAAGTTTTGTGATTATGTTAATAGTTTCATAATAAACATTAATTTGGAAATACGACAACAGTTTAAGATAAAATGGCGCTCCATTTCATATTTCCCGCGCTATTCAAAATATGAAAAACCGATTTCAAGTAAAACAACTCTCACTGCACATGTTACTGGCAATCGTTGAATTCAGATTTTTTATGTTTCACGTTCATTGCGCAGTGGCCCGTCGTCGTCGGCTGAGTCATTGACATGCGACGCGCAAGCTACAGCCGACTAATATTTAAGTGTCTTACACTCGATTATAAACCTTATCTTTCAAGACTAAATGCTCATATTCGAATAACTACTCCAAATAGTGGCAACAGATCTCGTAGGGATGTTCTTAGAACATATGGCGTACAAGCTCTTAACTGCTCAGTTCTCTTTGCGTGGATATATCACAATACATTGTGCGCCTCTAATCAACATTGACGATAAAACGGTACATGAAGCGAAATGTACGTAGCAGTCGGGGCCCAAGCATTCATTATCTACAATTTCAAAATTGTCATCATAGTTTCGCAGTTTTGTACTGTGTAAGAATTTTAAAATATTAATCTGTGTGGAGTTGTTAAGCCAAAATGTACAAAATACAAGAAAGTAGGTATTTATCAAATAATAAAATAAATGTTATTTACTATACTTCTAAAAAAATATTTATCTTCTAAAATCTGACAGTTCAAACTAGACTTGTATAAATTTCAAAATGGCTGCCTCATTACGTTACGTTCAAAAACGAAAGGCCGCGCATTGCAAAGAACATACAAGACAACATGTTTGCGACGCAGCGCGGGTAGGTCGACGTCATGGTCGGATGCTTGTGAAATTTTCCCGTCGTTCGGTCGAGAGTCGAGCCAGTCGAGTCGAGCTGACTCAGGCGAGTCAAGTCGGGCCGGTGAGCGAGTTCTGCAAAGAATACCCCACTCCGATCGCAGCGCACCGCCTGACAGTCGCCTCGCAAGCGTTGTCACAGACTAAAAATCAACAGTGGATAAACTTTTTATATTACACGTACATATATACCTATCAGCAATACTTTGCTACTTAGCATAGTATGCTTAATATTACAAGTATAGTGTTTCCACTAACGAAAGACATATACAAAAACATTCTCCATTTTTTCAGATAGAACGAGAGGACGGTATGTTTTGTATAGGTATTAAGACAGTGGAAACTCAAGGTATGAACTGTGTATTACATTTATCTATGTGTAGTAATTTTTATGAAAATTAGCATGCGAGGAATGGTTAAAAAATACTCCAATCCAAGTTTATTTTACATCCAATAGCTGTGAGGTAATTTGCCTATCAGTAATACTCAGATCTCATAAAGTTTAGTTATTTATTTATATACAGTTTAACTAAAATATATATATATTAGTTTTAGCTGCTAAAAAAATTATGGTTTTTTCAAAACTACCCACGCTTTTCTCTCTATATATCTATCTCTTTCCATCTAGACGAGTAAAAAGTTCCTCCAACCTAGTCAAGCTAAGTTAAATAGTAATAAGCAGGAAATGAAAATAGTTTTGACCTTGGTCTCCTTTTAAAATTCAAATAAATTAATATTTCTAAAACAAAGGAGCAAAAATTATTTTAGAGAAAAAAATTTAATATTTGCAGACACGCGTCGTTAATTTTTATTAAAGAACTAATTATTCTCACTGCAGTAGTGTTAATATAATAGTTTAGTATATTACAAATAATCTTAATACCTAAATATAAAGATCTTTGACATATAATTCGTATATTAGGCGAATTAAAAAAAAATCCTTTATGGTTAGTTTATACTCTGTGATGCGATGCGGAGCGAGCCGCTAGGTGGCAGCACATAGCTCGCTATTCACAGTGTATTTACCGTGTATATGTCGTTATATAAGCGAACAGAAAGCTACGTCGCTGGGCCACGGTGAGGGGGAGCGCGGAGGGGGGAAGGGGAGAGCGGGGCCGCACGCACACACGGCCGCGCTAGCACACAACGGTCGCCCGCCGCGTCCGTACACAGCAGGCGAACGAGCGCGCCAACCGACCGACTCGAGTCTCGACGTATTCTTATTATTATGAAAGGAGAAACGCTTTTTGTAGGGCAAGAACTAAATTTGTAGTACCATTACCGCTGCCGATAATAAAGATCGTAAACGCATTTCAGCTCGCTGAAGTTTGTAGCGTCGTTCATAGATGTCGCGTTTCCTTTCGCTTTTCGTACATTAACGTTTCCAATTTCCCCAGCTCGGACTTTGTGTCACCTCAGTTTAGTCTTACAGCGCTTCATATAACAAAATATACGTTTGCCAAGTAATATTAGTAATGTTATGATCATTTCTAACATTGTAGGATATTGGAAGGACTAAAAAATTACTTTTACTTATCATAATACTACGAAAATATGTAACAAACACAAACATATCTCTCTAATTCTTTCATCTTCGTACCTTTACTAAGTGCAATCGACGGTTTGAATAACCTTTTCATGTTATGTTATACTCGTTAATAGTAATAAATAGAAACCTAATATATGTAGAAGATAAAATTAAAAGTAGGTAGCTTTTAATATAACCATACTGTAAAGCTTCATTTAATTATTAACTTTTAAAAGTAAGTATAAAAATAAAAGGCCTATATAGCAACTTTATACAAAGAGTAGAGTATTTTGTACTTTAGTTATTATCGCCTTAATACGCGAGGTGGCGCCGAGTCGCGTGACGTCATCCGTGTCACATCGCTGCGTCGCGATAAACTATATCTAGCGCTTGTCAATAATTCGTACGCCAATTAAGTTCTTACACTCATTGAAATAAAGAATATAATAGCATGTAATTGTTTGATGGAATTTTTTTGAGTTCACATCGAGAGCGCAATGTACGGTAAGAATTTTGATAACTCTTGGACTAACAAGAGAACTCTTCTGTTCCAAATGAGAAAAGAAGACAACATTATCAATGTTGAATTTAAGAAGAAAAATAACTTTGACGCATGCGCTACGCAATGTTTGCTGTCTCGTTTCTTCGTGTATAATTTCTCTTTGTCTGTTTCGTTTGGAAAATATAAGACAGTTCAATTTTAATTATTGAATACCCTATTGTTTGGGTTTTACCAAAGAAAAGTTTAGGGTATTTTCAAATATATTTAGTAGCATTTATTCTTTTATAGATAAAGTATTTGTTGCATAACATTTTTTCATTTAAGTTCTGAGTTTTAATAATAGATTAATTATAAGTTATAGGTATTTTGCAAGGATATATTGTGAATTTAGAACAGAATAAGATATACAGTTAAGAAAATCACATCAAAATTAACAATGTTTTACGTTATGGCAGAGAAGACAAATGGCGTGATAAGTGAAATGTTGAGAGAATGAAGACTAGTTTAAGGAGTGTCTATCACAGCGAACAAGAATCTAGGAAGTAAGTTTAATTTCTTAATACTAAATATTTATTAGCGAATGTTTCGATGGATGGATGGATATTTGTTGGTAAGGTATTTTCAGAACCGCCTCATGGATATCGCTGAAATTTAACATACATCTAGGACATAGTCTGGAACGTTTAGGCTACTATTTTTTTTTAATTCTGAGACAGAGTCGCGTGTGATAGCTAGTTGGTAAAAATTCAGTCGGTAATCGGATTATTATTGTTCTCAAACTATCGAACCCAATAATCGATGTCTATTCATGATTATTAATCTATTTCAATTTAAACCACACCCACAAAGAATATTGTACATTTATGTGCTTTAAATTTAACCTAAGAATTTGCAATAATTGAAAAACCTGATATATCAGTTTAGAAGGGGATGGTAGTATTTTGGTACTTCCTTCGTTGCGAAGTAATTTTCGGATAGATAAAGAATCGATAAAGGATTTCGGCCGTAAGACTGTCATGCTAGCGTCCTTTAGTCTGTTGTTCTTTAATTCCAAATTTAAAATGAGACAGGAGTTGGTCATTCCCGCCAAAATATCGCTGTACGAAGCTCGACCTCCGGACTTGCGAGACTCATAAAACTAGGGCTGTCAAAATAACAAAAGAATTGCCAAATATTATAGACATTAAGCATCTTATTAAAATCTGAATGTAGGAATTCGTTTTGTTGTTTAGGTTATTTCTTTGAGTAGGTATATTTCTGACCGAAATCACATTGTATATTTATTGACAAGTTTTTTTTTTAATATTTACCTTTACCCTTTTACGTATCTACTCATTTGTAAAAGACATTGGTTTTTCATTATTTTTATATTACCTGGACCATGCAACATACTTAATTATAAAATTCTCGTTAAAATCGGTTCAGTAGTTTCAACCTATTACAAAAACAATCTTTCCATGTTAAATGTAAACAACCTTTAAAGTATAAAATCTTAGTTTTCATTTAATTAGACATATAATTTTAAATCTTGACTTACTTTAACAACATAAAAAGTTTACGGAAAATGTCAATTGAAGATTAATTTAAATTAACATTGCATTAAATACGAGTTGTATTTATTTTGTTCGTAATAGTCACTTGTGGCGGGTCGTCCTCTATTTTTTCACATTGACCCGGGAGGTGGCGGTTGTGACAACCCTGCGAGAAGTAGGGCGACCGGCGCGGCGACTGCAGCGCTCATTACGGCGTGCGGCCACAGAGCGAAGCGCTTGTTCTAGGAAAATTAAATTCTAAAATCGAATATAACAAAATCTTACTTCTTACTAATATTATAAATGCGATTAGATGGATGGATGTATTTTAGAAGGATCACCAGGACGGCTTCACGGTACTCGGTGAAATTTGGCACATGTAAAGCAGTCTGGAAAAAGAAATAGGCTCCTTATTAAGTTGTTTTATATACCCTTAATTTCATTGTCTGAAGCTTAATTAGATTGACTGATTTCAATAAGTTACAAATTTGATTTATTTTTTTGTACAAAACTAGCACGCCTGCGACTCCGTTGTAAAATAAAATTTAATGAGTAGAATATGTCTTCTTCCAAATTATGTTCTACATCTGTACAAAATTTTAAAATCAACATCCATCCATCTAATCATTCCATCATTTTTTTAATATCTTCGATTATTATATTCGGCCTATTATCGAGAAGCAATGTACCAGGCAAACATAAATAGATAAGTGTCCGCTAAATGCACCTGGTGGCGCTCCGTGTGGCAGCGATTAGACGACAGGCTAGGACACTGACAGGTGCGGACTGGGTTCACGGTCGCCGTCACATTTTACCACCTTCTACCACCCTGCAACAGTTTTATAAAGTTGTTTGTTGGCTTTTTAATATTTGGAACATTTACTAGTAGGAAGAAATAGTTGTGGCTATATCGTAAGCATGAAAATCGAGTAAAAATCGAAAAATCAATTTTATATTTGAATAAAATAAAAATGACTGCGTTTCCAATAATTAATATTATGAATCAGAATGTTGTGGTTGCTTGGATAGATGGGTGGATTTGTTGGAAGGTATCTCCAGAACGGTTGCATGGATCTTGCTAAAAATTGGCACAGACTTAGAACATAGTCTGGAAGAACACATAGGTTTTTTTACTAATTAATTAATTTTCTGTGTTTTTCTTTTTAATTCTTCAATATTTCGTATATTGTTTTATGTTGATTACCGTCAGTTGCCTCGGAGATGAACTCTCGTCTTGGAATTAGGTTAGTCTTTGCGCTATAATTTTGTACTCGACCTTAACTCGACAATACTTTTTTTAAGTTTCATTAGTTCTTTATAAATAAATAAAAATTCAATGTATGTGATTTTCCCCTTAAATAATGGATTATGTTCTATCTTTATCATAAAAAACTGTATACTAGTTACATCTTACTAATATTATAAATGCGAAAGTTTCAACAGGAAAGGCTCAACGGATCTTAATGTAATTTGGTACACATAAAGAACAGTCTGGAAGAACACAAAGGCTACTATTTTTTTTTAATTTTGTGAACGCAGTCGCGGGTGACTGCTAGTGTTGTAATAAAGTGGTTGTCAAGAGAAGCTAATTTTGCAAACGCATTTCCAAACTTTAGTTTAAAGGTCAAAAGATACAATAAAAAGGGATTAAAAAATGCCATCTAGATTAGGCTTCAAACTAGTTCATGGTCTAACATAGATGATGCTAATATCTAGCACATTTCCACTCTAATCATAAAGCTGCGATAATCTAGATTTTTTATTTAATTGCAAAAATGCAAGTAGGGTCGCGTATTCGTTACGGACTATAACCAATTGACATTTTAAATTATTTTTAATTAATGGATCGCTGCTGGATCATCGCTTTTTTTTCTTTTCATTTTTTTTAAACACTGTATTTCATCCTGTCCTAATTAATTGCACGGTTTTAATGAGAGAAGGATTGACAAATGAGTCCATAGTCGACGGTGTCAACGAGACCCTGACCAGGAATACAGAAAACCCCGTCATTTTATGGGAAATGTATTTTTTTGATGCGAAACACGGTGCGGGGTGCCCCAATAAAGGTACACACACATGTTGGTTACACTATAGTATGCATTCTATGTGTTAAGTGCGGCTTTACTTTAGTGTACTTAGATTAATGGAAATTAAGCAGTGCCTTAGTGATGATATCTCATATTAGATCTATACTAAGTCTTAATAAATGTATGTTATAGTGGGTATGCAAAGGTGAACGTATGGCATGGTCAGAGGCGTGGTGGGGGTGCGGGGGAGCGGGGTATAGAGACGTCAATTAGCAACAACGAGGACCTCTACGGAAAGCTATACTCGGCGATCCTCAGCGTTGCATTCTTAATGGACGCTCACTGGACCACTTACCTTATTTGCAATCAACTGTAGACTTATATTCATAGAAAATTTTAAGTAAATAAGAAATTGTTAGGGTATTTGCTTTAAAAATTATTACGAAAAATGAAATGCAAATTTTAAACAATAAATCAGGTAATAAAGTTCGTTTTCGTCTACACTAATCAAATAATATGAGAAATTATAACATCTTAACTAATTCTAAATTAGCACAAACAACAAGTCACACAATCTTACTACTATTATAAATGCGAATGTTTGTATGTATGAATGGATGGATGTTTGTTAGAAGGCATGTCCAGAATGGATCTCGCTGAAATTTGACATAGATTTAAGACATAGTCTGAAAGAACACATAGGCTAGGACATAAAAAAAAACTAATAACATTAGGTTTTTTTATTCCCCGCGGACGGTGTCGCGGGCGACAGCTAGTACAAGCATAAATAATACATTGGACAATGTATTCATAATTACTTTACACAAGGATTTTGATTGTTGTTATTATTTTAATAAAACCAAAAGAGGGAATGAGTAAACGGGTCACTTAATATTATGTGACCCGGAAACATAGAGGACCCATCAAAAATTACAGGAGTTACAGATATATTGACATCCTTTTTCTAAAAGAAAAAGCTTATCTTCCTTTTTATTCTATAGAAAAACAATTTTAAATAATAAGTACCTAATTCCTAAATATAAAACACAACAGAATATTATGAATTAATGGCGGAAAAGTCGATATTGAATTAGCTGCAAATGAGGCCGATCCAGTCGGGCGTTGGGATAAAAATAAAAGCGCGCTTTTAGTTTCCGCTGCGCGCCGCGCGATGGCAGCGCTGCCAGTCTAGCCACAGGTAATAAATTCGTCTATAATTACCTTACGTACTAATTATTCACTTACTGTTCCTGGACGTAAGTTAATAACCTACTCATGCAAATAAAACATTAGTTAATAAAATTGATAATAATTTTATCGACAGTTCATCTTATATATAAAATTCTCGTGTCACAATTTTCGTTCCCATAGTCATCCGAAACGGCTTGACCGATTCTCATGAAATTTTGTTAGCATATTGAGTAGGTCTGAGAATCGGCCAACATCTATTTTTAATCCCGCGCGGACGGAGTTGCGGGCGACAGCTAGTAGGTATATATAATTCAAAGTTAGAAAATGCAACCATCATCTTTCCAATTAAAATGGAAACATTAAGGCACAGCAAGTTTTCTTCTCTCACGTCTTAATATTAAGCTCGCAAAAAAGGCAGTTTTAGACATGTCAATAGAACGATATCTCCAATCTTACTTTCATACATCTTTTACTAATATTATAAATGCGAATGTTTAGATGGATGGATGGATGTTTGCTCCATGGTATCTCTTGTACGGGACATATAACATAGTCTGGAAGAACACATAGACTATTCATACTTATTTTCTCTTGTATTTTCCGTCTTAATTTACCTGGAGTCGCTTCTTTTCAATGTTATTTCTTTTAAATTTTATATTTGTGTTTTTAACAATTAAAATTGCAGTATAAAAACTTAGTGTATTATACTTTTTGTCAAAGAAACCCTCAACGCAATAGTCTCAACTCAATGGTGTGAAGATAGGACACGTTTGCGCAGTATTGTGCCGTGCGACTGTCCTGAACAGTTTGATATGACACTAACTATCGTTTTATTGAATATTTTCACATACACTAATATTTCATCATGTACTTCAATGAATGGAAGGGAGAAACCATAAACAAATTAAAATGTCAATCAATGCTAGAATTAATTCCTGTATTTAAGCAACAATTTTGTTACTCTAAATATAGAAAAATTAACTTTGTTGAGTTGTTTGATAATGTTGTACACATTATATCGAATACAATTAATTTGAGTTAGGAAAAGGTCAGGAAATTTAATTTGTGTTATAACGCACCACTCTCTTGATTTAATTTTGTAAGTAACAATTTTGATAAAAAATATTCGTATTAAAAATAATAATAAATAATAAGGGATTCTTTATTTTCAAATCGCTTTACTATTATTTTCGTTCTTTTCAAATGTTTTAGGAAAAGCGCCATCTATTGTTTAAACTATTAAACATAATTTAAAGGGTTTTTACACACAAATCAATAGTCACTTATCCTTATTCGATTTTACTGATGATATTTTAGTTCAGTAACGAGGAATGATAATAATTATTTTTCAGTGTTAGCACATTTTTGTACCATTCGATTGTGGGTTAAGTTATCTACATATATAAAAGAAAGTCGTGTTAGTTACACTATTTATAACTCAAGAACGTTACCGATATGGTTGAAAATTGGTGAGGAGGTAGCTTAGAGCCAGGAGACATAGTATACTGTTTATTCATTTTTTTCGAATTTATGCTTTGAAGAGCTGCTTTTTATTTAACTAATTATATAAATGCGAATGTTTAGATGGATGGATGGGTGTTTGAAGATATCGATCGGATCTTGATTAAATTTGGCATACGTATAGAACATAGTCTGAAAGAACACATAGACTACAATAATTTTTTTTATATATCCACGCGGACGTGGTCGTGAGCGACAGCTAGTTTGAAATATTAACAAATTAAATATACATAAGAGTGAGCTATTAACATTAAAACAATGACATTTGCAACAAACTTTGTTTGCTAAGTTTTTGCTCATTGATATTTGCATAAATATTTCGTATAATATTCACAAGGATACCTTAAGAATAGATTTTGTAATGGCAACACAAATTTAAACATATAGAATATATTAATTTTGATTTCTTCTCAGCCACGTGATGCCCACTGCTGGGCGTGGGCTTCCAAATTTTAAGTTTGTCAACATCAAAATGTGATTGTGGATAAGCCACAATTTCCTCATTTTCAAAGTTCGTAACACCGGAGCAGATTTTTTTACATTTATTTCGTTCTTTAGATTTCGTATGAGAAATCAACACTAATTCAATATAAATAAATTGTAATGTGAATATTTGTAGCCGGTGTTTTATCTGATGCCGGCGCCATCGATCGGTACCTCGTCTCCTCTCCTGCCCGCGCTTATTCTGACCTTCCTATCTCCTATCATACTAACATAATTATTGTCTCGTTATTAACGATCTGCAGTTCCTCTGGTATTGCAGATGTCCATTGGCGTCGTTGAACACCATTGTGTTCCCGCTGCTCATTTATATTAAGCAAAATAACACGACATAAATAACATATTAAGTCTTACTAATATTGTAAATGCGAATGTTTGGATGAATGGTTGATGAAAGTATCTCGTTTACAGCTGCATGGATCTCGCTGAAATTTAGCATAGATGTAGAACATAGGTTGGAAGTACACATACGCTACTAATTATTATTTCTTTAATTCCGCGCGGACAGAGTCGCGGGCGATCGCTAGTAAATTAAATTACTTAAATCAATACTACTACAAATGATAATATATATTTAATTTTATTATAGCAACCGATTAATTTAAGGAAAATAGATATTTTATTTATAGTTAAAAGGAAAATATTAAGCATCCAATAACTTTGTCTATGACAATATTCAGCGGTGGACCCAAAATAGATGGGCCCGAGTTGTTCTTTGAAACAGCCCCTAAATAGAGTGCGTAATAGAAAGGGGGAGGTAGGAGGTGGGGGGGCCGCTCCCCGCGCATGCGCCCCCCCGCGCTAAATATCGGTTTTATAACGCTTTTGTTTTGTCCTTAAATTAAAAATGTTTTCAATATTTTCTTTATTTTTTTAAAGAGAATGAGTGGAATGACAATTTAATTTTGATTTATTACCATTAAAATTAAATCAACGGTTAACAAAATTCTGTAGTAAGGTGCCTTTTCTAAAACAAGTTAGATGTTGGTAGAATTAAATAATCTAGGATCTTCATGACATTTTCGTTGTATCCAATGAAATAAAAGTATTTAAACGAGTCCTCTGACATACCCTATGTGTGATGACGCGGTGCGCCGGCAGAGGGTGCCGGTGTCGCCGCTCGGCCGACAGATGTGCGCTGCACGTGGCGCCCTCGCGGCAGCCGCGCGCAACAATGGAACGCACAACGCACCAACATGGCCGCCGATGGGGAGATTCCCGCTCTTTTTATGTTACTTTTTTGCATTCGTTTCTTAATATAACTCAAAGCTAATTTTAGTTTAATCAGTTTATTAATTTATTGAAAAATTATAATATTATTTTACTATTTATATAGCATTTATGTTAATCATTTAAAAATAATTAATTTTTTACACTCTTTAAAATGATTTTGTAGGATTAAAACTGTACAAGCACAATTAAATCTCATAATATAAAAATATAATTAACTAAAGTAAACATAAATTAGTTAACATAGACAAAAACTCTGATTCTTGTTTTCTTCTCAACTCTAAAGATCTGTAATGATTTTCTTGAAATGTTTGTGAGACCAATATTAGCTTTACGTTGAAGACTGACGTCATAATTGGAGGAAAGCAATGACGTAGGTGAATTGTTCCAACCCCTTGTTGTCTTGTCGGGTATTCAGTGCGTCGTCGTAGTTATATCATCGAATACAGAATGAAGTCATGTATAAATACTATCTTAAGCCGTATGTCTAACGGGAGTAGACGAAGAATAATGACTCTTACTAACGGATTGAATTACAATATTATTACTATTACGTATATGTATGAGATTTTTTATTTTCTTACACAAACTTTGATTTGGTAACAAATTTAAATCACGAAATTCACCACTGTTTTTTTTTTTGTCGTGACCTATTTGCATGCTAAGCTCATTCATTTTAATTTTTTTCTCAATGTATTTGTTATGTCATCTGTATTTGTCTAACTTTAATCTTAAAGTGAGTTTTCATTGCCTAAACAAAAACATATTTGCTGTTTTTTTAAGAAAAAGGGTGATGACCTTTTTATATTACACGGTGGAGACTGAGCAAATTGGCATCTGAATTCGCCGAAATATCGAAACAACCGCTGCCCATAGCCATCCGCAATTGCAGATGCGTTGCCTACCTTTAATCGACTGAGAAGAACTCACAGGAAGATAATATTTCCTCTTCCAATGTTTCCTTTACCCATCCTTTTGTTAAAGGAAAATGGTGGAAAGGAAAGGTGGATTAAATTAGGCCTCCGACACGCATGCCTGTCAGACGAAACACGGAGTTTACTTGACGCCTATCCCGTGTATGCTCGTGGTATTGTACCGGCGATACGTCTACCATTATTAGGGTTCCGTACCTCATAGGAAAAAAACGGAACCCTTATAGGATCACTTTGTTGTCCGTCCGTCTGTCTGTCTAGACTCTTATTCTCATAAACGCGTGAAGGGATCAAACTGGAATTTTAATATTTTGTTTAAACTTTTCCGTAAATTAAAATTGAAGTTGACGCGAGTTCTCTCCAATTCTGTACCATACGCATGGTGAACGAATCTAGACTTCTAGCGTGACTTGTAGTCAGTCTATGCTTAAAATGTGATTGGAATCTGGTTTATTAAACGCTTCAATTATTCGAATCGGCTATTTTGAATTAGAAAATGGATTGCGAAATGAAAATTACATACTAAAGATTACTTATTTCTTCTTTATTTATTCCCCTATTATTACGATTCCCAAGAGGCTGATAGTGTTTTGCTACTTCCGACGCCCTCAACTAACACATATATGTTTTCAGAATATTTCTTTATCGTATCGTAATTTTTATTCTTAAAACTATTTTTGAAATAGGTGTGTAGTAGATTGAACTTGACTTACCGTTGGTTTCTAAGGCCAAAATCACCGTTTAAAAACATATTGTTATGTCTGTTTTGTCAAAGATAATGACAGGGATGACGATATGTTTTATATGAAGATTTTGAGATCACAAACCCACGGTTAGGGTTATAATTAAAGTTTCACGTGAAAGCACTATCCTTCAAAATACGTGAAGAACTGTTGTCCCTTCATCATCTTAGACCAAAATACTTCAATTTTTATTTACAAGAAATTCCCGCATTTTCTTCAAACAACAAACCATTCTCAGTATTAAATTGCCAACTGAACTTTCTTTCGTTATAATTTTGGTCGCTTGTCTTTTGTTTTTTTTTTACATTTTAAAACGCGTCGATGAATTAAAATAAAAACAGCGAGAGACTTATTTGTCCGCGGCAGCGTGATCCGGATGATATTTTCGCTTCCAGTGTCGAGCATGGTCGCTCCAGTTTCAGAATCACTTCGGAAATGGATTACGCCTCGCTACCCATAGATCCGACAACCTCACAATACCTATTGACACCGCTCGCCACCGACCTTTTTATATATAATATATATTTCATCTAAATCAGGGCAGGGAAGATAATCTGTTAAAGTGGTTTAAATCCTAAATGTGTTCTATCGGTTTTATAGAACCATATTTGTTAAGGTTTGAGAAATATTTATTTGTTTACCGTAGGTTTCTGATACCAAAACCTCTGTAGAAAACATATCGTCATCCTTGTCAATATCTCTGACAAAGAGAGATAACAATATATTTTAAACCGTGATTTCGTTCTCCGAATCCCACGATTAAAGTGATTCTTACTTACTATTTTCTTAAATATCTTTTAAAGCAGCAATAATGCTCAAGAAGGGTGTTAAAACCTTTGCGAAACGAATGTGCATGTAAGAGTAGATAATGTGTAAGGGGCGAAAGAGGTATGCCAGGAGCGTGCCAAATTTTAGTATACAATCTCTGTCTACTGGGTAAGGGCCGTAGGTTGTCTGTTAAAAAAATGGGTTGTAGATTCATTTAAAGCAATACCAGTTTAACAGTGGTAGAGCCCCCTTTAACATCTTCGCACGAAATGGCCCGGCTCGCCCGGTGAAATACCACGACCATACAGAAGACAGGCGTGAAGTGGAAGTAATTCCACATTTCGTCTAATGAGATTACGTCCCGGAGGCCTAATTTAGTCCTCTTTCCCTTCCTACCCTTTTTCTTATAAGGAAAGGATGGGAAGTGGAAGAAGTGGAAGTGGATATTTTCTTTCTGTGCATCCTCTCCTCCGTCGATTAAAGGTAGGCAACGCATATGACATTTTTATCTGATCCTGATGCTTTTTGTAACTTTTTTACAAGTGCAGATTGGTAGCGAAAATTAAAAGTATATTACTCTAGCGAGAAGCGCGCTCTGGGAAGTCCGGCGACGAGGTTTGCGTCACCCGAGGTCGCCGTTTGCTGTTCCGCCTCACGGGCACACTGCCTGTGTTGTGCCTGACTTGTGTAGAATTTTATATTGTGAGAACATATAAACTAAGATCTATACCATTCAAGATATACAGACATTGTGTTATAACAATTTTTTGCGTCTTTGTTATGGTTTCTGTGTCCAGCTGTAACCAAATTATTCTTAGGTCTAGAGTACTTCAAAATATGTATACGTGGGTATGATTGGGCTGTTTTATTTTGTCTTATACTACCCGCGACTCCGTCCGCGCGGTTTTAAAAAAAGTAAATTAGCCTATGTGTTCTTCCAGACTACGTTTTACATCTATGCCAAATTTTAGCGCTATCCATGCAGCTGTTGTGGAGATACCTTCAAACAGACCATCCACCATCTAAATATTGACATTTCTAATATTAATAAGATGAGGAATTAAAAAAAAATCTTTACAAAATTTTCAATATTATTTACATCTCTTAGATTTAGTTGAATGTTTAAAAAAAAACAATTGACTTGGCTGGGAATCGAAATTAAGACTCAAAGTATAAATCTGTTACTTCTAATACGCTGCGTTATCGTCTCTCAGATGACAGAACAATAACATATTTATTTAAATATACAATAACAAGAACTTTCCCATTTACCTTGATTGTTTAGAAATGACGCGTACTCATTATAAAACATAAACAAAGCTGTAACTTATATTCATCATCAGCTCACTATACGTCCCCACTGAAGGGCTCGGAGCCTACCCTTTGTTGGTTGGTTGACTTCACACATATCTTTTATTACTTCACAGACTGCATTCCAGAACATATGCAGGTTACATCACGATGTTTTCCTTACCGTAAGAACGTCGGATAAATGTACATATGTAAATCGAAAAATACATTGGTACATGGCGTGATTCGAACCCAGGATCTGCAGAATACAAGTCAAGTGCTGTAACCACTGAGCCACCGACTCTCTATTGTCTTTATGTTTTATATTATTACGATTATCTTATTTATATATTTTCAATGTTAATCAACATAAAGGATTGAATTTGCACTTTTTTACTGCGACATCCCAAAGGACGTTACCTCTTGGCATAATTTTAAGTTAGTCCAAACTTAGCATACGTACTTAAGTATATTTTCTGAACAAGTAAGTTATCGTTCACAGCTGTATATGGTTAATTAACACAGATATTTGCTTAACTATTTCACCGGAAATCGAATCTTGCTTCCTGGAACATAGTTAAGTTAGAGTACAGTTATATCCAGTTTTCTTTATTGATAATAGATGGCGCCACCAGTCATTGAAACGGTGTTCTTAAACCGTTCTTTTTTATATAATAATTTTAACACTTTTAACTTTAATTTAAATAAATCTCTATGAAATGTAATATTTTAATTCTTCTATTGCATTATAATAATATATTTAAATGTGTTATTCGAATATTCGGAATGAATGCATAGTTTTATTCCTTTTCATGTTTACAAGCTGTTTGATTATTTATTAAGATTCCGAACGAAAATAATTGACAATACATTGCTAGTACTTAAAATTATAATTATAAATAAAATTATATAAAAACGTTAGGTTGAACATCAGTTATGTAACGTCATCTGGTGTCGACGACCCAACAACTTTCCTCTGACATCTAACATGTTTCAATGATGTAAAGGTTTGAATTCTAAGAGTATTTTACGATATGCGATATCTTATGAGTGCAAAAAGTAACCTAATCGCTAGTTCATACTCTGTAAACTACACAAGTTTAGTTTTGTCTTAAAATTTAACATAAAATGTTAAAAATTGTTAATATAACATTCTAAACAATCGTAATATACCGCAATAACTCGAATACTGATTTTCCTCGTGTGACACATCTCGCCACAGACAGCAAAACTGCAATACTGATGTTATCATACTGGAGAAATGAATACTGCAACTTATTTAATTACACTATGTACATATAGAAACTTTTTCAAAATAACAAATGACTAATCAGTACATTTATCAACCTTTGCTAAAAAAATTAAAAATAATTAAAAGAGTTTTTGGTTCAATTCATTATTGTAATAACAGATGGCGCTGTTGCCGTGAATTTAACAACCGCCAAATTATATAAAGCAACGTTTAAATTGTAAACAACTATTTTAAAAATGTTTTTATGTGGATGTTTTCGACGGTGTGAACTCAGGGTTATGACAATAAGTTGTAGTTCTTAGTTATTATAAAACTTTACCTTACCTGCTGTGTTCATAACACAAAGTCTCTCTCAATACATCCGTGATTTTTCTATGGTTTATTTGGTCAATTGACATAGATTATTTCTTATTTACCATGGGTTTTCTTCGCCAACTATTATTATTATCATTGTCCCTTTTATTGACTTTCAAAAGATAGAGATAACAATATTGTGTGCATTCGTTTCAGGAGTCTAAAACTCATCATTATCGCGCTGTATTTTTGTACCTTACTGGATATAGACCGAGTGGGTTTTTTCTTATAACGCTATTCTTAATAATGCAAAGTAGGTAGTAATTCGACATTCACGTATAGCTCGGCGGAGCTTGGGAGTCGTCATTACGCCGATGGTCAACCGGTTTGTGATCGCATCAGAAAAACAGCTACACCTCTACCATGAGAAACGAATCGTTAAATAATAACGATAAGTTATTAAACATTTACGTTCGAATATTCATCGTTAAAAGTTCTCATGGTACAGAATCAACTTCTGATTGTAGAGACAGACAAATTCAGTGTCAAAAATTAAACGACGCAAATTAAAACTACCGGGCTTGTCTTTTGCCTTAAAGTGGATTTCTAAGACCAAAATCCTTGTATAAAACATATTATCATCTTTGACAAAACAGAGTAAACAAAAATGTTTTAAATGGGGATTTTAGCCTCGGAAATCCAAGGTTAGTTGTTTCCGCCCTCAATAGAATTCAGTGGTAGCGTTTAGTTGATGAGCTAATTTACCTAATAAGTTACCTACTTATTCTTCTTTGACATAACAGTATTTCCGAACTGGTCCTGGTCATCATGTATCTGTGACCTGCTTCACAAGCTGCTACCACTTCATTGATTGTTGCTTACTTTGCACATAGGTACAAGAGGACGTACACAGCTGTTCTGATCTGGTTAGTTCTTACGAAATACGGTCACCGATTATATGATTTCAGAATTTAAATCGTTATTATTCATTTATATTTTGTTGTTTTCAATTTCCTATTTTTAATTACTTAAATAAAATAAAGAACATGTAATTTATTAATTTATTTCTTTGTTTGTTTTTTAGATGACTTTTCTTGGAACAAACATAACTAATCAAAACACGCAGTCGCAACACGTGGAATAAGGTCGATAAACAAAAAGTTAGAAAGCTGTGGGAACACCGAACCCGTTGCTTTGCCGCCGAATAGAGTTGGAGAAAGGTGGGCAGCGATACTCCGTCGCGTCGCAATTTTTGTTACTTTTTAAATGTAAGAGTACATCGTCAGGATATATTAAGCCAATTCAGTTACTATCACAAAGCAAATAATCGATACATGACAGCCGTTACACAACTTTTTTTTTTAGAAATTTTTAGTTTTGTGTAAATCGTGGTATTGAAACACTTTTTTTCTATTCTATTGTATACTAGCTGTCGCGCGCGACTTCGTTCGCGCGAGTTTAAAAGCAACACTTAATTATGTGTTGTGTGGCTTCCAGACTATGTTCTACATGTATACCAAATTTCAGCGAGATCCATACAGATGTTCTGGAGATACCTTCTAACAAATATCCATCTATCTATCTAAACATTCGCATTTATAATAGTTAAAATTAATATATGCAGGCACTCATTGAAAATATTGTACTTTTTCTTACTATTTCTTCAGGCTTACTTCTCTAGGGAATATCTCATGTGGTGAAAGAAGCAGCCCCTTAGGATGGTAACCCGGGGGTATTTCGCCCCAAGGGGTTGCTCAGGGCGGGTGGAGATATCGGGGTCGCGGCAGCACAAGTTACTCTCGTAGGCCTGTCCTAATTAGGGTAAGATTGAATTTATTTATTATTACCAATAGTAATTTTATCTATGTACATAATTATCTATATAAATATTTAGTTACTTTTGTACATTTTGATAAATCTTGTATATAAAATACTCGTGTCACAATATTAGTTACCATACTCCTACGAAACGGCCTCACTCAGACCTACTGAGATCTGAGAATCGGCTACTATATACCTATTCTTTAATCTCGCGCGGACGGAGTTGCGGGCGACAACTAGTAAATTTATAATAATTGATGTAGGTAAGAGAATCAAATATGTTTCAAAAGGATCTTAATAAAAGTAAGAAGTTCAATTTATTATGTACTGAAATTTTAATATTATAAATGTTAACTTCCAGAATCCCCTTTCGAATATTACAAGAGTATCGTAAAGCGCAGGTTCTCCGTGACATATTTATTTTAAGCCGAGGTACTTCGCTTGAGGTAGATAAAATGGAGGTCACAAATAACAGTTGATATAATATTATATAAAAATATAAACATTAGTACCTGAAAACAATTTACTCTTCGCTTGTAATTTCTATGCCGTTGTTAGATAGATGGGCTATCGTAGGGTTGGCGCATTTGAAGATCTTTGAATTTTTTCCTTATGTTTTTTAAATTGTTATATGTCTGTATTTTGCCGAAAACAACACCTTATTATATATAAGTGCTTGCGCCTATTTGCCTATGTAGGTCGTTTACGTTAGCCTAAATTAATTTATACCAAAAACATCTTAAATATTGCAGTTTGACTAAGATTTTTGCTCTGGGTACTAATTCAATTATAGTATATATTCCAAGAAGTGGTAATTAGATACGAAAAATTTATGAAAAAAAAATTCGAGCGCCCTTAATATTAAAAGTAAATATTTTGTATTATTCGCAATTGTTTTATTAGTTAAATGCGAATTTTTAGATGAATGGATGGATTGTCTTGATGAAATTTGGCTTAGATTTGTGCAGACGGAGTCGTTGGCGGCAGTTAGTTCTGACTAAAAAGAAGAAGTAAAATTATTTCCCAAATGAAATAAATAATGATGTCGAGAATTTTGGCAACCCTAGTAGGGAGGGTGAATGCAAGGGCGAGAGGTCGGAGGGTCGACGCAAGGGTACGCGCCGAGACCTAAGCTCTCAAGGGCCACTGACTATCTACGGAGCCACGCTACGTCAACCCAAAATTTATTTACCTTAAAAATTTATAAAACATTTCGTAAAATTTATCATTATTTACGTATTTTTTTCTTCACTTATTATGTAAAGTTAAATGTTTGAAATATCTTAAAAGTTTTCTTTTTATGTGTTATGTAGTTTAGTATTTACGTCACAATCAAGGTAGATTGAATACTAAGAAACTTAGTTCCATAATTTTGTTTTTAAGAAATATTCATCTAGAAGTGTAGTTGCAAAAGGCTATGTTTGCGTCTGTCTGTCTGTTTTCCTCATAACGTGGAGCTTCATCAGCATTTCGCAGCCGTTGCATCAGGCTAGGTGGCATAATGTCGGTGACACTACAGCGCTGCTATCATGTTTGTGACCAGAGAATTATGAAATTTAGCGTTAGAAGATAAACTTTAAATAGCGCCATCTGTTGGCAGACGAAAGAATTGTAATTTTTATAATAATCTACGAACTGTGTTTTATATGGTTTTATTTAGCTTGTTTTATCTGCAGCAAAGTATGTAAGTAACATGAAAATCTAAATCTTACCTGAAGGCTATTATTGCTTTTATCTAAATTAGTCCACACATGTTTAAATGTATAAATTTTATTTTTAGATAATGTTATAGTTTAATTCACAATACATATCGCTTGATACTCTAGTTATAAACACAATATCGAGATTCCGAGAAGGTAGGTATTATCTCAATGTTTGTGGATCGTAAAGAGCGCAGCGCGGAGGACGCGACTCGGGTGACACATCAACCATCGCCATTGCATGATTCATACCTACCGGCCTGCGCGGGCACAAGAATCTCTGACGTCACACGTCCGGGACTTATTGTCAACACCCGGAGAAATATCGAATACTTACCAAGGCCATGCATTCTCTCATAAGGCACACAAAATTCATATCCTTGGCATGCTATCTAAGTTACATTATAAATGCCAATGTTTAGATGGATGGATGGATGGATTGCTAGAACGGATCTTGATGAAATTTGGCATAGATGTAGAACATAATCTGGAAGAACACATAGGCTACTACTAGTCGCAGGCGACAGCTAGTGTTTTAATAAACGTGAAACAAATAGTAGGTCGCGAGTGACTAAGTACACGAAACCAATATAAGTGGATCACTCGTCTATGATAGAATGAGAAATGTCTTTTGCTGCACACAGTAGCTACATAAACTGGCGTAGAAAAATTAGCTAAAATCCGTGCACAAAATGGCGTTAAACAAAAACGTAATGACTTAGTTTGTATTCAATCCCATTTCATTTCGAATTTTGTGTTGAAAATGTGTATCTTAGAATATTTTAACACTGATTTAAATATAGTCAAATATATCGGCAGCAAACAAATATTCATCGTTCAGAATAGCAGCCCAGTTTGGCGCGCGCCAGTTCACGCTCGTTGCGTTCCGTTCCCCGACCGCAATGTTGTTTCAATATCTTTTGTATTCATAACCTCCGGCATTACAGCGCTCGGGTTCATGTGCCCGAGCAGAATTGGTTTCACAGCTTACGACCTTCTCAAAATTACATGAGTACTTAAAACATTAGAATTACATGCACATTATGAAGTATTTACATATATTTTTGCAGATATCTACCATTTTTTTTAATCCTATTCATGTTATAGATTTTCAATATATTTTACGATGTTCAGCAGTCACCGTCTAAAGCAAATGGCATCTTACTTCTTACGTATCTCCACAACAGCTAAAGGGATTAGGTTGAAATTAGGCATAGATGTAGAAAATAGTCTAGAATGGATAGTATATATTTTTTTTCAGCACGGACGGAATCGTTCGTAAAGTTCGTCTTTACTTTGGTTCTAATTTTCATGTTTTGTTTTTGTGAAATGCGAATAGAATTATTTTCTTTTTGTGTATTTAAACATAACATGAATATTTTTTGTTCACAGGTTTAGTAAATCATTTCTTGGTAGTTACACACTTACCATATTGTGGTTTTTAGGGTTCCGTACGACATAGGAAAAAAAAGGAACCCTTATAGGATCACTTTGTTGTCAGTACGTCTGTCTGTAAAGACCCTTTTTCCCAAAGACACGTGAAGGGATCAAGCTGGAATTTTTTTACTACTGAAACAGTTGTCCAAAACAGTGTAAATCAACGGCGAAAGATACATATTTTATTTCAAGGGTACTTTGCTGTCTACAACTGCAAGAAAAATGATTTGAAATGCAGTTAGTACTTCGAAAACAGGTGATTTGGGGTCGCAGGTTACTTTAAAATTTAAAAGTAATCAATTTCATAAATTCCTTTGATATCAAGTTTGTATGTAATATTGTTACATATCTCTATTTTTTTAATGAGACTGAAGTCAGTGGTAACTATCGACCTCAGAAAATACTGAATAATTTTGTTTCGTATCACAAAAAAATATCAGATCATATTTGTAACCTTTTTAGACTGACTATTCATTTACTAAATGTATTCAATTACATAAACACAGGGTTTTTAATCATCA
Source organism: Papilio xuthus (assembly GCF_000836235.2). Lineage (NCBI taxonomy): Eukaryota > Metazoa > Arthropoda > Insecta > Lepidoptera > Papilionidae > Papilio > Papilio xuthus. Next base: position 3,463,432 of record NW_013531688.1, read on the forward strand.
CAATTTTATGTATAGATAAATGAAATACCAATTAAGAATTCTACATCCATTATAATTCAACGGCATCAAGATATCCTTAATAATTAAACACTTCACGATTGTGTTATTCGAGTTTTGTTTTATACAAAAAAAAGGAACTTGGCGATAGAAGACATACAATTAATTAAGCATCTCAGTAAACCAGTCTCAATGTATGAAAATCAAAAGTTGAAACATTAAATGATTTTCTTACAATTTTCTGAGGATTCGATTGAATATATAAAAAAAAATCAGTCTAAACATAGGACTTGTGTTTCGTTCGACGCAGCCAACATACAAATAAACTTAAAAACTAAACGTATAAAGGAACATAAATTTAGAACTTACACAACAGTGGGTATTGTACCAATAAGTCATTTTCATGACGAAACATCTGTACATGAATATATTGCGATTAGCAATCATTCTCTTTGGGAAATTGGGATAGCTATATATTTTTGTACAGGCGCTTCGTTATTTCAAATTCACGGAAAATAAATACAAAAAAATTGAAAAATAATTATAAAATAAAATGTATCCAAAAAAAATAAATCAGACTTATTTCTCTTGTTCCGTACCGAATATAACCTTGAAGCTTGTAATATGTAATAACTATTTATATGTATGTCAATCGGAAAAACACAAAGTGTTCAAATCAAGAAATTCTTGTATATAACCTATAAATTTGAAATGTTCTTAAACAAAATATAGGTTTCAAAGACTATTGTTTTGTTTCGATACAGACAGAATGAATATAATTTAAAAAATAACATTTTACTCCCTAAGCAATGAGATTCTACTTATTTTAACCTGATCTTTACTACCGTAAGCCCGTACAGAAACATACCTCAGTTTTTTACGAAGAATAAGAAACAATGTACGAGAGATACGGGTTATGGAAACCGTTGCAGTGTCATATCAGATCACAACTATACCAATCAAAATAATCCAACCACCTCAACCTTTAGTAGGGATGCACGATATTTTTTTTTTAGTCGATTCCATAAACCAATACGATTTCTCAACACGTATTTAAGCCGAAATTAATAAACGAGCCTATTAAATTAATATTTCCAGATAAAAGCTAATTAATTAGCATTTGTTGTTAATTGCATTTTGGCACTAAAATATCATTCTTCTCTATTTATATTTTAATGTTTAGTTTTACAAAATCATACAAAAATCGATTTTATTACTATCGAATTGTAGGATACGAGACGACAAATATCGTGCATTCCTACTGAGATTTAAGCAACAAAAAAAAACACAGCCATGTACAGTAAACTGCAGTCTTCAAACAATATCACACTTCGAAGCCCTGAGAAACGTCGAACGAAACCCCAAGCCTTTTGGCAGTTGAAAAACATTTAAGGAAATCCAGTAAATATATAAAGAGAAATAAGATCACAATACAGTTAATACTTAAGAGTTAATCTTACCTAAGTGAAATACAAACGATGACAGACTTGTACACTGTCACCCCTATAAAGATGCTTACACACTATGGCGTTCAATTTCCTTCTTGACGCAATTAAAAGCAAATCGACTTGTCTTGTATAAGAGACCGCTTAAATACTAATTTAATTCTACTTAATATTATGTATTTAATTAATCGTGTTAAAAACTGATTAGCGCTTCAAACTTTCATATAATTCGAACCTAAAATATAACCACCATATTTATTGGGGCAATTCTTAGATATTGAACAAATTTGGCATCAATTTAAATCAGTTATTTAGTATTTATAGAACTTTAAGGAATGTCTTTTTTATAAATAAGTGAATACAAAAATGCATATACAAAAATGTCAAATTACAGACTAAAAATAAAAACGGATTCAAAATATAATTAGAATATGAAATGTCTCGACTACATCTAAATGATACTAACTAGTACAAATACTGGTATTTTATATGAAAATTACCGTACACTAAATGATTTGTCATAAACGGCTCGACATTATGATAACAAAGTCCAACATAAATCATTTTTTTATGTTCATATTGACTGAAAGGAATCTTTTCTACAATTTTTAATCTATTTATAATCATTAAGTACTTGAAGTTTCCTATTTTGGTGAATGTAGTAAAATTAAAGGCTCAATTTTTGTTATATACAACACAAAATATCAGTCAAGTTTAGGAGCTTATCTTGATTTTAAAATGTCAAATAAACTTAAATACGTTTAAGACAAATCAGATAGTGAGTAGTCAAATTTTAAATACAATTTAAACATAGCTTAGACATAACTTACTCAATTATACTTACTAATTATTATTGAATATGCGTAATATTTAGTAAGCGGACTTATGGGGGTGGTGGGGGGGTGTCGTGTGGGGGGTTGTAGTATAGTAGATAGGAGTGTACAATGTACGAGACGGTCGCCGCGCTGGTACACGGTGAATCTCAATACACGTATTACATAGAACTAGGAAATGATGTCCGTGAGCGTGGAAGCAAAACCTCAGTCTTGACAATCTGATGTGAGCCAACGCTACGACGCTCTGCAGAATGTGTGCCGCACTGGAATCACAAAAAGGCATTGTTTAAAAATTGGAAATGTTTAAAGGTACGTGTCCATTGGCCCGCGCCAGACGTACCGCCCGCAACGAACTCCTTCATAAATGCTGTCTTTCGTGGCAAAATAAAATCGGTCCGAGCTGTGTGTGCGGTGCGTCCGGTGCGGGTCAATGGACACGAACCTTTACGCAGTATCCATCGTTAGCTAAAACCTGTAGTGTGCTAAACTCTAGTGAAACCCAGCAACTTTGTTTCTCATATTAAAATATAAACAATGCATTAAAAAGTTATTGATAATATAATATGCTTAAATTTTGTTGAAAGGAATAATAAAATATTGATCGGACTGTTTGTAATGACGTGGGTTTCTGAGACCAAAATGTCTGTATAAACATATCGTCATCCCTTTCATCGTCATTAACATGTTTTAAACGGAGATTTCGGTCTTAGAAACCTACAGTAAATCGCATAAACCTTTTTTAAGTTTTTTACGTAATTAGCAACAATCAATATCCCCTAATTAATTTGATTATAGCAACAAAATATAGAGGTAGGTGACTTACCTCACTATTTTACGCTTCCGTAGGTTGTTCTATAGGATCGTTGCGGGTCTCCTCGGTGGGCACTGTCTTCACTTTGATATCGGATACTTCGGCCTCTACTTTCTTTTCCTCTTCCACTTTTTCAGTAGCCACAGCGTCCCCGTTAGAACCATTTACTTCCTCCTTCTTACCGTTCTCGGCTGACAATCGAGAACTTAGTTCCTCATCTTTGCTAGCGTCACCATTCAAACTTACCTCAGTTTCTCCATTAGTTTTGCCATTAAGTTGTGTCTCGACTGTTTCGGTCTCCGCCTTGACTTCCTCCACTACAGCATTGTCTTTCGATTCCACAGCAACTTTTGTATCATTGTCTGGGCTTATCTCAGGTAACTTCTGTTCTGCAGGTACATCTGGTGCCGCGTCATTCTCAGTTCCAGTTGTCTTTGTTTCTTCCTTTTTACTTTCATCTTTTGTCTCCGTTTTACTAACATCTGGTACCTCTTTGTCTGTGCTTTTTTCATTGCTATCTTCTTTCTTAGTTTCGGTTACCTTCTCTTCTGGAATCTTTGTAGATTCAGCATTACTATCCTCTACAGAAGCTGGTGCTTTCTCTTGTACGATTTCTGTCTTTGTTTCTGTCGATGATTTTGTTTCAGCTGCTTCTTTACCCTCGTCAGCGTCACATTTTTTCATTTCAAGATCTATTTCTGTATCCAATATTCTATCAACAATGTCGTTATCTAAAGTCGACGTTTCCATGGTTTCCTCGGTGATAGGAGTAAGTAAAGGTTTCACGGGTATTGTGTCTAGATTAGTGACGTTTTGAACTTTTGATAATATCTCATCACATTCCTTTTCCAGTACTTCACCAGCACTTTGTAATACCTCCATATCTTCAGTGGAAGTTGGTTCTTCTACTACTGGTTCGATATCATCAATAATTTCTTCAGCATCTCCAAGAGCTTTATCATTGGTTACGTCTTCAATTTCTGTGATAACAGTAGGCGGGGATTCTTCAACGCTAGGAGCTGGCTCCTTTGGCTTCTTCTCTACTTCAGTCTCAACTTTATCTTCTTTTTCTTTTGGCACAGTTGTTGCTGATTCTTCTTTTTCAGCAGAATCAGTTTCCATTTTTTCAACAGTCTCGTCAGTCTTTTCAACTTGTTCGTCAATAATGGGTTCTACATCAGCAATAGGAATATCTGTTACATTAGCGTCAGTAACTTCTTCAACAATAGTTTCTACCACGTCGGGTTTAGGTTCTTCTTTCTTTTCATCTGCTTTGACTTCCTTAGTTTCTTCTGCGGGTGCAGATTCTTCCACTTCCATTTTTTCCGCCGCCTCAGTTACTGGCTCTTCGTTTTTCGTTTCGGCAGGCTTAGTGTCTGTTAATTTCTTAACATCGTCTTCGTTGTCAGTTTTCGCAATCTTAGAGGGTAGTTCTTCCTGAAACGTATAACAGAACAATTTAGTTATTATATATTTTTTATATCTATAAAATAATGACATCTATTCTTACAAACAACAAATTTATTATTATTTGTAAACAGGGCCTTAGCGTAAAAAACTATGTAACTGTATATGACTATTATAAAAAGTGAAGTTTATTCAATTTCCTCTAAACAGCATATCGACTACGTACGAAGTTAGTTTGAGGGAGAAAATTAAACACGTTGGTTAAAATGGCAAAAGTAAAACATGCAAAGAAATAAACAATAATAAAAAATAAACTTTATTAATCAAATTTCCAATTCGTCTACAAATCATCTGTCAAAAAAGTTGCGAAAAAAGTTAACATATTTATAAAAAAAGGTATGATTTTCATTGTACTACTACCTACGTAAGAGAATCTACTACTCTATAAAATTGAATATTAAGCTCGCAATTTAAGAACATCTTTCACCAAACATGACAAAATCATAATAAGACAAACTTTGAATACATAATTTTGCAAGAAAACATTGAATATTAATCTTATCACATCTTATCTTGGCCAAGAACTTTTTGATGTTAATTTTTTAAACACATATTTGAAAATAATTTTATAGCTATTAGTTATTTTAGACAATGTTAAGAAATATATCTATATGTATATTTTAAATTACAATCCCATCACCTTAGAAATCGACTATTTAAAAAGCAGTGTTAATTTCCCTTTAACAAACCTTATTATATATTGTTTTATTTCTAACAAAACATTGTATAGGTGTTTTCAAATATTTTGGGTGCTCGATCACTTGTGTGCGATGTTCCGAGCCACCAATATTTTTGAAGACCTCAATAATGTACTCATCGCGTGGTACTCTTTTCTTAACTTTATTTATGTTATTGAAAGTTATTTACACTAGTGATTATACTGAAGGAGCCGAATAAGCCAAAAAACATGCAAGTGACATTCAAATAAATAATTTCTAATAAATACATAAGCGCTACATCTACTAACTGAATTATTACATTGCATTATTTTACACATTTTATAGGTGAGATAAATACATAAAGTATAATATGTAGTCAAAAAATTAAGTTGTAAAAAAGAAATAATTAAAAAAGCGAGTTTTATACGCTCAGACACAAGTAAACCCAGAGACCAAATATTGAGTGTAGTAGGCCATTAATAACTATTTATGTTGGTTGTTCCTTTGAGATTGGTCTCCGAGGGGGTTTTGGGTCAAATCCCATATAACCCTTTCCTCTGAAAAGGATATTTATAAGCTACCCCCTCCCCCCCCTACACCATAAGTAAAGGGCGAGTAAAAAGTATAGTGCGCTAGTGTAGCACCTGCGGCTCAGTCTTGCGCTTGTTGGAGGCGAGCTGCGCGAGGCTGTGCAGCACGGTGAATGCGGCGCCGGCCTCCGCGGGCAGCGGCGCGTTGCCCTCGCGGCTCACCAGCGCCGCGTGCAGACCCGCACTGCGAGCTGCCTCCGCCTCTGTACACATTCACAGTATATTCTTAATAACATTTTAAAAAGTTACATAATACTTTGCACCATAAAAATACATGTGATTTTTGTTGGCAGAATGGGGGTCAAAAATTCGGCAAAGATCGCATGATTAATAGACGACCCCTCAATGATAAAAAAACCTTTTTCCTCTCTTCTCCGGGACCCTTAAATCGCTAACATATACATATAAAGCGATGACTAGAATATGACACGTGACTCAAAATAAAAGCCATAGTGAAGTATACTGCAATGTAAGAATGTATGGTGTTTCTTTTCAAAAATGACCAACTCAAAAACATCTAAATGTACCTTTAACAATATCAGTAAGGAAGAGTATTTCATCAGGTTTGCAGCCGATCTTCTCGACGATCGCAGTGTAGCTGGCGGGCTCTTGCTTCGCGCCCACTGCTGTATCGAAGTGACCTTCAATATATGGCAGCAGGTCTCCAGCCTGGGACTGACCGAAGAGCAACTTCTGAGCCTGCACTGAACCCGACGAGTAGATGTATACTTTCTGACCGTCGACGGACTTCCATTGCTCGAGGGCCGCTGATACATCGTCGTATACACTGGAATGTTTAATTACATGACTTTCATACTTATTTTAATAGATATTTGTCAGAAGGTATCTCTAGAACGGCTGCATTTATCTCGCGGAAATTTGGCATAGATGTAGAACATAGTCTGGAAGAAACATAGGCTACTAATCATGTTTTTTTTTTAAATTGCGCGCGGACGAAGTCACTTGCGACAGCTAACATTAAAATGACTTTGGCAAATCGATTCTCGTAATATGAGTTGTAGATAATAAAATGTGTAAAATAAAATTTAAAGCGTATTTAACACACGCATATTCGAATGTCCGTGACCATGACTCGCGTGATAACATTTCATTACTACTTTACGACATTTAAATTATATCACTTGTTGACTTTGTAAACAAACTATACTTCCTTTTTAAACATCGTATTAAACATAAATTACCTTAATTAAATGAAATATACACCGTTTATTACCATAATGTATTTAGTAACCTACTAAATATAAATGATTGTAGGTTTTGTCTGCAGTGTCTCTTATCCCTCTCATTCTCTTTGAAAAAATGGAGACAAACAATATAATTCAATAAAAATGTCACAGCAGTCGGAACATAAATGTGAAATGGTCTGTACTTACTGTCCCTTAATATCGCCGCTATCATAGCCCTGCTTCCAGATAAGACCCTGCAGCTGCTTGAGCGGCCCCGCCTTTCGATCAGCGGACATCTGCCACTTGACACTCTTCACCAACCCTTCGATCTGCTCCTCCTTTGTCGCATCCTGGCAATTCTCACACAAACATACGTTAAATATATATTCTAACATCCGACCACCACTTAACGTTAAGTGATGATTCCATCAAGGTTAAAATAGAAGTCTTTTTTCAATTCATTAGGCACATTTTCACTTATTTTTGTAGTTTATGTAGTTTTATTTTTTCCTGTTCACAGACAAAACTCATACAAACTTACCTCTCCGGGTATAGCGACGACTCCATCGACACTGCTCTCCTTGTCCTCAAGCGCCAGCTGCCGCAGCGCGTCCACCGCCGTCTTCACCTCCGCAACATCCCACTGGCTCTCCAGGAACTGCTGCACCTTCTCCTCCGCGTACGGGAATAACTTATCCTGAAACAAATATAACATTATATGAGACGAGATGAAATTCTTCATATGACACCCTGCCTTGATTCTCAAGTAGAAACACTAAAGCCATCCTCGAAGAGTTCTAGGATTTCCTAAGTAACCGGGACTCTACCCTGGACATCCGCACGACCTAGGAGACATAAACTGCCCTCATGGCTTCACAAACTACGACAATTCTACGAAATAATTGGTCTACTTATAACAACTACTTACAACTCTAGAATTCGCATTCGTAAATATCCAGTTCAATGGATATCGGTTACAACTGGGATAAGAGACCGTGACCCGCGCGGACGACGACCTGTCGCCGTACCCATTGCTAAGTTGCATGAATAACAAACGCCGGCACAAAAACTTGCAAATTTATACACAAACACGATGCAAATGGTTACTTATACAAACACAAAGTTGTAAAGTGGATACATACTTAATTCCGTAGGGTTTTAAGCTTTTATACATAAGTCATATGACGTACCAGCTCTTAAACTAAGACCCAAATGTGATAGGAATAATCTTTAACCATCTCTTACTTATCATACCGAACATTTCAGAGACAATGATGTCTCTAAGTGATCAGATGTACTCGTTAGTCCGTTTGTATTCCTTCCTTGAATGACTTCCTATGACAAATACCTTTGAAGACTTCGCATTTAGATATTCCAATTTGTGTAGATACCAGTAATTATATAAACATGTTCTTTTCTAGAGAATAGATACAAAAAGAACGGATATAGGTATAGCTAACCGATCCTAATAAGTCAGGGTACTGCATACAAAACTAAAGGCGACATTCCAGCAACAAGAAGTATAAAAATAGAGAATCGCACAGGTATTATCCAGCTTCTATACGGATAGAAACGGGTCTGGGATTATACCACGGCTGTACGCATATATTCGAAACTGCTTGGATTATCCTGAATTATAATTGGGAAAGGAAAAAAAAGTATGTCAAAAAAAGTGCTGTGTGAATTTATTCTATAAAATAAAAAAAAATCATGATTATGGCTTATGTATTTAAGACAATGTTGAATAAAATTACTTGGCAATAAGCTATTGGCGTTTTAATTCACAACTTAATTACTTACTAGTAATTACTACAACTTACAATCCTTAAGTAATAGTTTAGTAAATCTACACTAAAGTACTGTTAAGTCACGATTTAATGACTGATATACAACTTATATATATGAAGTTAACATTATTAATTTATGAGTTCACCGCTATGTAGACACGTGTAGACGGTGCGATCAATAAAGCAAGCCTGCGTATTTGACGTAAAGGGAACACATTTCCAAGAAGTACCCACTCTCGGTAGACCTTTCTCGGAAATTTCGCGGGGAAGTCTTTACCTGGTGAAATCTTGTATCCAATTATTTAACAGGTAAAATTTTCACTCAAGATATTGAAATGCCAACGGTACATCCGTTTGTATAAATAAAAATTATTTGAATATTTGTCTCCTAGAAACAAAAAAAAAACGAAGAACAGACTTTCAATCACAAGCCCTTAAAGGATGCTTGACCAGAAGTCCCGGCAAAACGATACTTTAAATAATTTTAAAAATGGGTTAATTTTAGAATCATGAAACTATGACTACGGCATTGATATTAAAGATTAATAGAGTTACATAGATTGAGAGGTGTTGATAAACCAGGTGATGAGGTGGTGAACAATCAGGTTTTATTGCAGGTTATGCGAATATTAGTTACATTACAATGTATTGAACGATCATGAACTCAGAGACAATAAACGATCAAGTGCTTAATTGCTTGGAATTACGTCAAGGTATGTATGAAATATGTTCTGTAGCTAGGGTTTAACCTTTGAAAAAAAATGAATGCAGTAATTTGTGAGTCGTAGTAATATGTAATAGAAATGAATATCCTCAAAGGATAGGTGCGCTGTTTTCGCGCTATATTCAAGGAATTAAACTTAAATTTACAAATACATATATAATTATAGAACAAAAACGTCTAAAATTCTAAAATACAGCCGAGAAAAAATATTTTGCGAGGAGAAATTTGCAGCAATATTCTGTGACAATTTAAAGAATCAATGACTCTATTTTAATAAGTTTAATAGTGTAAAGTGATGCTAACTATTAGTTAAGAGAAAAGAAACTAAGCATATTCGAGCACGAAGCGACTGAGGTGAAACTGCATTGGTTTGCAGGTGAACGAACTGGCAGGGCGACTATCCAAACCGGATAGTTGGCCCGGGCGCGCCAGTAGGGCCGGCTAGACGCATTGTGCACTCTATCTGCTCCAATTATATTGCCGTTTCGCTGGATAATTCGCAAACGGGACCTCATTATGTATAATGATTTGTTCCTGACTATTTATGTACAAAATCTAATTTATCCGAACATCAAACACACAGATGTCGATTTTATACTAAACCTATACTATAGGGAATTAGTATTGAGAATTCAAATCTTACTAACATTATAAATGCAAATGTTTCGATGGATGGATGGAAGTTTGTTGCAAGGTATCTTCAGAACCGCTAAACAGACCTCAATGAAATTTGGCATATTGGTGTAGCATAGTCTGTAAGAACACATAGGGTAATAATTACGTTTTTTTTATTCCACGCGGACAAGTCAAGGATAAAAGCTAGCTTAGTGTAAAATAATAGGCTAGTAAAGTAGGTAGCGATATTTTTCAAGGTTTTAACCTGTTAAATCTACAAAAAAACCATCGGGTAAATTACCTTTTAACAGAAAAATTTCATCGGAATCCGTAAACAAATGAACACAAAGATACAAAAGGCGATACTTCGACGAATTTTTTTTTACAATGCCATAAAAAAAAGTTAGGGATGAGCCTGTATCAGTCACTAATAAAGATAAAGCTCTACTGAGAGCTTATTTCAACATACCAACAACGTATTTTATTTACATACCACCAAAAATATTTTGACCATAGTTCTGATGCACATATAATTGGTTTATAAAATCTTTTAGCTACAACAAACTTTCTTACTCCGGTACGTTGGCAAATAATAACAGATGAATGTCGAAACAAGAATGGATACGGGACACGATATAATGAAGGAGAGTCGCAAAAAATCACGGTCACTTTCAATGAATTAACAAAGGAATTCTATAGTATATTGCAGGTAAACTTGCAAAGCAGTTTCCAAATAAAAAAAAATTAAATTATCTTTTTCACTTATAGTGGTACAGACAGAGACGGGAATTAAAGCTTTAGACTTTTGTTATCTTGTATTGTTTAATTAGGTATGGATACAATTAAAAAAACAGTACAATCGATCCTATTTTCTTTGGCTAAGAACCCAACAGAGAACGAAAACACAACTAAGTAATTTTAGAATTTATTGCTTATCTCGTATGATCGAGTTCACTGGACTGGACTGGATTACCTAAGTATTTAATGTGTATAGTTGATTTCAATTATTTTCCTAAATATATCAAAAATAATTTAATTAGTTGTAGACCGCAACTCTGTCCGCGTAATAAAAAAATAATTAGTAGCCTATGTGTTCTTCCAGACTATGTTCTAAATATAAGTCAAATTTCAGAGAGATCCTTGCCGCTGTACTAGAGATACCTACTAACAGACATCCATCCATCATACGCATTTATTTTAAAGAAATATCTTTACCATGAATGCAAGAGAAATCTGAAGCAATAATCGTTTATAGCCACTAGAAAAATTAGACGTTCTAAAAACGTACGAATTAATGTTGCGAAAATAATAAGTACGCTTTGTTAAACTAATGCTTTATTCTGTTTTACTATATTATCTACCATCAAGAATCTTATGTACAAAAACATTTTTTTTAATTAATTCGCAAAAAGCAATATCAAGGAATACTATAAGATTACTTGTAAAATAAACGTCAAGGGTCGAAGTACTCTGTGCGAACAAATGTAAGTCTTATCTCTTTGGTTTTAAGTACCTTTTCCAATAAATAGGTAACAAAATTCGCTTTACAAACCGGCTTATACCTACGAGACGAACGGGAGAATTTTGGGGTCCATAATAAATGGGCCTGTTGTATTTAGGACGAGAGGGAGAGATGTTACTCCGAATGCTAACAGTAAGCTACATCTTGCTATAAATACGATTTAAATTTAACACCAAACGAATTATATTGTAACTAGCTGTCGCCTGCGACTCCAGCCTCGCAAAAATAAAAAAAAAGTTAATTAGTAGCCTATATGTTATTCCAGCTATGCTCTACATCTGTGCCAAATCTCATCAAGATCTGTTGAGCTGTTCCGGAGTTACCTTGCAACAAACATCCATCCAAACATTTGTATCTATCATGTTAGTAAGATATGTATGTACCGTCTTCATACTATGAGCTAAAAAATGCATGAAAAATGAACCAAATTTTTTTATTTGAATATCAATATCCCAACACATCCGAACACTGACATGTTCGAGAGGTACACAAAATATATTATGTATTTTATAATTAAAATACTTTAAATAATAGTAAAAACTTACCCATGTACTAACTAAATCATAGAGAGAGAAAGGTTAAGAATTTATCTTACACTTGATAACTAACGGTAATACCTTACCCCTAATGAGTTACTTCTGATTTATCTTTCAATTAATAAGTAGAAAGTTGTAATAATATAATCTTACTAATATTATACTTACTTACTTACTCCGCTGGCGCATCAACCCAAATTGGGTCTTGGCCTCCGACACAAGAGATCTATCTACAAATAGCAACTTTTGAAGCAACTAATATTATAAATATAAATATTTGGACGGATGTTTTTAGAAGGTAGAAGTGTTTAGAAGGTATCTCCGGAATGCCTCAAAGGCTCTTGATAAAATTTGGCACAGCTAACATTGACATTATTTCTACCGTTTAAGGGTAAGTGACAGCATAACTAAGAGGTGCTAATTTTATATATTTTAAATTAAAATAAGCTAATGTAATTCTGAATTTAAGAAATAATTAAGATAATATTTATCAAGTTACATCATTTGATGGATTTGTCAATGGTGTGTTTAAGTTTAAGTATTATACTAAACACAGTTAAATATTAATTAAATACAGTATGTCTTAAAGTAAATGTGGTTATAGAACATTTTCATTGTTTTAGATTACTTAATTAATAGAATAAAATCCCTTTTAAAGCTTTAGTAAAATTGTAGTATAGAATTTAAAATATTGTTTTTAAACTACAAATTAATAAGTGTGTACGATGTACTTTAGCATAAACAATATTTTACGCCCACTTAAAAAAAAACTTATAAAAAATGAAAGTAGTAAATAAAAGTTGTAGTATCAAAGCTCGAGCTTAAAGTACAGCATACCTTTAAAATTATCAAGGCATTGCATGCAACATTCCCTACATTATTCATCTCTTTCGTGTTTTAATATTTCACACGAGTGCGACCGAGATAGGTATAGATGTCTCAACGTCTCTTCAGTCAAGACAGTTAAATGTTCCACATTTTTTTAACTGCCAGCTGCTTCAAACAGCTGTTTGTACCGGTATTGAGTTTTACTTGATGGATTGTTTTACGCTTTTCCATATTTATGCAAAATTTTCACAAAACAAACTATGATCTTTTAATTAATTTCGTTGTTGTTTAATACAGCAATTAAGTACAAAAGATTTGCAATAGAACGTTAAAATAAATCGAAAATTAAAATAAGATTTGGTGAAGCTCTGAATAAATAATTATTCTATAATTGATTTAATATATTATATGAACACGACACTCGGAAATCAGACAATGAGAGCACTGGAAAGGGGACCATTTTGATTTCGTCCTCCATGTTGCGAATCTTGAAATGCGACATTTTACACACCCTACTTAATCCGGAGTAGTATTTGGCACCCAAACTGTATTATTCAACAAACACAACGTGCTTAATTAACTAAAATAACAGAAAAAACACATGTTGAAACAAAACACCGGCCGGCCAATTTTCAGACCTACCTTAACAAAGCTGATCGATGTTGTTGTCCCTTCGATGTCCAAAAGCAAGATTTTGCATTTTTTAACGATATCAGTAATTTCCTTAAGTTCATTCGCCATTTTATATGTACAACCTATATCAGGTGTACTTTGTTAAGATATTTAATTTTATTCGACTAGAAATTCGTCCACGCCACACAACTACCCCACACCACAGAAAAAAAGCATTGATTGAACGAGATACACGACGAGCTGAAGGACGCGCGGGTGCGGGTTGAAGCGAGAACGAGATAACAAACTTATGGATTAATCATAAGAGGGAAGGAGACAAGTAAACGGAAGGATACAGCTGTTCCAGTGTTCTAAACATTCTGAATTTCTTGTAATATTGCCATACTTATATTTTAAGTAAATTATTTTTATTATAAAATAAATAAATAGTCAGTTATCTGAATATATAAAATAAAGATATGGGTATTATTTTTATTTCTTGTTAAAATATGTGTTTTGTTTCAGAAATGCGGGTACTTGTAAAACATATTTTGTTACAGAACATATTTAAGTCAATGTTACAGAGGCGAAGTTAATATTGATTAAGAGTTCTCATTATATTTGTTCTTCAATTTTACTACACAATAACACTCTTATCGCCTATTATTGGTCCTTATTTTACGTCCACACCCAGTACATTTTTTAGCGATTATTTCTTGTTTTTAGAGTTAAATAAGATTACACAGTTAAGGTTTTAGATTTACTAAACATTTTCTTTTCTTATACTATCCCTAATTTGCCTAATATTTAAATGACTTACCTTTATTTTTAGCAGAACCACCAAAAACACTTCACTGAACTATTTATCCATGTGAAAGTAGTTTTTTTCTAATATACATTTATTTGTTACGTTTTTCCTTTAATAAAAAACGCATCAACCATATAAAAAAATAATTTATTTTATCTTAAAAACAAATCGTAAGTATAATATTCTATCCAAAACATATCAAGTGCTAATTTTATTATGTTACAAAATTCTAGATACATTTAACTATTGAACCTAAATCTAGTTTTAGACATTATATGTACAACTACTAATATTTAACACTTTTTATACCTGTCAGTTATAAAGGTTATGTAGGATTAAGGTCATTTAACATAACAAATTACAAAAAATAGTTCTAGCTTATTAAATTAAATGTGAATTAAAGTTGAATAGTTACTGAACACACTATTTTATTTATTTTAATCAACCTCCTGGGCTTTTCGAACCAACAGAAGATTCCATATACATACTAAATACTTACTCTAAAATAGAACATTCCAAAACAGTTTAAATACATATACAGAAAAAATACTCAATGTTGTCAATAGTAAAATTGAATTACAATTAATTTAACTTATGGTGTCATTAGTTAAAATTCTATAAAACTTTTCAGCCTACCAATATGACTTAAAATTAGCCATCCAAATAGTCAAATAAACTGCTCCGCGTTGTTTTCCGTTTTTCCTCAGCCTTCAATTTCTTAATCAAAACTGGCGAAGGTGCGACTGTATCGGCTTTTCTCTTAGAAACCTGCAAAAATATTTTTTTATTTCTTTATTAGGCATAGAAATACTCATATATAAGCTACAAGCAAGAAATTGAAGGAGAGTACATATAGGGATCCCTCCTCTGTCTAATAAAGCTATATGTATGAGCAACGATATCTTCGCTATTTTAGCGAAAACAGGTGGCTGCTAGCTCATTGTACTACCTTAGGTTCAACTTCATCTTGCGATAAGGCGGCAAATACGAAGTTTCTTCTATTCGTTGATGCGGAAACTTTGGTGGTTTCACCGTCGCCTGCCAGCGGGGTGGCGATTGCAGCCAGCCGTGCCAACGCACCTTTACCTCGAGACAGCAACGACCCGTGGTAGTTTTGCTTCGAAAAAAAATACATACATAAATGAATTAAAGAAAAAAAACTCCTATTTGAAATGCTATCAAAGACCAGGGAGATAATCGAATGTCTCTTGTAAAATTAGCTTTTTTTAGAACTGACATACTGCATGCGAACCCGGATAAGGGAGAAACATCTATAAGCAAGATTCCTTGTTCTTGAGAATCCTCGGGAGAGATAAATGTTAATACATAATATAATATCAGTTACACATTGATACTATATTAACACATTCACTGCCACTTATTCTGTGTACTTTAGTATGAGAAAATCGTTGTGGCATTGAATGTGTTAAACATAAGGCTTACCAAGATATTTACCTGAAAAATGGCGAAGGGTTTCTTTGGACTTGGTATATCTTTATGCGTTTTCTTTTCTTGAATAATTTCTTTCTCTTTGTCTTCATCAATATTTTTATTTGGTGCAGTGGCGGGATTGGTTGCGGATTTCGATATAAGATTCGCTTTTATTAGAGCACTTCTATTTATGCTTGTACTGTTAAGATCTTCGTCTTCCCCTTTCTGAAATGAAAAACAAACATTAAACCATTACTGTTGTTAATTTAGATAACAAAGGACCAAGCATGAATATTTGCGATACACGCCTTCCTAATGTCATCCACATGTCAAAATTTGTGTGAAATTTATTAGTGTACTTTACGCCAGGCATGCACACTTCGCTAATTTTTAGAAGAGTATATTCGTCCTAGGCCCTCATGAGGTTAAGTTTCTATCAAAGATCTGAGACTGAATGTAATAGAAACTTTCTAGAACTTTCTTAATCGTGGCTAGACGCATGTAGGTTACATGAAAGAGATGTTCTTAAAAGATCTCCTACATTAAAAAAAATACTTTGTTAAAGTAGCCAAATATTCTTCGTCTTCTTTTTATTAATTGCTAAATATCATAGTTGTGTATTACCATTTTCTTTAAGAACATTTCTCTTTCGTGGCGCTGTTTTCTCCATAACTCTTCAGACTCAAACTCCTCTTCCTGTGTGTCGGCGAACTCGTCTCCTGCCGCGCCAGTCTCTTCCGTGTCTTCTAAAGATATTAATAAAAGTAATATTTAATAGAAAATACATAAAATTAACTAACAGTACGATTAGGATACTCCTGGGAAGAATATAAAGTGACAATACTCTTCAAAATATGTTTTACCTTAATTCTATATAAATTTAAAACATAAGTACTAAAGAAAGTCAGTTTCTATATGTTTGACGATGATGTTTGTTTTTCCCTATGTTTAGTAGGTAAAGACATTTTGTATAAAAACTGTAATCATATTTTTGTCTCCACTTTCTGATTTTTATTCATCATTTATTAAATCATACTGTTATAAATATTTACCAGCATTCTTCCATCGGAATTTGCGCTGTCTATGCCCATCACCCAAGTCTCCATCTTCTAACAGCAATTCCTTGATCAGTCTTACTTCTCTCTTGTCTTGGTCGAGTACATCTCTCCTGTAAATGTATATCATACATTAAAATGTACGGAACACTAGCTGTCGCCCGCGACACCGTCCGCGCGGTATTAAGAAAAAACTTAGTAGCCTATGTGTTCTTGCCGATGTTTACATCTATGCCGAATTTCAACGATATCCATACATCGCAACATTCGTATTTATAATTTTAGTATAAATATGAATTTCTCTCCTCAAACACAGACTTTTTTATCACCCCTGTACATCTTTTTCGCGGTTTAAAATCAACCTACTTAGCCATTTTATTACGTCTTATGTTCATCGTCAATTTTGACAAAAAATCATATAAATGTGTTATTTTTTTGGCAGAAAATGTGATAATAATTACATGTGTATTTGTCCCAGCTCCTTTCTGAGCTTTCCTTCGTGGAAGACATCGTCATCACCCTCCTCGCGCTCCATGCGGTCGAGCCCCGCCTCGTCTTCATCACCAGATCCAATCCATTCATCTTCTGAAGTCAGTTCTGCTTCTTGCTCGAAAAACTCGCCAATTTTCTTCTTCTTTTTCTGAGGTTGTACTTCCACCTGGAACCAAAAAAAAAGTTTATTAAACTTGTCCCAATAATCAAGTTAAAAGACGATATAAAGACTAACAAGTATTGAGGGTCGCAAGATGTTATTCCTAATCTCTACCTACACCTATAGTTTAAGGATTATAAAGTATGGTTAAGTAACAATGAATTTGTTTTAATTTAATTTAATTTTGTTTACCTCATTTTCTTCCGAGTCATATTCAACTATTCTTTCAACATCTTCGATATCAGATTCAATGTTATCTTCAACATCAGATTGGAGTTCTTCCATTTCTTCTTCATCGTCTGGAATATGGTATGGAATTTTGATGAATCAGAATTCGTCAGAGCAACATTTAAAAAAGTTTAACATGGCCGCATACATCTGCTACCTTCCAGTGAAAGTCTCATCAAATTCAATCCAGCTATTCCGGAGATTACCGGAACAAACTTACAGACAGACACATAATTTTATTTTTTAATAAATATTTTTTTCGATATTACAATCAGACACTCCTTTTTTATTTTATTATGTATAGATTATAATAAATTTATAGAGATATAATTGTGCTAGTTTCTTACCTGAAAACTGTAATGCTCTTTGTTGGAGTTTTCTTTTTTTAATTTTATTTTTTCTACCTTTTTCAGAATTATCTATGTCAACTTCGTCATCTGAATCAATTACTAACTTTTTTTTAATACTTTTATTAGCTTCACTCTGTTCATTTTCTTTATTTGCGTTTGAATCGTTAGCGAAATATTTATATTTCTTCGGCGATTCAAACTGAGGGTCATCTAATTCTTCTAGAATAGAAGATAATATCTCTTTCTCTTTATTCCTTACATCTTCTTTTTCCAGAACTTCAGTCTTATTTGTATTACCATCTTCTTTATTGATTTCTTCATTCAATGTGCCTTTATTTATATTGTTTTCAAGAACTATTTCTTTATTTGATAATATTTTGTCTTCATTTGTATCTTGAATCTGTGACACAAATGGGTTGTCATAGAACTTTCCGGTACACAAAGCTAAAATATCTTCACCAATTTCCTGAGACTGTGTTGGAGTAATCAATTCTTGTGAATTTTGAGATGCATTTGTTGCAAATAAATTATCACCCATAATAACATCCTGAAATTAATGTTAAAATCATATTAAATACCAGTAAAATAGTGAATAGCACACAAAAAAATATCTTATTAATATTATAAATGCGAAAGTTAAGATGGATAAATTTTTGTTAAAAGGTATCCCCGGAACGGCTCAATTTTTTTTGATGAAATTTGGCATACATATGGAACATAGTCTGAAAGAATACATAGGCTACTTATTAAGTTGTTTTTTAGTTCCGCGCGGATGTAGTCGCTTACAGCTAAATAAACAGAAATAAATAAAAATTTAAAAAAAAAGTTTATAATGGACCACAAGATTTTTCTCGCTTTTAGAAGTTTCTCTCTAACCCAAGATTCTCGCTTGTGGAGGTTGTCTGTTGGGTTCTGACTGACTCTGGATAATATAGGTTTCCCGCTCATCCTGGTTCGACTATACATAAAAATAAAATATTATACTTACTGTATTCCCTATATTTATTTCTTTAGATATTAAATCGTCAAGACATTGTGTACCACTTCCTGTATTAGCTATAGAAAATGTTTGACTACCCAAATCTGGATCACAGTCGATTCCTTTTTTAATAGTATTTATCTGTGTCACAGGTTCTTGGGATATAATTTCTTCTGATGTTGTTTTGGATACTTGCGCCAATTGTAATTCTTCATCTGAAAAGTAATAATATAAAATTAAACGTCTTCTTAAATATAAAAATTTCGTGTCACAATTTTAGTTCCCATACTCCTCCAAAACGGCTTGACTGATTCTCATGAAATTTTGTGAGCATATTGTGTAGGTCTGAGAATTGGCCAACATCTATTTTTCACGCCCCTAAATGTTAAACCCTTAACATTTAGGGGGATGAAAATAAATAAAATTTTTATTTTTTAGACAAACACGCGGACGGAGTCGCGGGCGACAGCTAGTTTTAGTATAAAACTATCAAATTACATTTGGACTTAAAACGGAAACTCAGATTTTGGTAAATATTAATACATATTAAAAGTATTTGGTTGTTAGATAGATATGAAATATAAATTTGAATTCTGTATTTTCTATAAGAAAAAAATTGTTTGCTTACATTGAGAAACTACTAAACTAAAAAAAAATCTACTATTGGAAAACACTAACCATAGGCAACAAATGTTATTTTCATTACTAAGGTTTTTTTAAATTCCACACAGACAACTTGTTTTTTTTTTCATATTATTACTAACCTTGAGTTGAGCTTATATTTAAATCTTCAGAAACTTCCTTTAAATTAGATGTATCACATTTGTCATTGCACTCAATATTTTCTTTAATCTCGCCTTCATCATCGGAATCTTCAAATGCTTTTAAAATCCTTCCCTTCTTTGGTTTACTGTTTTCTTCATCATGTGAATCAGATGATTCATCTTCACTAGAATCTTCATCACTTGCATCACCTTCACTGCCATTGTCTACTTCATTGATTTGATCGTCAGGTGCATCTTCAACATCTGATTCCTCTGCTTCTTCATCAATCATTGGGTTTCTCTTCCTCGGTTTATCTTCAATTATACAATCATCTTCGCAGATTTCTTCTTCACTTTCTTCAGAACTTTCTTTATTACTTATATGACTATTGTTAAGTTCTTCCAATTTAGCTTCTACTTTTTCAATATCGTCCAATTCAACATCAGTATTGTGATTTTCATTCATTTCTAATTGTTTTTTCTGTTCCAATCTTTTTGTCCATTCTAAAGATCTTTGCTCGGCTATTTGCTCTTCAAGTTCTTGTTTTAATTTTAATAATTGAACACCCGGTTTATATCTGCAAATACAATCAAAATTTTAATGTTAAGATGTTATAGAATAATTAATGTATTTTTTCTGAAAAAAAAGGAAATTTAATATGTTTGATAATAGGTTTTTTATAAATTTGTTTGATTATGTTCCACTACTGTATTATAGCAAAGTTATTATAAAACTAGCTGTCGCCCGCGGCTTCATTCACGCGGAATAAAAAAAACATAATTGTTAGCCTGTGTACTTCCAGATTATGTTCTATTTGTATGCCAAACTTCAATTTGATCCATTCAGCAGTTCTGGAGATACCTTCAAGGAAATGCCATCCATCTTAACATTCACATTTATAATATTAGTAAGATGCAGAACACATCTAGATTAGGCTTGAATATTTCTTTAATGTTTTATGGTGAGTTTCTGAGACCCAAATAACTCATTAAAATATATTGTTACCTGTTTTGTCAAAGAATAACAGGTATGACAATGTTCTATACAGAGAATTTGGGCTTAGAAACCATCGATTAGTTATGTAAATTTAAGTCTAAATAAAAACTACTTACTTTTTCTCTCTATCCTTCTCTTGTTCTTCTAAAGATTTCAGTCTAGCAAAATATTTAAACTTTTCTTTCAATTGTTCAACACCGGAAAGTTTACTTTCAGATAAAGAATTGTCCTCTAAATCTATAACCATTCCAGGGGCACCAGTTAACTTAGGTTTTGTAGTTAAAGAAATTTCAGATGAACGATTACGTTTGTTACCTGCAAGAAAAAATCACAGAATTAGATATCTTGCTAATATTAAAAAAGGGAATGTTTGGATGTTTCTTCAAAGGTATCTTCAGAGCTGTCATGGATCTCCCTGAACTTTGGAATAAACACACTGGCTACCAATTAAGGTTTTTTTTTATCCCACGTGGAGACGCGGGCGATAGCTAGTATTCAATATTTTTAAAATTAGAATTATTACAAAAATACCTTTATCCGCAATATTTTCAATCATATCATCTATTTCATCAAAATTGAAGTCATTTTCAAGAAATTCACTCTCAATATTATCTGTCTCAATCAATTCTGAATTTGTTTGTTTAACAATATTTTTATTTATTTGATTTTCATTTACTTTATTCAAATTTAAAGTATCAATTTTCTCTGAATCGTAATATAGTTCCATATTTTGGCTGTCATCTTTTTCACAATTATTTGAACCAGAATTATTTGTGTCATAATTAGTTGTGTCTAATATTACTTTGTTTTCTTCAGAAGATTCTAATTCTTTTATATCGTCAACACTTTTATTGAATGAGTCTTTCTTAATGTCAATATTTTCTGCAATTGTTGTAAACTCTATAGGATTTAAATCTTCACTAACAATCATTTTAGTGTCCACTTTATCTTCTGGGACTATTTCCATTGGTTCATTATCTGTATCTATTTTAGTAATATCTGGTGTCTTATCTAGGTCTGTTTGAATATTTGGTAGCTCATCATTCTCTTTCGTTTCCTTATCATCATCTTCTTCTGTATCACTTTTACAAAGCTCCATCATTTCTTTCTGTCTTTGTTCTAACTGTAAACTATCAGAAATAAACAAAAATATAGTCTAAACTTATATAAAGTTAAGGCTAAATATACTTTTTATAGATACTGCAATTTATTCAGGATTTTAATTGAATACAATATAGGAGATTGCATTTTTTTGTCAAAATGATGATGAATTATATATTTCCTAAAAATTTATAGAACATGCTGTAGTATGTAATATGGCATTGCTAAGTTTGTATATTACACAAATATAATATTAAAGATTGTGCTAAAAGTAGAGAAAAACCAAAGAAAGTATTGATGGTTTTTGTGAAAGAGGTTATGTTTAAGGGGATGGGTCCAGATATGACGGCTCATGGAGATGAATGGAGTACTAGATACTGTGCCGACCCTCTTAAGGGAACTCTGCCCTCCTAAGGCCAGGTTGATGATGAGATAGCTCTCTACTATTTTAAATATTACATATCTTTAATAAACAATAGCAACTAATTGATATTGTTCATCAATGTAGATAACACCTTAATTTTAAGCAATATAACATAATAAAATTGACTTACGCATATTGTACCAATTGTTCAGGAGTCATTTTAACAGATAGAACCTTCCCATCAGATGCTAAAGCTGGTTTCCGTCTGCTCATAATATCTTTGAGTGACAAAGCTTTTGGTCTATGGTATGGAAGTGAAACTTCTTTTTCTCTTAACATGCGGTTAGATTCACTTTTAATCTTCTGCTTATTTTCCATAGCCTGCTTAGCTGATATCTAAAATTAAGGGTTGTATAAGATTACTTTTATTTATAACAGTAACTCCTGTTTTTTAAATTTTCACTCATAAAAAGAACAAATAATTCCAATTGCACAATGAAATTTATTATGAATATATTTTAATTATATAATGAAGACAAAAACAAGTTTTAATAGGCCAGTGTACACATTACTGCTAAGATATTTATATAGAACCATACATGGTTCAATATCTTAGCGACAAGTAGCTTGGACATATATAGATTTCAGTCCTATTCAGTCAAGCACTTAACTGTGCCATCAACTCCCTTTAACAATAGAAATTGTCCATTTAAATTTTCTAATGCATGATGTCTCTTTTTACAAAATACAATAATAATGAATAACAATGTACAGTCTTACTGTTGGCTTAACCCTTTAACTGGTAGAAGCAATTTTGTCTCGGAAAAATTGTTTTTTGGACTGTTGTAGGTACTTTAATAACTTTTATTAAAGAAAAAAAAAACAATCATATTTAGTGAAAGAAAAAAAACATGGTGGCAATATCCTTGCCAGCACCAGTATGAGCTCTGGTAAATTCTGTTCATGGATTTTCCAGTTCAGTTGGTGAAATAATTTAAAACATGGGTGCTACAAAGTGGAAAAAATCATAAAAATGTTGGTGGCACACATATTGCCTTCACCAGTAAAAGGGTTAAGTGTAATGATAACATACCTTTATAGGTTTAGGCGATGTTAATCTAATAGACTTCATACTTGATGTCTTTTTTTGTTTGCTAGAATCATCTTCATCACTTGAGGAGTCAGGGTCACAAATGGCTGAGATTTTCTGCATATGCTTATCTTTAAATGTCTGTAAATATTGTCAAGTTTAATATTAGTTAACTTAAATGTGTTATCGTTATTGTTTCCTTCAATGTTTATTTATAAAAAGATGATTGATATCTCTTAGGTATATTTCACTGCAAATATTAAATTTATTTTGTTCTATTTGACAAATACCATTGAATATGTATAATTATAATACCTGTTTGATTTTGTTGCATGAAACTTGTTCTTCATCTGACTTGTCTGAATTTATATTGTTTAGTTTGCTATTTAATTCTTCCTTTAATGAAACATCCATATCCAGGCATTGGTCTTGTTTGGACACTAAATTTCTAAATTTCTCTCTCAACTTACTCTTTTTGTTTTTAACTCTACTTAAATCGTATTTTTCCGTTGTTTTTTCAGCTGTTTCATTCAAATCCTCGTCACTAATAGACAAAGTTCGAATTCTTGATTTATGTTTACTCCCAATTTTTAAAGTACTCATATCTTCAGAGTCACAAATTTTTACACTATCTTGATTTTTTTTAAGATCATCAGACTCACTGCTGCTGTCAGAAAAGTGATGAACACGTTTTTTAGATCTTAACATAGGCTCATCAAGTTCGTCTTCAGACTCCAAATTATTAGCTTCGCCTTTGAAGCTATCTGACGTATCGTCTGCTGAGCCATCAGGTGATACGGTGTTCACAAGTTTCTCGATCATATCGTCTTTTATCGAATTATAAAACAACACTTGCTCCGTCATATTTATACTGTGATATTTACGTGAACACTTTTGAGGTAAAATATTAAAAATAGTACATTAGGAACCTAACTAAAACGTTGATAATTGTATGTGTGTAGCTAGCAATAATAATTAACAATGTATCTGAAGTCCCAAATAATTCAGATTCATTACTTTAGGATGTCGTTGGCGCCAATTTTGCTTTATAATTTAGATGATTAGTCAACTGTCAAGTGTCAAATGTCAATCATCCAAAACTAAAAGGATAGAAGGAAAAGGCGTTTAATAATCTGCCGCATTCGCTACTTCGACTGCCATTAGCGGAGCAGAGACCAGCTCGGAATATTCTGAATTACTAAAAATCATTTAAATTTTGTACAGGTACCCTACATAATTCAGTAAAGTACTGTACATTGCTTCCTTAGCCTGCTGAAATAAATTGCAACAGTATTATGTAACAGGCATTTAATTATATATTTTTCAATAATTTATAAATAAAGTTCAGCAAGTGTTTGCGAAGGATACTTCACGATTACGATCACGTAGTTTCATAGGTTTCTCTTCACTTTTTATTGAAAAGTCACAAATAACGGCTTCTGCGGTAGTAAGTAAAGATGCAATGCCACTAGCATCACTTAGCGCGCTCCTCACTACTTTAGTAGGATCTACGATACCTTTATCGAATAAATTAACAAATTCATTATTTAACGCATCATAACCCCATCCACCACGCATAGATTGCACTTTTGATACAATAACTGGTCCCTCGAGCCCCGCATTATTTGCAATTGTTAAACATGGAGCACTTAGAGCTTTCTTGACAATTTCTATTCCAGTAGCCTGATCTTGATTAATGGGTTTAATTTCTTCAAGAGCAGGAATACATCGTAAAAATGCCACTCCACCTCCCGGGACAATGCCTTCAGCGATTGCAGCACGAGTTGCACTAAGAGCATCGTTGATCCGATCTGATTTTTCACTAATTTCTACTTCGCTACTACCTCCTACGAGCAGAACAGCTACTACTGATTTTAACATTGATATGCGTTCTAATAAGCGCTTTTTATCAAAATCGTTCTTCGTATTTTCAAACTCCACTCGAAGCTGTTCAATGCGCTGCTCTATCTCCTTTCTATCACCTTCTCCTCGAAGCAGCAAAGTCGAATTTTTTGTAACTACTATTTCTCCGACCTTGCCAAGGCTTTCTAATTGGCAATCTTCTAGTCGAATCAAATTAGCGTTATCTTCGAAAATGACACCTCCTGTAGCCGTGGCCATATCTTCTAGCAGATTCTTTCTGTGTTGTCCTATACCAGGACTTTTGACGGCCACAACTGGTAAACCTATCTTAACTTTGTTAAGGACTAGAACAGATAAGGGTTCCGTCTCATAATCTTCGGCTATGATAAGTAATGGTTTTTTATGTGTCCCTGCAATTTCTAGAGCCGGAATTAATTGTTGAGCAGTAAATATTTTCTTGTCAGAATAAAGAACAAGAGCATCATTATACTCAACTTTAGGGCCTTTGAGGGAGTTAATAAAATAAGGCGAAATAAATCCTCGTTTGAAAGACATACCTTCAATTATTTCTAAATCATTCTCTAAAGTTTTACCTTCTTTGACTGCTACAATACCTTCTTTTCCCACTCTACTAATAGCTGCTGTTATAAGTTTTCCTACTGATGAATCACCGTTCGCAGACAATGTGGCGACTTGTTCTATCTCTTCAGGCGTTTGAACTAATCTGGACATTGCTTTTAGTTTTTCTGTGACAACATCAACAGCTAACTTTATACCTTTTCTGATTTCAATTGGATTTGCACCTTTTAAAATACTATCCGAACCTTCCTTCGCTATTGCTCGAGCTAAAACGGTAGCTGTCGTGGTACCATCTCCAGCTTCTTCGTTAGTCTTATTTGCTATATTTTGTACGAGTTTCGCACCAATATTTTGAAATTTATTTTTCAACTCTATGCTTTTAGCTACTGTTGCACCATCTTTAGTTATTTTCGGTGGTCCAAATTTTTGTTCTATAATAACATTACGACCTTTAGGTCCCATAGTCACCGCAACAGCATCAGCAAGAAGATCGACTCCTTCAAGCATTAACGATCTAACTTTAGAGCCAAATTTAACTTCCTTCGCATATAAACGTTGCGTGAATATATGAGTTTTATTTTTAATGTTCAATTGTAATACATATCGTAAATGGAGCATTGTAGCTAAAGTTATAAATTAAGTTTTTTAGAATTTTATTTTCCAATGTCAAGACAATGTAGAAAAAGCATTTATTAAACTGATGTCAATGTTTAAATTTAGAATTATGGTAAAGAATAAAGATATGCAATAATCGGTTTATAATGAGAACTTGCTGTGGCTTGCGCTCAAAAAAAAAATAGTAGCCTATTCTTCCAGACTATGTTCTACATCTATGCCAAATTGCATCAAGATCCATGCAGCTATTCTTGAGATACCTTCAAATAAACATCCATCCATCTAAACATTCGGATTTACAATATAAGTAAAACATAAAATTGGTATATTGGTATTTTTGTGCAAAAGTAATATTTTTGTATACTCTTTGATTTTAACGGTCTCAAACTTTTGAAATTTGAAACTTTACTTTGACACATGTTGTTAAGAATAAATAAATTACATAAAATAACTTGCCATTTTATATCGGTTATTTTAGATAAATTAAAAAATATGAGTGCGACTAAAAAATCAGTGCCCATTATTATCAAATTAGATATCGGAGACCAGTTAACATCCATCTCATGTGGACATATCGTCGTTGAGTTGATAAAGTTTATAGCGTATCAAAGACTTCAAATACCTTATAGTTATCAATGGCTTAAACAGGTTGTAAATAAGAAAAGACAATGCACAGAGGCAAAAGATACGTTCCAGTCTGAAAAACATTTTCACGTGGCTTCTAGTGCTTTGGAAAATTTAGATTTTATAATTAAGGTAAAATTATGAAATTTAGCTAGACTTTAACAATTTAAGAAATTAACTAAGCATACTTAAATGTTAATTAAATAACGTATTTTCTTCATATTACCACTCCAGTATTTTACATTTCAGAGTCTGTTGAAGGAGATAGATGGACCAAGTGTGCCCGAAGAAGTTTGCATTGCTCTGGGCGGTACACCAGTCACAAGTAAGGAGGTTTACCGCCTCCTTCTACCAAGCTATTGTCATAAGTCACAGTGCCATTCCAAGTATATAGCATCAGATCAAAAGATTCAAATGAATGTGTTTAGGTATATCCTCTTTTTTGTTTTCTAATATTTTTTTTAATTAATTATCTTATTCAGATACAGGTAAACCTTTTAAACTTGTTTTAAATTTTTAATATTTCAGAATAAATACATAAATATAACTATTCTTTCAGGACCTTGGTTACATCAGATGTATTGAGCAATGTTTTTCAAAATACATTGCCTCCGACAAACTTGCATGTGTTGTTAAAGAAGAAGATTAGTACATGTGATGTAGTGTGCACTGACAGTTTTGTCTTATCTAATGGGTATAGGTTACCACGGAGTGCTAAAGTTGTTGTTATAGATTTTAGAACTGACAGTCATGAAAATCTTTCGTGTTGCAATAACTTTTCTGTTTTCGAAGAAGTTATTAGTAAAAATATGACTGACTTAAAAATTTGTGATAATGAAAATGATGAAGATTTTAGTGAAATAGAATCGAGCAGTACAATGACTTGGTACCAGTCCTGTTATGTTATGAAAGGATTTAGAGATTGTATTGTTAGTGGCAGTTCTATCACAAATAAATGGCTACATTTGTGATATAATTTTACATTTTTAATTGAATTTCATTATGCTATGAGGATTCTGATTTAGAACAATTTTTCTAATATTTCAATATGAGTTTTTATCCACACTAGTGCTCAATATCTATGCTGTAAATAATTTACGACTCCAGAGTTTTTTAGTCAAAATATCAAAAAAGATTTATTTTACAGAGTTAATACTTCCTTATATTTAAGTTAAAATTTTAAGCAAAAGGCTTAATAATTCTCATAGGTAATATTTAGTACAATCATGTGTCATGCTTATTTTATTATTGCTATTTGTTGACTAGTGGCTAACAGTTTAACTAATTGTGCCATATTTTTATTAGTTTTATGGACTGTAAGTTTAATTTAGACAATTTTATGTTTCATTTGATTGCATAAATATAATCAATTTTACAATAAACATGTTAATTTATTGTGTGCATTTTTATTTGTAAAAATATTTGTACTTAAACCTATTAATGAATTTATGAGAGAGAGAGAGAGAGATTATTAGATTAGAGATTATGGAATCCATTATATTATTGTCTGGATTGTCTGAAAGTAGTGTGAGTTTACACAGATCTTTTTTTTATTCAAACTGAATATATAATGTTATGTGTCAATGTCACCCATAACTTTGGGTAGGCTCCGAGCCCTTCGTTGGGGACATATAGTGAGCTGAAGATGATGATGATGTGACAATGTTGTGTTGCTATAATTTAACTTTTTGTATTACAGCTTTACCATCACCAAAGATAGTTCTCTCTCTAAAATTAATACAGACTTTTTTCAAAGACTGATGTTCAGATCTTATCGTGCAATTTTTTCTCTTGCATTTTTCTAAGGCATTATTAAATTCTACGATTAATTCATTTCTACCTCCATTAGGTCCAACAACATGTTCACATTGTATAGATTTCATTACCATGTCTTTTAAGCAACATTCTAATAATTCATAATATTCCAGCCAGTAATCTTTTGGTAAATGTCTTAATGTAATACCTAGAAATTCTGACAATATTCCTGTTACAAATATATCATCTATCCAAAACTGATAATGATATGGAGCCTCTCGAGTTATAAGAGATGCAATATTGCTTGACATGATGTAGTACCAACCCGATAAATATGGTGGATAGATATTTCCGGAGTATTCTTCTTGTGTGACATACCATTTGTTCTGCTTACTACGTCTAGGCAATGTGTTATTCAACATGTAACCTATTAATAAATTTTTCTCATCTTTTATTTTAGTAATAAAGTTATAAGTTTGATTCAAGTTGAATACAATATCATCGTCAACTTTAAGTATAAATGAAGTGTTACAAAATGTTGATGCCCATTGTAGACCCATGAGGTGTTTGTGTGTTAGGTTTCTATAATCTTCTGTGAAGTCACCTTGTAGTAAATCACCAAAAATGTCACTCTCATTATTTATTGCTTCTTGTGTTATGTATCTGCGAGAAGAATAATTTTCATAAGATTTTTTCACTTAAATTCAAAGATAACCTAATCATTTTTAAAGAATCATCTCTAATGCCAAGCATCATTTACAATTCTTTAACTTTAAGATTGTTTACGACCATTGTCAATAATTTAAGCAAAAGAGTGGTAAATAATTAAACAATAATTAGGTGCTATGCTATAAAACCAAAATTGTAGTAATAAAATTGGCATATGTTGGTAAACATACTTTTCTTTTTTTGGTATCTTTGCCAAAAGAAATATCCTGGTGGCATTCATAGATTTTAAACGTTCAGCCGACATAGCTCTTCGGTGGGCACTCCTAAGTTCTACATGACCCACATAAGAAGTTACAAGAATGACAAATAGACGATTTACTGAAAATAAAAAAACAATATAGTTAATATAAATACCAAAAAAAAAGTTAGGCAAGTAAATAAAACTAAAGTAAATTCAAACTTACAGTGACAAGATACATTGGGTTTAATAACAACATTTCTAATGTAGTGATTGTTTCCTGTTATTGCAATAATTATATTTTCATATTGTTTATTTGAACTTTTATAGACCCAGATTAAGAGACTTAATAAAATTAATGCTACAAAAATTGTTTGTTTTTTACGCATATTAATTCAAATGTGTTTATTCTCATTGTTCGTATCCGACTAGAAGTTTTAGAAAATGCAGTCAGTTTAAGTCAATTTGTTTCGCAACACTATGCCATTTCCGAGACTAATGATATACCTTAACATAATTAAAGTTATATCTTATTTAATAATGTTTTATGTTCATTAGAATTAGTTTTATAAAAAGGTAAACAATAAATAATAAAGTAAATGTTACAATGACATGATTGCGACATTGACGTGACGTACGTCATTTTTCATTTATAATAAACGTGCTAGGCAAAGGCCTAAAATTTAAACAATTTTGAAAAAATCATCTAAGTGTGCATATTTTACAATTTATGAACATACATTGTTTTATGGGTATGTTCAGTATTAAAAACGGCATAATCCAGCATTATTTAATATATTTCAATATTCAAATATAAAATTAAGATTATCACCTGAAAAGCACAGAAGTATATTTATATGTGTGGAAGACAAAATTTAATGAATTAATGGAGCCGCTGGCGAGTATTGTCAAATGACCAAAAATCACACTACTAAAAATAATGCAATCTACAGGCGAAACTGGATAAGCAAGAGTCAAAGGAACCTCGATATTTTGCTCGTTTTTATTTCCCGAGTTTCTTGATTGTAGACGTTGTCCTTCGGGACCGGACAGTAATTCCCACTTTCTTGAAGGTTTCTCGCTAATCCAGGTACGAATGTTTATGTATGATTTACATATTTAGTTAATATTATTGTACCCACAAAATTTTGTAAATACAATGAACAGAATACATATTGTACAGCACAATGAGTAATACAGGTTGTTTTATTTACAGAATATATTTGTAGTTTAAATATAATATAGTTGCATTATCCACGAGCAACATCTACTGATAATGCGCGACAGGACTGGTGTTGTTGCTTAACAAACAAAAACATACTATACGCAGAAGTTTTGCATTTACTGACAAACATTTCAAATACAATCTAGTTACGTACGTAGCGCGAGAGCGCACGGGTGCTGTCGTGTCAGCGCGTGCAGTTCCTCTGTCTCGGGAGCGGCAATAGCTAATTGACGCGTCGCTGGTTGGCAAACAGCCGCTGTCATTTTTATCATTAATAATGAAGTCGTTATCAAGAGTGTGTCGGGCTACTGCTGAGACCACAGGGATCGCATCGGCTCAGTCGTGTGGTAGACATTGACACACGAACGTCTACAAGCACGGGAGCGTACGCGCAATAAGCAAGACTGTTCTCTAGCTACGATACTCGACGCAGACGATCCTTTACCAAACATGGATGTCGAAGCTATGGTTAACGAAGAGGGCGGAGTCCTGAGAGCGAAGATCGTCACTATGGTTACCCTTTTTGGTGTTTCCATGCTCGTGGGATGCGTCCCGATGCTGATTTCGATGAAATTCAATTGGTTCACGAAGTCGACTGGGCCCAATATGAGATCTTCGAATCGACTGGTGATCGGATTATTGTCCTTTGGTGGTGGCGTTTTGTTCGCAACGACTTTCATGCATTTATTGCCCGAAGTTGACGAAAACATTAAATTATTACAAGGTAAGTTGTTTTTTATTTTTTAGTCGACTTCAAAAAGGAGGATTTTATCAATTCGTCAGTATGTTCTTTTTTTTCTATATGTGTATAAGAGAGATTTTACTTATCTATATCTAAAAATCTATATCAATTAATATAATTGTAAGTAGTGTAGCATTTGCGATGCTTATAACGAAAAACCAATTTTAAAAATGTAAGCCACTTTTGCGCGCTGAAGCTGTCGCCGGCGACCGCTACACCTTAATTAAATCTAAGCCAGTTTATATAAATAAACATTTGTGAAATCTATAAATAAACAAAAAATTAGTGCATTTATCACTAATACGCAAGTTGTGAAATGTGTTAATTTCACGCTTGTTATTAACTGGAGGTGTTATCACAAGTTCTTAAGACTGAAAACGATTTTATGATTGGTTTAGAATATTCTTGTAAATACATATTTTGTTAGCTACTTAAATAAAGATATTGTATACAAGGATTCTAATAAAATATAATGGAAAAGAATATATGTTTATACAGTCAGATGAGCAGTGAAATTAAATTAGACATTAGATTTCGCTCAAATAAAAAAAAAACTAACATTTTGTAATTGAACTGTGAACCCGCTGTGTCGAGGCACTTTACGCGCTAAGTTAAAAAGTTTCTGTTTAACATTGATACGAACTTTATTAGTTAAATAGATATACAACATAAATTAATTTATTATCTGTAGTTACATTTGTCTACATCAATTTTTTATTTAATCCCCATTAGTTCTGATAACATTGCATGTTTTCTTTTTAACTTGTTGTCGCCCGCGTCTCCGTCCGCGCGGAGTTATAAAAGAAGATAATGAGAAGCCTATGTGTTCTTCTAGACTCTGTTCTACAACTTTGCCAAATTTCATCAAGACCCGCTTAGCAGTTGCGGAGACCCTTCAATCAAACATCCATTCATCCATCTTAACATTCGCATTTATAATATTAGTAAGAAGTAAGATATAGTATTTGTTTTAATATAGATTATTCAGTCATAAGTTGTTTATATTGCTGTGTACAATTTTGTTAGCCTTCGAAACCTCTTCATTATCATATTCAACTAAATAGGGAATACGCTAATTCTTTGGGTCAACTGACCAGTTTGTCGAGTTTGTTTACCGTTTACCGATATTGCAACAGATATTTGGATACGGAATTATCGTTCCTTATTAAATACATTTTACTAATGTTATTAATGCGATTGTTTGGATGTATATATAGATGGATGTTTGTTATAAAGTATCTCCAGAACGGCTGCATGGATCTCGCTGAGATTTGGCATAGATGTAGAACATAAGTTGAAAGACTTCGTATAAATTCAAATCACATTTAAAACTCTATACTAATAATGTATTACAAACGTCATGAAAAAAACTTGTTAATCATGATATTCAATGATAATTGGACAACCATAAGTTATCTAGTTTTCCGTGCCGTATTAAGATAGGCAACGGAAGCTGCATCTCACAGCCAACTATCAACTTATCTGCCTTCACATATATTACTGTTTACGATATATAAAGAAAATTGTCTAATTACAACCTTTATAATCGGCCTAATGGAAATGTAGCGGCGCGGCGTTAGTATAGGGCGTACTGGGGCGACCGTAAAGGGGCGTCTTCGGCGCCCCCAAAGATTTCCCCCGACACCAAAAAAAGAGAAGGGCGCCGGAAATCTAATACCGGCCATGTGAAGCAATGTATTGCTGGTCCATCTGATGAAAAGTGCTAATTTAAAAAAGATCTCTTAGACGTAACACTTATCGACGAATGGAGATGTAACTATTTTCCTCAGATTTAAAATCAAAAATTAAAATCTAGGTCGAGTCACGAGTGTTTTTCCGACTTAGAATGTTTGTTTCTTTTTATTCGAGCTTTGTGACTTAGCGGTCGTCCGAGATGTGAGGTGTCATTCAATCGCATTCTTCCTCAGAATATATCATAGTCAGCTGGGTCTATTGTTTATTAATTAATCACTCTATATTGTTCTCATATCGATCGTTTGATTCATTAAGACGTGGAAGCGTAACAAATAAACATAAAGACAAGTTTTAATTGTAAAGATGAGGATAGACTAGACATCACAAGCCATGTTTGATTTTATTTTGAGTCTTTTCTTCTCTTGTCTGATAGTTGTTACTTGTTATCCCTTGATGTCTTGGGTTTATGGGCCAGGGTAAAGATAGATGTGTCCATGTGGACGTCAAAATACGTAGATATCTGTCTATGTATTTACATCTTGGTATGATGCAAGTTACGAGGCTGTAGTAGCATTGATTTTCTTTAATTTAAAACACGAATACAATCTCTTTCAAAATACTATTGGAATATCATTCTATGGGTGCATAATCATGACAATTCCTGTGATTTTATGCTGTAGTTTAATCAGCAACATCAGCATCTTTTGTTTAAACCATTGTTCCGTTTTTATCTAAGTTTAGTCCTCTGCTAACCGATAACAGTATGAATTATTCATAGTATCGTACAATACGCTACAGATAAAATCTTAGCTATAAAATCAAGTTTAAATATTTTCCCACATTTAAATATAATAAGTCGGTCTATAATTTCATATAAAAATACAAGTGTCCTTTACATTAAATAATAATAATCTTCATATGTTTGTAACGAATAAACTCAAAAACTACAAGACCGATTTCCAAAATTCTTTCGCTATTGGAAAGCTTCAATATCCCTGAGTAACATAGGCGTAGTAACTAACTTTTAAATAGTGTACAAGTGAGGCCGTGACCCGATGCCAGTTATATTTTAAAGAAAGTCGAATTGCAATGTAGTGATCGTCCTACTTTCTTATCATGTAGTGTACGCGTATTAAGATTATAATCATAGCGATACTCTAATAGGATTAAATAAAGTATATTTGAATGTTTTTTTACATTTATTTAGGACAGTTCACTGGCTTATTCTTCGCTCATTGTCATCTGAAATGTAAATATATCTTCAAAAATATTTAAGTTCATGATTAAAACAGTTATAAGAATTTTGGCTTTACTAATACTTAGTCTAGTGCGCAGTAGCTACCTATGTATCTACTATTAATTAACATAGTGAGTTTGCTCAGTTAATGTTTATTCATCTTACTAATGTTATAAATGCGATTATTTGGATGTATGGATGGTTTTTAGAAGTTATCTCCAGTACTTCAATGCATCTTAATGAAATTTGACACAAATGTAGAATATAGTCTGGAAGAACACAAAGTTTTCTTACTTAGTTTTTTTAATACGCGCTGGGGTTGTGGTTGACAGCTAGTAAACTATAAATATACTATGTAATTGGTACAAAAATAGTTAAAAAAATTGATAGATTACCTCATTAGTTATTGTCTTTCGTAACGAATGTAACACGAAACGTAAAAGTAATTTATTGTGTAGATAACTTGTGAATTAGGTCTTTATGTAAATTAAAAGACGATCGTCTTAAATCTTAATGTACAATGTTAAAAGATTTCACATTCTTTTGCTTACTTTTGCAATTGCGAGCAATTTTAACAGTGGTAGAGCCCGCTTTAACACCTTCCGCACGAACTGGCCCGGCTCGCCCGGTGAAATACCACGACCACACAGAAGACAGGCGTCAAGTGGAAGCAATTCCGCGTTTCGTCTGATGAGTGTGCGTCCCGGAGGCCTAATTTAGTCCTCTTTCCCTTCCCACCTTTTTTCTTATAAGGAAAGTATGGGAAGTGGAAGTGGACTTTTCGGATAAGAGGATGCATGGGAAGGGAAAATATTGTCTTTCTGTGCATCCTCTCTTCTGTCAATTAAAGGTAGGCAATGCATATGCAATTGCGTATGTCTGTGGGCAACGGTAATTTCGCTATTTCAGCGATTTCAGGTGGCCGCTCGCTCGTATGCCACCTTATGATATAAAAAAGAGTATAAAATATTTTTTTTTAATAAAATACAATTTAGGCGATTCGTGTATCAGTTATTACCAATTATTTAGTTTAACAATAAGCATTCTTATATCTATAATTTGGCAATAACAATTGATTGGGCAATACGGATTATTTTTATCTACAATATCTAACCGCTTTATCAAGTACCTCGAAATCCAAACAAACACATATGTTATTTTCTTCGGTGCTGTTTGAATCAGTATAGGTACATATGCATTTTTAATCTCCATATACATATATAAAATCAATTGCTGTTCGTTAGTTTCGCTAAAACTCGAGAACTGCTAAACGGATTTATCTTATCTTGGTCTTGAAATCTTCTTCTTCTAATTTTTTTATATTATAAGGTAGCAAACATGCGGCCACTTGAACCCGCCGAAATAGCTAATCGCCCGCTGCCAATAGACATCGACAATTGCAGATGCGTTGGATATGGAAATGCAGGAAAAGAATATTTTCCCTTCCTATGTGTAAACTTCTCCGTCAAATCAAATATATAAGAGAAGAATAAAGCATCACTTATGTCTTAAAACCATATATGTTTGGTTTATAACATTTTTAAACGTATCAAACTAAGCTTAAACAAATGTGTATACGGTAAATACAGTAGTAAAGATTAAATAATTTATGACCCACACAAGAGATAAACTCATAAAGTTATTAAAAAACTAATTCCGCCCGCGCGGAATTAAAAAAAACATAATTACTAACCTATGTGTTCTTCCAGACCATATTCTACATGTGTATCAAATTTAATTAAAATCCGTACAGCGGTTCCGGCGATACTTTCTAACAAACATCCATCCATCCATCTATCTAAACATTCGCATTCTAATACTATTATGATTGTGTGCCTGTCTGTATGTTTTGTACGTTACTAATCTTCAAACTAATACATTAAGTAGGTATATTCCAAAAGCAGTAGACCTATCAAGACTTGTACTTGAAAATAGTTTGAAGGTACAGAGTTTAATCTTGGTTTCTACAGGCAAAATATTTGTACAAAAGATATTGTTATGTACGAGTGTTCCGCATCTTTATTATGGATACAACTAAAATACACATACGATTCGCAATTCGCCTTTGTTTTCATTATATTCTTAATATATTTTTATCCTATCTTATTATTGTCTTTTGATAATTTATTCAAACATGCGTAAGTACTAAAACGTCATTTATTTGCAATAAGATTTTTAAAAGTTAAATCATATTTATTATTTAAAGATATGAATTATTTTTGAAAATGCGCTAGTTTAAAATACATGGCAAGTTATAAGTCGTGGTATTTAGTGCCTAAAATGCCTGTAAAACGAATGTGTGCTTTTAAAAAGGAAAGAAGCCAAAGGTGTTACTTCCAAACAGTGACTTGTCCTATTGGGGACAGTCATCATCATCATTATCAGCTCACTATACGTCTCCACCGAGGGGCTTGGAGCCTACCCTAAGTTAAGGGTGATTAGGCCATAGTCAACCACGCTGGCCAAGTGCGGGTTGGTTGACTTCACACATATCTTTGAATTTCTTCTCAGATATGTGCAGGTTGCACCACTATCTTTTCCTTCACCGTAAGAACGTCGGATAAATGTAAATACATATGTAAATTGGAAATCGAATAACACATTGGTACATGGCGGGATTCGAACTCAGGACCTGTAGATTGCAAGTCAAGTCTTTGACCCCTGAGCCACCGACGCTCTTCATTCATTGAGGTCAGTGGGGTCTTAGTATTATTCATTTGTTCTTCCTGCTTTTCCTTAGCTGACAAGATTAAAGGAAATTTCTTTAATCTACGGCGAGTACTATCATCTCATCTTCGCGCTTTCGGTACTTAAGTCTACTCACGTACGATTTATCTGAATATAGACTTAAGATATGACACTCAAATTAAAGGATGTATCGTGCTCTTCTTTTCGTATAATTTATCACAAGATCTGTCAAAGATTATGCTACTTGAGAATATAAAGTAATGAAATCCTATCCTTTGATAAGTAATATTTAATTTTTAATCGACGTTATAAAATTGAATTCCTGTTTTGACATCAATTTCTAATTATCCGACAGAAAGAACCACATCTCTTATATATCTTAGGAGCTGTAACCAGGGTCGGTGTTAGAATAGGGCGCGGTTGGGCTACATAGAAAGAAGCGCCACACGATTGCGAATAACATAGTCTCACAATTAACTCTTCTTAAAAACCCTTCTTCTTATAAAATAGGGCGTCGTAGAATCTCTTAGGACCTAGTAAAGCTTAAACGACTTAGAAATGGAAACTCTATGAAAATCAAGACATTTGTATTAAAGTTATGACTGTCGAGCTTTTTCACTTTCTTTCCAACATACACATTCCTGTCTAATCATGACAAACAAAATATGTTGCTTTGTCAAATGTTATTAACATCAAATACAACAGAACAAAACAGCATTAATAAACAATTATTATAATAACTAAGATTACTATTTAAGATATTGGTGACACGTTTTATAGGAATTAAAAGATATCTGAAGAAGAGCAAT
Organism: Papilio xuthus; assembly: GCF_000836235.2. Classification (NCBI taxonomy): domain Eukaryota; kingdom Metazoa; phylum Arthropoda; class Insecta; order Lepidoptera; family Papilionidae; genus Papilio; species Papilio xuthus. Next base: position 3,501,606 of record NW_013531688.1, read on the forward strand.
AACTAATTACCCTCAATTTTATATAGGTTAGAGGTTTAATTCAATTTTTAAGGTTAAGGTACTAAGACGTAGGATTTTACGTATATATAAATGTCAAGTTAGAATGTGGGTGGCTCAGGGTTCAAGCACTTGACTTGCAGGTCCTGGGTTTGAATGCCGCCATGTAGGAATGTGTTTTTCGATTTACATATGTACATTTATCCGATGTTCTTACGGTGAAGGAAAAACATCGTGATGCTGCATATATCTGAGAAGAAATTCAAAGTTATGTGTGAAGTCAATCAACCCGCAATAGGCCAGCGTGGTTGACTATGGCCTAGTCATCCGTAACTTAGGGTAAGCTCCGAGCCGGATGATGATTAATGTCACACGAAGCCCTTAAAGATTTATTATTTGAAAGATCAACTAAACGACACTAAATGACAGTAAAAATCCTAATCTTTCCAGAAAGCGGCGAACTCCGAGAGCTACCAATATATTTAGCCGCTCTGATCATGTGTAGCGGTTTCTTCATGATGTACTTAGTGGAGGAGCTGGTGCACGTTTACATTAACAGTCGAGAAAACAAGACGGCAAACACGAGTTTCACAAGAGTACTGAGCATAAGAAGAAGTAGCGAAGAAGCTAGTAACATAGAAGAGAAGATTGCAGCTAACAAAGAGGTAGAAGCAGCAAGACACCATGGTCATAGTCACATAACTATGGATCCAGCGGATGATACGATTGTTGCAGCTTTACGGGGTCTGCTCATTGTATTAGCGCTGTCAATTCACGAGCTTTTCGAAGGCCTAGCAGTAGGATTGGAGTCTTCATCGAGGAATGTGTGGTATGTTTGTTTTGTTAGTCAGATATTTGATAAAAATAGATTTAGTTTTTTTTTACAGTAGTACATAAACATAAATTATCTAATTCAGAAAATAGAAAATAAAACACTGACAATAGTTGTAGTACGTAAAACATAATTTCATTTACTGTCTTGGAAATGTTGCGAAATATTATAGAATATATGTATTTAATGGTCTCAAGTGCATGAAAAAGTGACAACGGAAGCCAAAAAATTGTTAATCTATTTTTGTTGAACATCTGCTTTTCGATAATAAAGAAAGTGTGGGTAGTCACGTAAGTTTTATCTTTCGGTTATCGCACATTGATCTGCCTCTTAAAATGCAATCTCTGTTCATCTCCTTAATCTTTGACGAAATTGTTTGAAAACTGTCAAAGATTAAGCACTTTAGAAATCAACGGAAGTCGCATTATGGTAGCTTACAGCTACTTGCACATGTACAAAATCATATAGATAATGTGCAATGAACAGTACATACAAAGGATGATATTAGGTTTCGACGGTGAAAATTTACGATAAACAAAAAGACAAGAATACATACTAAAGTACACATTTTTATAAGTAGCAAATAATACGTGTAACGCTATTTTGAAATTGTTGTATCAGATTATTATGTAACATTTACTGCCACAGTCACGGTTAAATGGTAAAATCCCTTAGTAGTTATTTAGTGTTTTACTACTCTGAATGGCATTTAATCTTTGACAGATCTTTCCTGCTAGATACAAAAAGATGAGTGCATTTTCGATGTCATTTATATCTAAAACAGATATCTGTAAAAAAGATAAATCGTACGTGAGTAACATCAATGAATGAAAATAATCAAGACAACATCCACATCAGAATAACCTTATTTTAGAAGCAACTTAATTTCAATCCCAGACCGTTAGTTTCCGAGAACAAAATCTCCGTTCAAAATATGTTGTTATCTCTGTTTTCTTCGAAGATAATGACAGGGATAACGATATATTTTATACAGAGATTTTGGTGTCAGAAGAGATGAGTGATTCTCTTTACCAATAGACACGACATGAGACAACAAAACTTAATTAAATATTAAAGCAGTGTTTCGAAATAGAAAAATAATTATTTAATTTGATATTTCAGACAACTTATTTACTCTATAAACATTTTAGATCAGCACGTATTAAATATTTACGTATTGCATTTATATACGTAGTTAATATTAACATTACTAACATTCATTTCAAGTTCTCGTAAGCACACAAGTGATTCTTAGACGTCAGTGGGTGTAGTAGTCAGTGCAGATTTATTTGATAATTGCTACTACCACCATCTGTTATTACAGTTTAGTAATAATTATAAATAGACTAGCTCGCCCACGAATCGGTCTGCGAGAAATTAAAAAGAAACTTAGTCTATATATTCTTCCAGACTATGTTCTACATTTATATTTCATCAAGATCCATGCAGCAATTCTATTGATACCTTCTACCAAACATCCATCAATGCATCCAAATATTCATAATATTAGTAAGATGGAACATGAGTCTCTTAGTCTACAAATGCTTAAGAAACTTCATATTAAAGACTTAACCGTAAACACTCAATTGATTACAAAATGTATGAAAAGTAGATTGTTCAGTTCGCATTGACGTATTTTAGAATTTTACCATTTAATTTTAAATTTAAACCATAGTCCGTATTTTATAATTAAAATAATGGTAACCCTAGTGATAGCGGATAATCCAAATGACAGTGTCTCCCGCCCGCGCTCCCAATCTTAATCAAAGTCATATCCGTTCTGATATTACGACGTGTATGCGGGAATTCCTATGAGCAAAAGGTTCAAATAGCATCAAACTTAGCCAAACACCATTGTATCCTACTTATGGTAAAAAGTATGTTTGTTAATTATTTTAATATAAATACATGCTATAATTAACTTTTTTGATGTCTACATATAGTTCAGACATTATCCTTTTAAGTTTGGTAGGTATTTAAAATTACCAAAAATCATTGAATATTATATATATTTTGATTTTGTCACATATTGAAGCTTAACGGATCTAGTTGAAATTTAGAAAAGACTAGCTGTCGCCCGCGACTCCGTCCGCGTGGATATATAAAAAAACTTAATATATAGATAAGTTATATAAAATTTTCAGCCATATCTGTTAAGCCGTTCTTGAGTTATAGTGTAACTAACATGACTTTCTTTTATATATAGAATAGATAGATATAGTCAAGAATAGCGTATAACACGTATTGATTGAATCGTATGAATTGACGTATAAGAAGTTATCCTTACGAAAGGTTAGTAGCAGGGTCAATTTGAATCGAATTTAGTCATAACAAGAAAGCTTACGCTATTTAAGGATAAAAACCATTTGCGGAGCTAGTAAGAAAAAATACATTGTTCATTGAAAATAATCATTTGTCACTCAACCAATTATTTTATACTGCAATTTTTCACGATCAACACACCCTTAAAAACATTTTGTGTTATCTCAATTTTATTGAGCATAAAGAAAGGGATGACGATATGTTGTATTAATGTTTCTACAGTCAAATATGAATATGGTAGGACTTAGTAGAAAACTCGTGAAACGGAATCAACTAGTTGACAATGTCGTAATGTGGTATTATTAAAAATTACATTTCTTTTCAGGTACATGTTCGGTGCGGTGTCTGCGCATAAATATATCATCGCATTTTGCATCGGCGTGGAATTATTGGCCGCGGGGACTAAACGGTGGCTATCCGTTGTTTACATTTTCACATTTTCGTTCGTATCAGCACTGGGTATAGGTGTGGGTATTCTACTGGTGGGTGGGGCTGGCGCTGCTGCAGCCGGACTTTACTCAGTTATTTTACAGGTAACATATTTTACTAGCAGAGACATACCCTGATTTATGTATTTTCTATTAAATTTTAAGAACAATTACTTATACAAGGTTGTTAGGCATGAGATACTCATCCTGTCAAAAGAACACAGATAACACAACCTCTTTTTACTCTTTACTATCTCTTTTATCAATCAGTTTCACTTACAGATTTATTAATTGTCGTTACAATTTGTTAACGTAAATACAAAAATTTCAAATTTAGTTGTTAATAATAAGATCAATGTGATGTAAAATCTTAGAACAACCTTTATGAATATTCTGTATTGTTGTTTAGAATTTAATAATATGAGTCAAGAATTAGCGTGACGAAGTTAGAAAAGTATGTAAATAAATTAATCTGTTATTTAAAACCAGAATGTCCCAAATACCTTATTATAAATAATATTCAACAAAAAAAATCTCATTAACTGAGTATTTTGCAGCTTGTATTCTAACAGGCGCTTTAGAATTATTTAGGGGTCAACAAAGGAGACCCCTAAACACACAAGATTCATTTTCTTTTAGACTACTAGGTACATCAAACGTTCTAACGTAAAATTGTATTTTGATACATTTTGTATGGCCATACCATATTCTATGTATTGGAAAGATATTAAAATGTTTGTACTTACATTCCAGGGTCTGGCATGTGGTACGCTAATGTACGTGGTGTTCTTCGAGGTGTGGCGTCAGGACAGAACAGGACTATCACAGTTCCTGTGCTCTATTGGTGGCTTTACTCTCATGGTCTGCTTGGAACTGATCGTTGAGTTAGGTATGTATTCCTCTCCATGTCAGCCTTCCTGTTGGGAAATGGGACAAGGATAACGAAGGAAAGGGATGTGTTGAAAGAGCTTTTTGTCACAAGTATAGTATTGTACATTTACTATAAGTTGTCTATCATGGCTTGTTTATAGAGTTTTGCTATTCCACTATGAACAGTTATTTGTCGAAATAATTAGCTAAAAACTCAGTATGAAAATCAAGATAATTTACTTTAATATTAAATATCCAGAAAGTAAATAAGAACTTCACGAACGACCGCGATTTATTTGCAAATAACAAAAACTGATTATGTACATTTTTTGTTTCAGCGGCGTAAAGAAGATACATCGAGACATAATAATATTGAGATTGTGATGGACATTACATTTATTTAAGTTAACTTATAAGATTCAAATTGTTAAATAAAGCGTTTAAATTATTAATATTCTTTCCATTTATTATTATTTTGTAAAGAAAAGAAATGAAGAATACAAAATTTTAGGTTATAAATAATTCTCACCTTTTTAACTCCGGCAAAGGACAAAGGAATTTTCTGTCTGAAGTCACGCTACTTTTTTCACATCGAACGTCTTGGTATACAAAAATAAAACACATTTTGATATTTTATTCAAATCAATAATTTAATTAGAAATTAACATTTTACTCTAACTGTAAACATTATTTGTTTTTTTTTAAAGAAAATAGACAATTTCTATTTTTTTTTCTATTATTTTTTTTTATATATTATTAGGCAGATTATACATAGATACGCAGGCGGCTCAACACACCTAATGGTTACGTTATAGCGCTTAACAAAACTCTATGAGATAAGAATTTAAATATTTTGTTATTAAAATATCTTTACTTAGATTAACATGTGTGCTTCGTCACACAATCTTAACTAGATTGAGAGAAAGATATAGAGAAAATTCCGAAAAAACACTTATTACTAATTGCTGGTACATGAGTATAACCTTTAAGCCAACACCAATAACATCCTTTCTATATCCAATACGTCTAAGGCCGGCACATTTCATCGTCCTTACAACAACATACTTTTAGTAATAATAAAGTTTTAAATGCTCAACTATCTAATAAACTATTGCATTTTTATTATGTCATAAATTACTATAAAATTTATTCATTTTAACGGCTTTAACGATTCAAATTTGAATAATCTGTAATATACATAGATTATAAATACTTCTATCGGTCTGTGGTCTGGATTAAAACGTAATTATAATAATAAATAACAATAATTAAAATAAATTACGATACTACCACTTACAACTTAATACTAAATACAAAATAACATTTCTCAAAGATTAAAATAATTCAGGCACCATTTCCTTAATCTAAAAAAAAGAAAAATAAAAGATAGTTGAAGAAAAAAAAATGTTTCCACATTTCGAAAAAACTTTTAATGATCTACGTTTAATATAGGAAGAATTAATTAGTAATCACATTTTGACTGTTAACTTTTTTTACTTATTTATAATTTTTAGGTCTACCCAAGGTTGGATAGATATAACTTCAAAATTGTTTCTATAGAGCTAATTGGTACGATTCTAATTGTGTCTATTTTAAACGGATAAAATAGTAACAATACTTTGATAAGAATGTGATATTTCAAACAGTTTTTTTGTTGGTTATATAAGTGTTTTAATTTTTAAGACTATGTCGATATGCATTTATTGAAAACGTTCTATTTTTTAATTTTCCGTCAAACAGAATTTTGGCACATTACAGAAAAATAACATAAGATAAAACAACTCGTATTGCCTAAGTCTCAAAGAAATTAAAACCTCCTGCAAAAGTCAAGTCAATAATTTAAAAGATACAAATTAAAAATTGAAATGTCAGATTGCATTATTTTTTTTTGATTAATTAGAACAAAAAAATATAAAAGTATCTTATTTTTGAGCCAATTTTAATGTCTTTGTCGATTTTTAACTTATTTAAATTGTGTTTTTCAAATTTAATAATTTTTCGCGTATATTATGGACTACAAATCTCCAAAAAGCGCTTGTTACTTCCTAATTTTCGTATTGGAATGTAAGCAGTAAAACTGTTAATTTATATAAGTTAAATGTGGCCCTATATTTCTCGCTAACTCAGCGTGAATGTACTTTTTTCTTCATTCTTAACCGCACGGTTCTTTATATTGATTTACAGTCATACATACTAAAGGGGATGAACGGTTTTTTGACATTAGATTTTAAAATTTTAACAATTCCTTATTAAATTAGAAAATCTTAAAAGGGTTGTTTTTCGTAAAATATAAAAAAGTAACCAAATATTTTTTATTTTCATTGAAAAAAATCCACGAAAATTAGGTAGAAAAAGAAATGGAACACGTATTTTTTCTTTCTTCGCCTTATAGTGTTTATATAAACCGTTCATCCCTTATTACTTACCCAGGACAGAATCCGTTATGTAAATTGACGTTAACTAAACCAATATTATACTAAAATACCATTGTTTAGGAATAAAATGTAAGATTCTTCAATTAAATTGTTAATCATACGAAAAATTAAAAAAAACTGAAGCAACTTTTGTTTAGCACAGATGTATCATAATTTCCAAAAACGTGAAATTAATATACATTGCACTTGCAAATCTTGTTTACTATGTTTTAGGAACGTTATATTGAATTTTAGATATGATTTCTATACAATTAGCGATTTTTTTTTGCATATGTAATGTTTAAATTAAATCTATGCGTGGTTTTCAACTGCCGTAACATCTGTACACAAAAAGTTCTTGTCATTTTTTTTTAAATTCGTGTAAGGACATTATTTTTTGTAACCAACACACATAATATATAATTATTTTTCAAGAATAAGATTAAGAATCTTTATTTCGTATGATTATTGATTGTTAACGTCAATTTAATAAAATTCGATCACAAGCCGGCTGTTTAAGATTTGAGCAATTTGTTCGCTCGCTGGTTAGCCACCGCTATGCGCGTCTCATTGCTCTCACCCTATAAACATTTAAAATTAATTAAAATATGACAAAGAAAGTTACGTGGAATATTTACGATATAACCATAATGAAATGCTAATTAATAAGACTACTTTGAAAATGTTTACATATTTACAAAATTTACTTTGTTACATTTGTTTTTGCGGTTTTTTAAAGTAAATATAGCAAAATTTAATAATTTTTTACAACGCTTTTAAAATAAAACAAATATAATTGTATAATTTTTAATCTTTTTAAACTTACCATTTGTTAAATTTATACATCAAAAAAAATTATACAGAAAAAAAAGTATTTCACCTTTATCTTGGCCAGTAATAAATAAAAAAAAAGTTCTATAAAAGATCACATATAAAGCATAGAGTATGCAAGTTGCTTTAAAAGTGCAAAGCTGTGTTTAAATTATATCTCTTAAATTATTTTAATAAAAATAATATACTTACTGTCCACGCCGTCTTGTGTTTGGTGTCTATGTGTACTGTATGTGACTGTCTCGTGGTATTTGTTTACAATTTACTATAATATATACAAGGCTATCCAACACATTAATTTTAAAAAAATATTTGTAATTAAATTATATTGTAATGGTAAAGGATTTATAGAAATAAAAAAGAACTCAAATACAAACTATTTTTTTTACATTTATTACAAAATAAATAGAACCACTAGAAAATAATACACTAAGTATTTTTTTAATACATTTCATTAAATATATTGACTATTTGGGTAATTCCTTAATATCAGATAACTAATATTATTGGAAATAATTTGCCTATATTTACGTATGTGCTTTTATGAATTCTCTGTACAATCAAAATGGCGTCTCTAATTAGAGATTAATTAAAATATGTTAGAACTAACAGATGAGAACATTTCTGTATACTTAAAATTAATTAATTCCAAAATATCACACTCCCGACACGCCTCTCATCAGTTTTCCTAGCTAGGCAATTTTTATTGTAGACATATATCTGTTTTAGGGTCACCTCCGGTTTGTTTTGATAAAAGATGAAGAGTTCTATTTTTAAAAAGCGTTTTTTTATAATTATTGCTTTTAAATGGAAAAAATAAGTAACACATTTCTCTTTTAAACTTGCAATTATTGAAACTAAATTAAAAAAAATTGACAAAGAATTTTTATAATTCTAAGATTTTATTTAAGGTTTTTTTTACAAAGAATGTTAATAGTTTTAGGAATATAAGTAAGATTTATTTGTTTATAGTGCAACTCGAAAAAAAATTGTCGATTGCAGAGATGACAATTATATTCAACTATGTAAAATAATTTAAATTTGTAAAAAAAAATTGAATCAATATAATAAGCGTTAACCACTCCGTAGAAATTTTTCATAAATTTTTTATTCAGTTTACAAATAACAGTACTAAATGAAAATAAAAAAAAGTAAAAAAAAAAACAATATATCTACTAATTGTAATACAAAAAAAAAATAAGTTATATTTTAATTTTCAATAATTTATATGAATACTGGCCTAAGCTATTTTTTTATTTAAGAAGCAATTTGTAATAGGAATAGTTTGAGGTTATGTCTTTTGAATGCTGTCAACATTGGAACAGAAATGTAAATGACAATGTAGTGTTTGTGTTGTCTTTGGGCGCCATCTTCGTTTATTTGAGCAGCTCATGGGCGCGCTGGTTCGCCAACGTTATCCTCGTTTCATTCGATTCACCCTAAGGTACAGAATTCGTTCTTTCTTTTTCTATTCCATTCTATCATGTATTTGTAATACTCTATACAAACTTATAAAAATCTATTCAAGCCACATTAATATAAAAAAAAATCCTTTGGAAAATAATTATTAAAAAATTTACGAGATATTTGTAAATAAATTCACTTTTAAATAATTTTTTTATGTTTTAAGCTTTGGCTTGGATAGATCTTACTTTTTTGTTGTTTGAAAAACATTTTGTAGAGTTTTAATAATATTCAAGGATTGTTAGTATCAGTTTAGTTCCACAGATAATGAAGTGTGAAGTGGTTAAATGTGTTACGATATGACATTTCTCGTGTAAGAACATTGTTATGATATTAATACGTTATACATTCCCTGCCTAGTTATTTACATAGTGCATGCATTTAAAGCATGAGCAAAGCTTTTGGAGAGGATATTGTAACATACCATTCCGATATGAAAGCGTTAGGCAACGACTAAGGCCGAGCTAGTTCTGACAGTTAAATGTTAGTAGAATATTTATAATCTGTATTAAATGTCAATGTCATTTACTGGTTATACTTAGAAAGTAACCTTAAAAAGTGCTTTTATGTTTAAGTAATTAAAAAAAAATGTGAATTCCTTAAGATTAAGATGTAACCTCTGCAATCGGCGGTTTTAAAGACCACGAGATAGTTGGTGTGTATGTTTCTGTGTATGTGTTGCGATGTCTACTTGAGGAGCTCGTGCGCGCGCTGGTTTGCCACCCTTATTCTTTCATCGTTTGATTCACCCTAAGATATAGAAAAAAAAGTGTTTTTTGTTTTGTTTCACAGTAAACAGTAACCCTAACATAAATTGGGGAATACGAATTGTACCAATAATTGAGAGGCGAATGATCCATAGACAATCTTTAGCTATCTACGTGACATCTCAAACTATGAAATACAAAACTCACACAGATTATTTAAGCAACAATTTCTAGATTTTTTTTTCAATCGTCACACAAAAACATCAAACTAAACAGATGAATGGTATAGGGGATTTTATAATACATTTATTTTTGCTTCTATTTGAATTAGAATCAAAACTTAAAAAAATATTCATAGGCTTCAAAAAAGTTGGATATGTTTGTCTTTTTTTTTAATAAACTACATTAGTTTATAGAAATACGAATTGGAACATAAAATGTTTAAAATGCAATATTATAAAATTGCAATATAAATTCAAGATAATTAATGGTTCAAGATTAATTTATTGGTTCAACTGACTTTTTGCCTTATAGCTTATAACTTATGGATATAAATTAATAAAAACATAGGGATGTTCTAATAAACTTAGCATGAGTGTTAGATATGTTGATATCGGATTAATCCTAAAGATTTTTTAGCAAATCTGACATAGACTAGCTTGTGATACCTTATCTGCTAGTTTATTACTGTTTGAGTTAACTGAGATTTTGTGTCCAATGTATTGACATCGGCCTATTGCACCTATTAACTACAATAATGAAAGGAATCATGCTTCGAGTGAACAGGAAACTATAGACATTCCACTAAGCTAAATCTTCAAGTATTAGTACAAGCGATAGAATATTGAGGACAACAACAGGAACAAGATAACCACAAGAATGACGCCACAATGCAGTAAACACAGAAGTCCCATCAAAATTAAATATAGAATTAGTCTAAAATTGATGAATTTTCAATTCTAATGGGACTTCTGTAAATACTGATTGTTATACTACACACATATTTAACATTCCATCTACAATCCTAAACTACCCAAGTTGAAATGTTAATGAGAGGAATTTCGTTAGTAAGAAAACTCCTTGAATTTTATAATAATATACAATTGTTAAGATTTACTTAAAAAAATAGAGTATTTAAATTTATAATATTCACAAATAAAAAATCTTTGTATAATAAAAATATTAGCTCGTCATTTAACAAATATTTTGCAAATATTTTTTTTACAAAAAAAAATACTTATCAAGTGATTGCGCTGTTACAAATTTAAATTGTTTTTTATTTTTTATTACAGTGTAAGTAAACACACACAAATAATTACCTATTTCAACCTTATCAATTATTTTGAGCAATAATATTTATGTCACATTCGCTTAAGAGGACAGATTTCAATCTTCACTCCCATATCTAATCATTATTGTCGTGTCTGAGTTCTATTCACGATGATTTTTTTAGATATAACAATACTATGACTCACAATATTACACTTTTATCATTTTCGTTATGATATTTCCATATTCATCATTATAAAATAAAATGATAACTGCTTTATAAATAGTGGAGGGGGAATCCTGTTCGGTAGTTCGCGTCATTTTGACAGTCAGTTGCGGCAAATGGAATTTGTACCACGGAATGGACTTTTTATCATGTAACTTGCTGTCGCCTGCGACTGCGATCATCATACATCTGTGTCAAATTTCTGCGTGATCCACGCAGCTGTTATTGAGATATCTTCTAACAAACATCCATCCAAACATTCGCATTTATAATATTAGTAAGAATTAAGATATATTATATCTGGTTAGTTGAACAGCGCAATCACCTGTTTATTAAATAATTCCGTTTTAAATTGACGAGTTTCGTATAAATAAGGGACATTACCTTGCGATTGATGCGGTCGATCTGGCGATTCTGGTTCTCTAGTTCGGAGCCCATGTCAAGCGCCATATTGCGCAGATTTCCGATCATAGTGTTCACCTGACCCATGTTCTCTTCCATCTCGTCTTCGCGCGCGTCATTCGTTATTCTGGTATTTGAGAAAACTATGATGTGTAAATAACGTATATAATTTTGACACTCGTATTTTTCGTAACATTTTTTGGGTACATGTATCGGCTCGACCGGTGAAATACCACAACCAAACAGAAGATAGGCGTCATATGGAAGCATTTCGTTACAAGTTTAGTCTGATAAATGTGCGTGTCGAAGTCCTAATTTTAGTCCTCCGAAGAATGATAGAATTTTACTGTATTATGTATTAGATTTTAATATTTGTCGTGTAACACTGACCTGCCTATATAACCAGCCTGCGGGCCGATGCCGTTCCTCTCGTCCATCACGCGCTGGGGTTGGTTGTTGACTACCTTGCCGTCGTCGTTGCCTTTCCAGGTGCCATCGTCCTCCTTGAACGAGGCACCCCTGAAAAATTATATGTCCATTTGTACAGTTTATTTGAATAAAATTGGATGAAAATTACCAAAATTCTTTCTCGTCCGACCTTTATTGAAATGAATATAATCCAAAATTAATGGGACATACTTATTGCATGGCAGAACACAGATGCCGCAGCACTTCTCCATCCCCGAAAGATTCTTCTCGGCCTCGCGCATATCGGCGTTGATCTGGTCCATGCCCTCCTCGATCCTATCCAATTGCTCTGTCCACACACACATACATGATCGCTTTAGGACCGCCCTTCACAACACTCCGCGGAAATGTGTAAAGCGCCTAACCTTTAAATTCAACTACGCGACCAATTTACTTTTCATTATGATTCGAGTTCTTTAAATATTTTTATCATTTTTTAAAATTTTACTTTGGGTAAATTCTCAACGCTCTCGACAATAACCAAGATGAAGTGCAAGACAAGATCTCTCTGTTTGTATTATAATGGTTTTGTAGTGTGGTCTAAAATCATGCTGACAAAACATCGAAGCGGCTCTATCGAGTTCAAAGCGACTAAAGACAGTTTCGTGTCGTCTCGTTTGAGTTTTGCTTGTCTGTTTATTTGTCTCACACTTGATCTGGTTCGATATTAGCTAGCTAGAATTAAAATTTACCTTTTAATATGATGTATGTGCTGATACTGAGTGATACAATACTAAAAACTCGTAATGACTAACATATAGATATTAATAATCTCAATACTAAAATCATGCAAATAACAGCGAGATTAGAAGTAGACGTGCATAGCTAGATGCGTGAAAAACTAAAGAAAATAATTCATACTGTCTGATTTATTGAGATGATTGTTAGGTCGCGTCGGGCCGTGCCGCGGCGAAACGACCCGTGCCGTCTATTCACTGATCAAAATATTGTTGGTGATGGTGAACAAGTCTGTACTTCCCGTTATCGTCCGTTGAAGTACAACTGTTAGCATTTTTCAATCGATCAAATATTTAATTCATCGCTATTCAATGATGTCACTTAGGTTTGAATCGGCATTTCAGACACAAGCCTTACTATTTATGGGTGATGTAAAATAATACTACTGGATGCTTACCGCCCTGTTCATCCAGCATGACCAGGGTTCTCATGCCCACCTCGTGACTCTACAACACAATAATGATGTCACTATAGCTCGCCAAACAACGCGCGGCGAGCGGAGCGGCCACGGCGCGCCCCCCTCGCGCGATAAAATCAAAAAACTAAAGAAAAAATAAAATAAATGAGCACGGGCGTGAGGCCACTCCTCCCGCGGTCGCGTCAAAAAAAAAACAAATCAACTTAGCAAATGAGCATATCGATAAAAGCCATTCCTAAATGAACGGTGATAATAGCAAAGTCGGTTAGTCGAAGAAGAGAAATGATCCATGTAAGATGTAGTGTGGAGGAGCGAGCGGCGGCCTCGCAGCCGAGCCTGCCTTCCTACTGCGCTAACACTGACAGTACGCTTAGCCATGGACAAGGCCGCTCTACCACCGCGTGCTAGAGCTATAGATAGCGGCCGCGGCTCGCATCGCGGCAGTACCGCGCATTGTAAGAGAAGAGAACAGTACATTGGGAAAGAGAAATAAACATACCTATAAAAAGCGTTCCGATCAAAAAACGAAAATTCAACGGAAGAACTAAACAGATTGCGCAGCTCACACAAATTAAATCTTCAGCAAAAGATAGAGGTAACAGTCTTTTGCGACATTTAGCAACGAACGGCCATCGGGCTTATCTATATACACTATGTCGGTAAAGTCATCCCCATCGAAACATAGAAACACACGCAACATCGAACTGAGACAAGTCGTTATTCAAGAGAAACGTCAAAGAAAAAACAAAGAGTTATTATTTTACTGCACATTCAACACAGACGTTCTCACGTTTGGACTACCCAGTGTTAGTAGGTCTTACCGCCCTGGTGACTCAACATATGAAGCGCTTGCCCCCCGGCGTCCTCGCTCTATACATAAAATACAAATCAAAATAATATATCGCAGGAGAGAGTATCGGGGTGTGTGGCGGGTGGCGGGTGGCGGGTTGCGGGGTGCGGTGCCGGAGAGGGCGCGGCGCGGGCGCGGGCGCGGGCGGCGCGGCGCGGCGGCGTGCTGCGTGCCGGCGTGCGTGCTGCGTGCGTGCGTGCCCGCCGCGCTATCACACACTACTCGACCAACAACCACATGCATGCAGTGAAGCTTGCAAGTAAAACCAGACTCAGTTTTATCTGTGCGCAGTTTCATATGATTCATGATAATTCTGTGTGATGTTTAGAGTCGTGCGTTGAGGAGAAGCGTTTCGAATTTACATCGCTCGTTTAAATCGATAAATACGTTTCATGTGAATAAGGTAAGTTTCTAGAGTCGAGTACCATCATCTGGAATGCACAATGTAAAGTATCGGATTTAACTTAGTTTCTGTATAATGTCGATCGGTCGGTCCGCCGGCCCGGCCGGCTTCGGCGGGAATAGCGCTCGCTGTCGGGTTGTGCAAAGTGGTGTATATCATCTACTTTACAAACGAGGCATACAAAGATGTGGGTTTTCCGTGACAAGCTGTGTGTGCGTAGTTAATAAGTAAGTCGAAGCTCGGAGGATGCCCGCACCTTTGCATTGCGTTTCAACCGTAGCGTAAGTTTAAACAAACAGTCGATGCGTTACCCCCTTAGCTGATCGAAGCCGACGAGCCCCGCTTCGGCTCGGCTGAAAACCCTACGGCGCTCGAACAAGATTAGCGAAAAAAGGTAAAATAGATAAAATTGTAAGTAATTTAGTGTTGCAAATTTTGCAGGTCACTCACCTCCCTGGTCGTCTAGAGCGACCAGAGTTCGAATGCCGGCCTCCTTGCTCTAGACCAGCGGCAGAAACAAAAAGTCAGAGCATGTTAGTTGTGAGGGGTACAGTAGAGTGAGTGGCGTGCCGCCGGCCGTCCTCGGCACGGCGTGCGGCCGTCACGTGCGTGTCTCACTGTCATGTATTTATTGCTTGCCTTGCCTTACGCTAGTGTCGCGAGCGGGAAGACACCTTCAGAACGCACGTGTACCCTTACTCATTCACAAATATACTAATAATGTTTCTGTAGATGTCTTTTTGTTATCTGGAAAGTGTCATGAAGTAATTCTGATTCTGTATTGTGTTCAATACAATATATTTGATACAATGTTGAGAGTTCGGCCATTTGAGTTATATAACTATTAACAAAAATATTAATAACATAACATGTAAGAATATAATAATAACAACACAAAGGAATAAAAATAAATAAAGTATCAAATAAAAGATAATGATGATACAAAAATAGAATGTTTTTGTAAATAATAATGAAAATAATATTGTTTTGTATTTGTGGTGAGAGTTGCATTCAGGTGTAGCTCGATATATCTGTTGGAGTCAAGTGGTAGGTCCATGGTGTGTATCGCCCACATACTGACAGTATTGTGAATGTTCGAGAAGGCATGAAAATCATATAACATAAGATAACAGTCAACAACAGACAGCAGCCACTACACAGAGACCTACGATACAGAGACAACTAGAAAAAAGGATAGTATTTAACCTCAATAGACATTTAGTTTATAACATTGTGACATTATTCAATTTAAAGTGATAAAGAGATATATTTAAAAAGAAATCAGATATAAGAGATTTGACAATGTTTCCATTTAAGGTTTTAAAAGAAGAGAAAGATAGAGTGCGTTAGAAAGTGATTTTAGCCAGAGTGGCGGATTTCTTTCATTAAGAGAATTTCTTTTGGTCAAGGTTTCATTTCGAAAGCAAGCCCAAGCATAACAAAACAAGATTGAGAAATGTAAGCAAACATTTTCAGGTCATATTGATATGCGCTAAGGGGTATGCTATCTGAGAAGTATATGGTCTATCTATTCGTGGGACGCTTTCTATATTGCAATGGGCTCATGCTATGGAAACAATAACGGCTGGTTTGGACAAATAACTTTCTGGAGTTGACAGTTAACTTATTATCTTAATATTAAAATCATCCATGCTGTTTATTAATTTATATAATTTGGTATAATTAACTGTCAACGCCGAGGACCAGTAGGTCGGGGAACACTCAACAACATAAACATCGCTACAACACAAAGGGCTAGAAAGATATCTAACATATTTGGAAACATTTAGGCACGGATCATGCAACACCCATTTACGTATGGTTATAAACAAATACACATAATAAGGCAAAAAGGGATTGAACAAAAACAAAACAAAAGTTTGGGATGGGAGAACTACTAAAAGAAATAAAAATGACCACATATGTAGCAACATCGAAACACAACAGCCAGGGTAGCGGAGGCTGCGCCCTAAGGGGTCGAGGGACGGGCGTATCTGACCGAGCTGGGGGACTATCCAGGACACTTCCGCTATACCCCTCACTCCCTCGCATCGAGAACACCTCTCTCACAGATAACAAATAATCACATAACCAACGGAACAACTCAACATAAATACTTAAACTATGAGAGAAACATAAAGTTATTAAAATCGACACACGCCACTCGACGTGTCCCAATTCATTAAGGTAACAGTAATGACAAATGGGGACTCTCTCCAGTATACATTATGTTGGACGCTTTGAACAGTCAATTATTATTACAAATAACATATTATCAAAACATAATTAGACACATTTTAATTTGAATTAATATAATTATTAAACAATATAATCTAAATATTAGTTACTCAATATAAATTGTGATAGAATTTAATTTTAATTATTTCATTTTAACAATTCAAATTCAGAAAATTAAATATTAATTTTGAAATTATTTGCAATTTATTATATCAATATTCTCAATTCAATATAATTTATTTAAAATGACCATAATTAAATTTTAGTTTATTTGAAATTTGAATAATGTTTTTAATTATGTTCATTTTATCGTTCGTATATTTAAAAAAAAACGGCGAATATAATATCAAAGTTGTCTTACCTCCTCACATAGTTGCATCATGCGGCGTGTCGACTCCAACGACTGAAATTGTTAAAATAATATATTAAAGTAAATAAAATCTATATTCTCTATAATATTGTCTAATGCTAGACAGTAAAAAGGGCCTTTTTTAATCCTGGCACATCTTTTTTATTTTTGATACAACTATTACCATTCCTTCGATCCCCAGAATCTGAAAAAGTCTGAGAAATACAAAAAAAACAAATATCACATTAAGTGACTCCTTTAGTCAATAACAAAAAAGCATAGTATAAACGAAGAATCAATCCATTAGATCAAAAGTCTGCATCTCATTAGAGGTTCGTATTGTGAGGTCGTGGTACCAAACCGGCCTACTTTAACATCAACCATGTGTGAAGTATAAATGAATGCTGACCTCATCTGTGACCTGACCGGCTCGCATCTGCAGCTGCTCGAGCTCGCTGCGTGGCACGCCATTTTCTGGGGGTGCGGCTGAAGGCATCCTGGAATCAGTAATATTGGTATTATAAAAAATGTGTTATATTCTAAGTCGCATCGGTTAAGATGGATTATAAATCAGTATAGGCTGTAGTGTAATGATTAGAACCAATCAGACCTTAACATAATTTCATCTCGAAACGAAGATAACAAAATGTTTGTATTTAGTTGTTCCAGGTAATATCCGAAACATTAGGGCCGATATTAACAGAGAGGTAGGTGATGACGTATGAGAGAATATTATAGGCTATTTTTTTTAATCTGTGCTGACGATAGCAAAACTGCAAGTATAAAATAAACTTTGAAAGCTCACTCGTGTGCTTATAACTATATGGGACAATAGAGTCGCGCATTTCTCGACCTAATTAGGACTTAAAATATGAAAAACAGGACATTTACTACGCATAATATAAGAGTGACAGTGGCAGAGTGAGTATAAAACAAAAGTTTTTTATTTTTTAAAGCAGCTTTTGATTAATAAAACGACAACAAAGGTACACTTATAAACATTTCTTTAGCTGTGGAATATTTAGACTTTTTAAAAAAGTTACAGATTTATGTCTAAAGTATTTATTCATTATATAATCTTATGCCGAGTTTACATTATTCCAGTCCAATTCGCACAGTTTTCACTGGACTGGAATAATGTAAACTGGGCATTACACAAACAAATTTAATTTGTTTAAAAAAAATAACCATAATGTAGAGTTTACGACATTGAGTCCAAAGCGTAATTGTTACCTAGAATCTTTTATAAAAAATATTATAAATATCAAAACACAGTTTCAGTATAGAAAGTAACGAGGCGTTCATACATAAATGACGTGGCAGCGGACGTTGGCGCATTATGAATCCAGCTGCGGGAAAACTTTTGTTAAACTACCCGCTTTCAATTGCACGGATTTTAATCTTGGAAAATCTTTCGCCTACATTCTCTACCAACAAGAAAAGTTGTTCTATTACTTTCTTTCAAAATGTATTGCTAAAAATACTTATCGGATTGGAAATACATAAGCTTATATGAATATAACAAATAACTCACCAATAGTTAAATATAGTACCAAAATATTACATTTGAAAAACGTAACTTAAAATACGATGCTTAAGTATAAAATTCTATGTAGTCTAGATAGGATAGATTTTGTATCGTGAACGTAAGTCAATTATAATGATGATAATAAATAACGCGTGACCAACCAACATGAACGAATACGTCAATACATAGATGAGCAAAAAGCGAGAGAATGGACATTTCATTGGGTTTTCACTTTCTTTGTAATTCAGGAATATGGATTATTAGCCTGCGACACCGTCCGCGCGGAATAAAAAAAAACTTGATTAGTAGCCTATGTGTTCTTCCAGGCTATGTTCTACATCCTAGCCAAATATCAGCGAAATCCAAGCAGCCGTTCCGGATTTAAACCACTTTTACATTACGATTTGATTGATTGTTTTATACTATGCTTTGGGTATAGTCCTAAGTAAGATCTCTCGTTAACGTTTATTTGAAAGTGGATTACAAAAAGTAAAACTTAGCAAAAACTATAATCTCTGAGAGCACATTTGTTCAAGTAATTATAGTAGATGAAAGGTTGAATGTATTCAGAGCTCTCACGTACACACGTCACTGCTTTCTATAAAATCATACAAACACCTGATGTGAATTAGATTATCCATTGATGCTGGATACACGAATACGTTGCATATCGCTATCTAGAGATTAAGAACACAAATCAGTATCTTCCACTGCCATAAAATTAATTGGCTCGATGGACGAGTCATTTTATATTCATAATTTATTCAGGAAGAATCTTACAGGGTCTACAAGGACTTTAATTGAAATTCTATCCGCTTAAAAACGCGATATTGATGACAGATTATCCACTTTTAAAGTGTAACTTGTATCAGACATTTAGAGGGACCATAGTACGTTTTTGCAAGTATGATACTACGAAGCCATGGTTATCATAGTAATAGTTCAAGGTCAGTCTGAGTAAACAAAAATAAAGATGCGGTTTAATTAATCGCTGAGGCAAGCCGTAACTCGTGGACTCGTGTTTTTCAAACAAAAGAGTTACGTAAGCCGCAACGTTGAGCGGAGGTGGGTGTTGGCCTTGATGGACGGGGGTGGGACTGGAGGGTGGTTTGCCTCGCCCCAGCGCTACGTGACAGGACTATTATAAGTACAATTTCAACGTACATTGCAATTACTTCAACTGTATTGTTATACAAATGAATTAATTTAATAATAATGATATACATCGGTATGGATATCGTTTTCTAACGTTATTATTTTTATAGTGTGGGAGCACTGGCTTAAGGGGAAGGAAATAACAATCATTATTGATGGTTTATCTAAAACTAGGTGTCGCTCACTACTCCATCCGCGCGGAATTAAAACTAAACTTTATAAGTAACTTATGTGTTCTTCCAGACTATGTTCTACATCTAAGAAAAATTTCAACAAGATCCATGCACCTTCAAACAAAAATCCATCCATCTAAACATTCGCATTTATAATATTAATAAGGAGTAAGATGTTATTTGGTAAAATGTATTTGATATAAAATTCTTAACAAAGTTAGTCTCGTCTCAAGTAGACGGTTCAATGTATGACACCTCGTAAAATCGCTCGTCGGGGTTGTTGACTTACGAAATATGAGTTCAAAGATACCATCCACTTTACTAATATTTAGCTGCTATTTCACTATAGTCTAAAATATTAAAGTAAATTGGTTTCACAAACGAATGAAAATCTAAATAACACGTCTTATCTTTAAAAATGTTAAGTACAAAATAATTATTTCTGTCTTGAAACAGTTTTTTTTGTAAAATTTTAGTATTATAGATATTTATTAATTTACTTTCATTTCTTGTGACCATTTCAACTAAGCTGTAGGATTGTTTACAAGACGAGACAATAGTGTCTTGATTAGAACCCTCGACGATTCAATCGGTTCGTACTCTTAACCTTTACGCTATTGCTATAATGTAATTTAATTAAACAGTTACATGTGACATTAAACACCTGATAACATGCGAAGCATTACGATACGTCACTTATGTAAGTATTTATGTATATTTATAGCTGTTGCCCGCGACTCCGTTCGCGCAGAAAATTAAAGAAACCTTCTTCCGGATTACATTCTACATCTATGCCAAATTTCAGCGAGATCCGTGCAGCTGTTCTGGAGATCCACCAATCCAAACATTCGCATTTATAATATGAGTAAGAAGTTAGAAAACATTGGGAAACGATCAGCGGGTCATCCATGTACATTCGCAATAAGTAAGACAGCCATACAACATAACCGTACTCCAATCTGCTTTAAAATTCTGTAGTGCTGAATACTTTAAACATAAAGCACTCACTAACCAGAGACAATTATTTCCTAACAACGAAATCGTATTAAAAACGAGAGGAGAATGTCCCTATCACTAGATAGCGAAAGCTATTGCATAGAGTAGACGACGTTCGAGAAATTGCTGCAATTGGCAGATGAAGAAATGGAACTTTTGACCTTTTCTCATTCCACCATTTGTAATAGATTTGTCGAGCTACGTAGACAGCTGTAAAATTAATTTTCTTCAAGATAAGACAACCACTTTAAATGTCGTTAATCTTGTTACTTTATTTTACTATTCGAATTGACTATAATCGATTAAGTTTTTTTATTATCTTATTACATTTATTTTTCTGTTCGGAACACAATTCCTTGTAGGAAAATAAACATGATTTATGATAGAACAGTGTTTACTTAACTGCGTAGGCTTGAATTTGATAGAATTGTACACTTTATCGCATGCATCGGCTGCAAACGTTTTTTTTTTAAATATTTGTTGTAGTAAACATTATTTTCTGGTTTACTCAATTATCGTTGGTTTCTTAGACAAAAATTCCTATTTAAAACACTATTGATAACACTGTTTTTAAGGTTCCGTACCTCATAGGAAAAAAACGTCTGCCTGTCAAGACCCTTTTTCTTAAAAACGCGTGAAGATATCAAGCTGGAATTTATTTTCAAAGATATGTGAGGAATGACGATATCTTTTCAGAGATTTTGGGCTCAGGAGTCAACGATTAATCATTTTTTAATCCCATAAAAGACTCTTTGACGTCAACATTCATTTTGCCGTTCAGTAACGAGTATTAATGATAAAAAGTACAAAAATCTTCTTAACTTTTGCTCATGAAAGGAATATCTATATCTAGCTTTAAAATTGTGTTAAGTGTTTTCGTATGTTTTAGAGCTTAATTACCTTAAGGTCATGTGAACTAACATTAACCTTGAGGCTATTAATAAGTTAAAAGGTGGATTATAAAGCGGGCTTTTCTTTACCCTAGGCGGCCTTCTCGGCCAAGTAATTTATATAAATAACGATCTTGTTAACTCAGCGAAAATTAATTACTTGACCCGTGAAAGGTGAAGCACTTGGTAATTAAAGGCCGTGGTAAAATGTTAGGGTTAGTTTATAAACAGAAAGTAGGTCAATATTGAAGACAAAGTTTAAAATGGTTTCTATCAATCAGAGGAAGCCATTCAAATCAAAATATTGATGAGTCTAAAATTTCTAATTTGTGAGAAAAAAAAACACAATTAAATTGGTATTTAAATTACATTTTTGATTCGTAAATCGTACAACTTATTTTTGAACAAGTTTTTCGGTTTCGGAATCAGTTGAAAAAAGTCATTGTTAAACGTTAAAATCCATAAATATGGAACCGAATAAACATAGTTATGGAAAGCAAAAGTTGAACCGTGGCTAAGCTGAGTTGTTAAATTTGAATAAGGCATGCAAAATGTACTGCTGCCATGCTATATCGCGCTGTGTGCCGACCTTTGAATTTTAATGAATTCTGAACAAGGCAGGATCCATTAATACTGAGCTGATTTATTTTATCTGATTTAGACTTGATAGTTTACGTAGGCTCTATATGAAGGTTATAGATAAAGTTTTTGTTATAAATTCATAATGAAAAAAACACGACATTAAACTCTTCAAGATCGCACCAAATTTAAATAAAATATTATAATTTTTGAGGTTCATCCATAGCAATTCGGTAGAAGAGTCTTGGTGTCGACATCATTCTCTATTAACCCTTCTATATTGTCATCTCTGATTCTCTTTGAAAAAAATTTTTTTTTGAACATCAATTAATTTGGTTAATTATGTTGCGTGCAAAGTTACTTTAGGACAATCTCACGGATACATCGTCAATCATTGTTGCTATTTATTTATTAAGGATGTACAGCAATTATATCTGTAAGAAGCATTATCAGAACAGAATACACAAATAATAAAAGCAAAGAACAAACAGAAGACAGGCGTACAGAGCATTTAGCTTTTTATTCCTTCAGCAATATTAATATTTTTGTTTCCTTATATGTAAAATACTGAATTAGAATTAATAAAACACGGGAGAGCAAAGAGCGTCGACCTCGCTACCATAATTCCGTCATATTTAACTCCAAAACATGGCCACGTATAATCCACAGTTATTAATAATTCAAACAAAGCATTATCCCTTCCCATTTCTTGGGAACGAAATCTCGTTTGCGTTGTTAACAAGCAAATATAAGGATAAATTCAGTAATAACTTGGGGCTTTACGTAAATTGTAATATAACGTGTACATGCGCTGATTTACAAATAAGAGTTTATGACGTCATACGTCACTATTAATTTTGGCGGGAACAAAATTATTATTAGTAATAGTAAGTGGAAAGTTAAGGTTAATAAATACTTTAAGTTGTGTCGATACTGCCATAAATACTTGTGTCCTGTGTTACAACAATAAAAAAAATCTACAAAAGTCAGATTGAATCAAGCTGAAAAAATAGTTGCTGTATATCCTTATTGGGTTATTCGACCAAAAGGCTTAAACGTTCTTTTATAAAATATTTCAAAAATAGTCATTAATTTAACCACAACAAGGAATATGAAATTTGATATTCGACTTGACCCTTGAAACAGTAGTCGTGGCATTTGCGGAGATAGGCGTGAGAAGGTTAGTCCAGAAGCGCTCGCTTGCCTGAAAAATCAATAGACGCGCGCAACCGCCCTCCCTCCCCACACCCCGAACAACCCCCGTTGAAACCACTCTAACTTGTTTAATACTGAACTCAAGTCTTTATACGGCAGTATCCGGGACAAAGATCAACTTATACTGGTCGAACATAAAGATCCACTATCTAGTATATGCAGATGTTGCGCAGCTGTTCAGATGACACTAAGCTTTTCCGTTGTGCAATCTGACCTTTACAATTTTCTATGTATAATATCCTTGAAAGAATATTACTTTCTTTAAATCGTAACAACTTAAACTATTATGAGAAATGGCAACATAAAATATAAAAAAACTCTATCATTTTAAACACAATTTTTTATTATTACTAAAAGTTAAATTTTACATTTTATTTTACTACTTAAATAATTGAAATAATCCTTAAGTAAAGTTATTCCATTTCGTCTGGCGAGTTCATTTTTATATGAAAAAATCGTACTAGCACGGTATGATATTCCAACGATTTTACTTCTACTTACTATACTAAAATAATAACCTTGAAGAGTTTTTTAATTAACATTTCGAAAAAACAAAACACTTGTTCGGTATTGTAACCTGCGCCGAACAGAGCGAAAACAAAGCGGGCTTTTATTAAAAGCTTAAACGTGGGCGAATGAAAACCCCGTGAATACTAAAATATTGTGAACACGTGTAACCTTTAATAAATGTCTTATTGAAGTTTATATCAAATTTGGTAACATAAAAGATCTTAACTAATATTAAGGTTGGTCTTTTTAAAAGCAATAAACAGCATCGGTGGCTCAGGGTTCAGGGTCAGGTGGCACTTGACTATCTGCAGGTCCTGTTCGAATCTCGCCATGTACCAATGTGTTTTTCGATTTTCGATTTGACGAAAACTATATTTTAACTATAAATAAATTATTTAACAAAAAGACCGTAACCGTAGTCTAAATATAATAAAATGTTGCATTAAGGGCCTATCCTACAATGTCCAAGTAGGTTCTGAATAAGTTACTTGGAACTTATTTGTCAGTTAGAATCGTCATTGGCAGTTCACAATCCGGCAATAAGTGGTGAAACACAAACATAAAGTAATCTTTATTTCAGCTAATTTATTTGTTAATCAGTTATCCAGCCCTTACTAATGCAACATTGTGAAATAGGTTATGGCCTATAGTGCTGCATTTAAATTCATAGACTAAATAAGAAAACTACTGTCGAGTATTTTTAAACTTTAAAAGTTCTTTTGTTTTATTCAAGCCTCGACAGACAAAGACACTATATGTTCCAACTATTGTGGAAAAAGGTATATTTCTATTAATCTATATTAATGGCAAAATGCACTATCTCAAATAAGTAATAAGCATGAAATAAATATTACTAATTTGCAAAGAGTTTTCTATTATTTTAAAGAATTTTAAGCTTAAAATTTAATCCAATTTGCGCCTTCCGCGGAACAACTTCGAAACCTTTTGACGATGTGCTTACGGCGACCTCTAATTTAATAGGCATGGCTGAATTTTATTAAAATTGTGTTTGAAGAACTCTTAAATGAATGATATTGATTTAAGTTAAAAATCGGACCGAGATATTAAACGAAAGAATTTGAAATTCATTTAATGCATTGGTTATAGATGTTTGAATTTTGTAAGTCTTCTAAAATAGGTAAAAAAACTTCATGTTTTTTTGGAGTAAGATGGCAAATTACGTATCTACGACTAATATGATAATCTGCTACTTAATATAAAATGTCACAAATTAAAGAAACGTAGCATTTTTAAAGTAAGGTAAAAATTATAATTGCTTAAGAACAGTATCAAAAATTAAATGCAAAATAAGTGTAGAGAACCATACTATAGTTTATAGGCACTAAAAGTAAATATGGACCATAAAAATGCTATTATTACTGTTAGCTATAAATTGCTAGAACACCCGTACAAAACCTGTTATTCTCCTTGTAAAAACTAAGATAACAATATAGGTGTATAGACAATGAAAACTGAGTAGGACATTCAAATTCGTTTCATGTAGCTTTAAGAGTTCTAAGGTATCTTTTTTATGAACTCTTCCCTCATCTATAAATCCTTTTTTTTAAAGAAGAGGCAAAGGAGGAAGCCCATAAACACAATAGAAACTGTGTTGCCTTTGTGGTGCACACTGTCTTCATGATGGACTTTAGTTGTAACTCTTGGGACGTAACAGTGTGGACAGAGTATTCCATTACGCGGCTGTGTCAGGAAGGGCATTTCAAATTTTTATTTTATTGAAATGTATTATGTATTTGTAAGTAGTGTAGTTTATGTAAGTCAAAATATAATGTCAAGAGAAAAACCTATGTGCACTGTAGCATAATAGGACGAGATGGTAATTTATTGATGCAATCTAAATAAAATTATGCAATATAAAGTACTAATAAAATTCATAAAATATTATATTTTATCAAGTTTATTAAGATATATTTATAAATAATCTTAAATAGTGATGATAATATGATTTCTAGAAACATCTTTCAACAAGTCACACCCTAGAGCCTGTTACTTGTAGACTGTAAATTAATTTCTTAACTTCATTAAAACTTTTAATGAAGTAGACAAGTCTCTATGTTGTGCAGAATTATGGATAAACTATTAATTTTGTTGTTGATTTTGCTTCTCCAATTTGCTTTGCTCTCCTTTGCTTCTACATACACCAATTAGTAATGGACAATACATTTACTAATTATGGGACTGTCATTACACATGTACAAAAAAATATTCACCTCTATAATTTTTTTGACAAAAAAAGAATGGGTTAAAAAATTGTATGCAGGTATTAAGTGAATTGAATTGAACAGTTATGTAAGCTAAAATTCAAATATACATTACACATGTTGAGTAAATTATACTCAAACTATTAATTCTCTTTTATTTTGCAAATATTTCAATTTAAGCACTTAAAAATGACAAATAATTGCGTTCATTTATTTTGCGTGAGAGCGTTGTTATGACTCACAGATTCGTAATCACAATCTGAATCATTACTACAAAAATCCTGTTTGAATGTAACACCAAAAAAAAATTAACAAAGGAGTGTTTTTTAGTATACAATTGAAGCTAGAGATTTCTGAATCATAATCATATTTTCATATTTCTTAATACTTTAATCTTGAATATATATTATAATAATAATATTAAAAGAAATAACTATTTATTTAAGAATTGCTTGATAACTAGCAGCAGGCATTAGTGTTCTCTGACAAACTCATAATTAACTTATATACCAGACCATTCATTATTAATTATATATTTTCAACACAAATAGATAAGGAAATGTATAATTCTAAAATGTATGAAAAGTGTTTTACATATTGAAATTTGCATTTCAACAATGAAAAAATATGAACCAATAATTTTTGTTTCACTAGAATAATAATAAAACAA
Organism: Papilio xuthus; assembly: GCF_000836235.2. NCBI lineage: Eukaryota > Metazoa > Arthropoda > Insecta > Lepidoptera > Papilionidae > Papilio > Papilio xuthus. The sequence goes on from NW_013531688.1 coordinate 3,528,770, forward strand.
TTACTTATGATGTACCTTGGTTTGAATACATTATCATGTATTGTAACCACATTGTATTATTAAAGGCATGTTTTGGCAAGGCTTTATACATTCACTGGAGTGGCCCCATTCAGTAAGTACTTGGCAATAATGTTAATGTAGCAATTATCTTCAAATAAGGTCAATTGCTTTAGGGAGCCAGTTTAAAATTAAACATATAAAACACTTGTATTATCTTTTTATAAAATGGATATGTGATAAATTGTCTAAAATATGCTACAAATTTATACACGGCATAAACTTAAAGCAGAAAAATATAAAGGTCTAAAAGATGTCACAAGACAAAAGAAAAGTTCATCATGCAACTATATTCCATAAATCAGCTGCCACTCACACATATCTTAGTCATATCTTCTTGCACACAATCCATCCATATCGTAATAACAATTACAAGGAACACAAATGATATTGGATCATATCTTTGTGGCTATCTCTTTCTCTTTTCACCAGAACAAACCAAGCAGTGATACCCAACATTGAAATAAAGACATAGAAATTGAATTAGTATAAAATGGTTTGGTCTTACAACTGTTGGTGGATTTTTAGAAATAAATTGGTTTTAAGAGTTAACATTTGGTTTTTGCTGCATATTTTTTGAAGTTTAGATTTAAAATATTGATGTCCATCATTTATTAAAGAAATTTTACCTGAAGGCAAATTTAAATTTAAATTTCAAAGATTAAGGATTTCATTAAATTAACTTTAATGATTGTTGGTTAATTTATCATACGTATTTTGGTTTACACGAGTGTTTTTGGACATTTATAAAAGTGAAGTTTTAATCACGAATTTGACGTCAGCTGTAATATTGATGAGAAACAAAACATGACATCATCTTGTAGGGCGGTTAATGATATTCTAATAAGTTCTTATCAAAAATTGTTTAGTTCGGCAGTATGTTAAGTACGTACTTGCGTTATTGCAAAGAAAATACTTTATGTTGCGCAAATAATTATTGATAACTTTTTAATGTGTGTTTAAATGGAGCACTTACTTGAATTTGTGTCTAGCACCTAGCTAAAACAAAGCAGCCGAAGTCACTCGTTAGCACACCCACTAGGCACCAAAATACAGAACAAGTATGAAAGTAATGAAAGACTTTCACGCCTACAAGCAGTCGTTCGATCGACTCTATGAGGTTAGCTCTCGAAATGCGCAATGTTTTGACTATGCGCATTGGTAACTGTTTTCGTTGACATGCGCGTTTTGAATTTCAGTTACACTTTGAAAATCAATTAATGGTGCGACTTAAAAAATCAATTAAAAGTATTTACTTCGCACAGTTTAAGTTACAGAAGTTTAGCAGAAATTTAATTTAGAACTTGTTTTGTGTACCTTATTATATTTGCTCTTGATTTTGACACAATGCAGCTATACTACCGCCATCTATTATCTAGTAGCAAAATGTAAGTAGGTTTCTGTAGTAATACTGCCATTTCAAAAGAGATGGCAGCACCTGTACCTTTTTAAAATCGTAAATACTACTTTTCCCAATTAATTTACAAAGAATCTAATTAAATAATTTTCATCTTTACCTATCACACAGTCAAATTAATAAACTAGAGTTTTTATACTGATACTCTGCTATTTTAGTTTAAAAGGAAGGTATCTCTAAGGTTTATTTCTTCCTAATATTTGAAGACCCTCAAAGTATTGTGTTATATTTACATTTTAAAGTACCCCGTCCGGTTCATTTAATGTCAAAGCTGTGCCAGCGACTTCCTGGATTAATATTTAGAAGGGCTTGGCTGCATTCGAGGTTAGTTTTAGCTTGGTACAAACTAAGAACCACACCCACTTGTTTGCTTTCGTAATAGTACGATCTTTAAATTATTGCACGAGTATATAGAACCTGAACATTACTTTAAGCCGTAGAATCAAGCTAAACTTGCATTAACAATCACTTGTATAATGAACTTCCCTGAGAATCGGAAGTAAGATAAAGCTGTGTGCAAGTGAAAGTTTGTATAGTTAAGTGCGTACAATCTTGTATCCCGTTTGTTAAGATCTAGACAACAACTCGCATTATTATTAAATAATTTATTTAGAATCTTGTTTTTATTGTTTACATTGCTATGAAACTAAATAATTAAAATATAATCTTACTAAATAACTGAACCCCTACAAAACAAATGAATTAATTAATACTATATTAAATAAACTATATACTAAAACTAAACCAAACTAAAAATAAAACTAAACACATACAATTTAGATACATTAATAGTTTTGTATTTTAATTATAGTCGCATTCATTACAATAAAAATCAAGGAAAGTCGTAAGTCATACTATCAGTTAGGTTAGTTAATATATTTTTCTCTGTGTGATTGATTTTACTTTGTCTATAAAAATGCCTTATTTATCTTACGTATGAATTTAGTTTTTTATCTCAGAAATCGTATTTTTTTTCTAGTAATATTTGTGTTTAGTTACATTATTTTTTTGAGACTAGTATGATATTAAATTCCGTACTATAGGTTTATCATTTTGCGATAAAATTTACAATTGTTTACTCGTTACATGACAACCAGGATGACATTATCATTGTAAATTGATTTTTCTAACTCAAATACATTTTTCAATACATTACTTATTTCATGTTATATAACGTCTTCATTTATGGTTCAATTAGTTCATAAAATATCTATTAAATTAAAAAAGGAAAATTCTTATTTAATCGTAATCTCGTAAGTAATTACGATAATAAAATGATTGAATAATTTTCCATCGGATATTCCGATTATAAAATGTTCCAGAAAATTTTATCGATTGGTTGCGCCTACGCGAATATGCGGCGACGCCTATCCACTTTGAAAGAGGACCTAAAAGTAATAATGATGTAATAAAACATACTATGCATTTTTTGGACTTTGGACACTGGATTTTCCGTTAAGGGGATGCATGGGAAGGGAAAATATTCTCTTTCTGTGCATCCCCTCTTCCGTCGATTATAGGTAAGCAATGCATCTGCAATTGCAAATGTCTATGAAGAAAGGTAGCTTCGCTTATTCAGCGATTTCGGGTGGCCGTTCTCTCGTTTTTCACCTTTAAAAAAGAAAAGCGCTGTTGTGGTGACTATGTGCCTTCAATATTTTTACAGATTACGACAACGTTTTAGAAATCTACGCCAACTAAATAAGATGGTAGACATACTTTTAGTGACTTCTTTGGTGGACTTTTATGTGTCGTCCTATAAAAAAGCGTACCCTTAAACCATATCTGTGAGCTAGAACTACGCATGTTTTTGAGAAATATTTGTTGGAAAATATTATTTATCTGAAATATACAAAGATTAACAGAACGAACGACTTTATCAATTCTAAACGAATTGATAAAATACTCAAAACGATATGTATTTATCGCAATGTCGTTACTACGCCCGGGAACCTTGCGAATCCGTTGTAAGGCTTAAGTAACGATGATTTACCTCGTCTGATAAGGATTAGATCCGACTTATGATATAATTTCATTTGGAAATGATGATTTTGTACCAATATTGCTTTGTTTTATTAAGCCTAGTGGAAATTTATAAATTACCACCTAATTCTAATAAAATAGTGCCTTTTTTGCATCCGGGAAATTTTACTTACTACCAGACTATCGGGATTTTCAAAAAACGGTGTGACTTAGGGAAGACAAAAACTGTCGCGTGTTTGTAAAACTTCTGCTTTTTAGAACTACCCACCTTGTTGCCTTCTTTGGGAAAAAGAACAGGGCCCGCATTCTAGTCGCTTACATCTTCGAGGTCCCTTTTGTATATAACATAAGATAAAAGCGTACAATTTTGTACTTACTAAAAATAATTCAATATGTTTTCGGTAACTTGTTGTGTTTTGTGGTGATATATTTCTGTACATTATTCGACGCACTCAATTACAATTCATGTTATTACACGACGTTCTCAGTTTTCCTTATCCAGCTAGACCGTATAGCTTATTTCGTTAAGTAGTATTTTTATTTTATAACATAACGTGGCAAACGAGCGAGCGGCCTCCTGAAATCGCTAAATAGCGAAGTGACCGTTGCCCATAGACATACGCAATTGCATATGCGTTACCTACCTTTAATCGACGAAGGAGAGGATGCACAGAAAGAAAATATTTTCCCCTTCCATGCATCCTCTCATCCGGAAAGTCCACTTCCACTTCCCATCCTTTCTTATGAGAAAAAGGGTGGGAAGGGAAAGAGGACTAAATGAGGCCTCCGGGACGCATACTAATCAGACTGTACGCGGAATTGCTTCCACTTCACGCCTGTCTTCTGTGTGGTCGTGGTATTTCACCGGTAGTAGTTTTATTTTTATAAATAAAGGTGTTTAGTTAACATGCTGTCGCATTAGGGATATCCACAAGGCAACTTTCTTTGACCACTTTCATTCTCAATTCATATTAATCTTATCACAACCTGTATTAATGTTAAGATCTGAATGTAATTGACATTCGTGGGTTATAAAGGTGACATTAACGATATCAATGAGTAAGTTTTCAACTTGAATTATGATTTTTATCTTATTCATTATGTGCGTAACGTTTTTAACTTATCTAAATTAATTTAAATTAAAACAGTATCCTAGCAGGAGATTACAATTGTTTGTAAATTAACCTAAATTGGATGAAGTAAATATTTATTCTTAAATAAAATCTAAGGCTTACTGTCCAACAGGCCCATTATCATCAGACAGAATTTTTATTAATTTTTTTCTTAGCTATTCCTAAGGGATTTATGATGACATATAAATACTATCCGCCAAAAAACAAAACCTAGTCGAACCTGGATAAGCGAGATTAAAAGGGGACCGCAATTATTTGCTCGATAATGGAGGTTTCTCTTTTATGGACTTATGAAGGTCGTCCTTCGGGACCGGACATTGTTTCCAAGTTCGACTGTATAATATTAGATAATTTAAAAAAAGAAAGGATTATTATGAATGTTGTAAATCTATGTAGGTATTTTAATGCGCAGCCTACCAAGATAATGTATTTAAGTACCTACTTAAGTAATTAACTTAATTTATCGTTATCAGACGTGTTAACGGATCTCGCTAGCCGTTACGTGCGCTAATTAGGAATTACCTACCTGTATTCCGTCTAATTCTAAATCAGTTTTAGATCATCAGATAAATCAGCTTTAGATAAGTTTTATTTTTGTATGTTTAATTAAAAATAAAATACAGTACCTAATAAATATTGCCCATGTTACCTGGATATAGTGTAGCTTCCCAACAGTGAAAGAATTTTCCAAATCGGTTCAGTACTTTTAGAGCCTACTCAATGCAAACAAACAGTCAAATCTTTCCTCCTAAGTTTTAGAAGAGATATACATATTATCTGAGTATACCTTTGGCAAAATAAGCACGTGCCTAGAATACGAAATATTAAAAGGCAGCCAAGATGTGATGTTAAGATGTTCGATGAGGTCAGATTTCTCTCGTGTTCAAAACAAATATGCACAGTGAACCGATTAACTAAATTACTTTTATAATTACAATGTCTACTGAATAAAATATGGACATACCTAGAGAATATTTCAAGGTCATATCAATCTCAAGTGCCGTATTAAATTTTACGTCAAGATATCAAAACGTTACATCACAATATAAAGATTGTAAGCACTATGATCATGATCAGATGTTTAAAACGTAAATATAAGTTAAAGTGGTATAGTTCTTTTCAAATACCTTAACGGCCAAGGTCATCGGCCCCCTGCGCAATGCCCTTCCACCGCATCTACTCCCCGCTGCATCTAACACTGTTTTGTGCAGCGACTCGCAAAGTTCAGAGCTGCCACGATGTCTGAAAACTACTATACATGACAAGCAAACATTGAAAATAGACCTCTTCGGTAATGTACCAACTCAAGCACAAAATAACTCTGAATAATTGAAAAAAAATATTATATAAACAATCTTATAAATATAATAAAAAAGGAATTATTAGTAATAAATTTTTGTATGATATACATATAGGTCATAAATTATATTATATTGTTATAGCAGATTAATGTAGAAAGTAGATTTTGTAATTTCCTGTTTTTTATCTTTCTCACGTGTATTATTTTAGTATACTTATATTTTAAGGAAAAATGACCGAAGAAAAAAAAGTTATACGTACATTTGCCGAACATGTGAGAAGATAATTAATAGTAAGTCCAAAGAATAAGAATGAATCTCTCAAAATCTTAGTAAAAAGTAATAATTCTCGATCATCATTATTAATTACGTTATGCTAGTTCAGTAGGACAGTAGCGCTGGCCTGGAATGGTCTGAATAGGCTTACGGGCGCCTGGTAGTGTCTACATTATGACAGTTGAATTCCGGCGCTCATTATTAGCGTCACTGTCTTCCAGTACTGCGATAATACAAACCAGGCATTATATTATGTCATGGAAAAAATTTACCAGAGTGTATCATCGAAAGATACTTCATAGACAATGTAGATAAACGTTTAAAAATACTTCAACGATGAAGAAACATAATGACAAAATTATCTGGCGTGTTATACGTAATCCTTGTGTGCGCCTGCGCACTTGTAAAGCATTAATAGTCACGTACGCACACAAGGACACGTGCAAATAACGCATGACTAGGGGTGTGCTACCTGGTACAGTGAATCGTACCACTTGCACGTCTAAATCTAAGCCGCTAATCAAATCGTAGATATTTAATCCCATGTTAAAGAGATTTTTCAGAGAAATGTCTTAGAAATTATAAAACTTGGTACTGACTTTTTTATTCTTTAGAAACATTATCATAGAAGTAACATCAACAATTGCACATTAATTAAAATATCAGATCGTTCTGTTAACTGTAGATACTTTTAAATTATAACTATTTTCGATCAAATAATAAAAATCGTTTGAATGCGAAAATCGATATTATGGTATAGTATCGGCACATCCCTATTCATAATAAACGTTATCGCAATCTAAGCTCCGAAGGTAACGGCCGCTATGCCGTCGTTACGGCTAACGTCGTTATCAAACTTCTATATCCGTTAATAACAAACGATAACGACTGAAAGATATGAATTCCTTATCGTCGCTATATGTCTGATCTGTCAAAGCGACTGATAATCTTTATTTATAAGAAGATTAAAGTGTTTAATATTTTCATGATACGAAATAAATGTAGCTTTATAACTAAACAGGCGAAATTTTACATTACTTTACAATTTCATAAATAAACGCCAGATTTTGAATTGTAGATACTGAATATTACTTGTTTTTGGGTATTAACAGCATGTTTTGTTTTACTAAACAATCACAATAAAACAAGTTTAAACACAAGTACACCTTGTACTTATCTTCAGTCATCAGACAGACAAAAAGTACGTCGAATGCGTTCATAAATAAACACAAGCACGTTTAAGGAAAGAATCTATGATCCGGGAACATCGAAATGCATTGAATTCCTATTGTTTTTGAATCGAGTCTGACGTTCAGTTGCGTACGCGCAATACGTTCTAAACCACAACAATGGACGCTCGTATCGAGAATTCCTAATACAATTTTAAATTGTTTTTTAATAGCTTTATCGTATCCCATCAAAGTAGAAAATAATTAAAGCAACAAAATAAACTTGCAAATATATATTCAAATATATTGGCTGCGCACTGCCCTCCCCTCGCATCCCGTTTCGCCCCAATAAACCTAAAATTATGTTCTGCGAAGTTTAGAGCCGCCAAGATATATGAAAACATTTATAACTTAAGAATACTCATTTTCACGTTACAATTCAATCAGGATGAAAATGGATTAATCGAAGAAAGGTTAACTTAGGTCATGTAATGATTCAAAATAGATAACGATGTGTATTTTCGTAAAGTTTTTAACAGTGAAAACACTTGTTTTATCAATTTTTCATTAAGATAATAAGCAGGTTGAAAAGATGTTTCCATACACGACTTTCTACAATGGAAAAATCATCACGCGTCGTGTAAGTGTAAGCGTGTTAGCACATTAAGGATTATTGTTATCAGTTCATCGCTATGCTTTATTTGTTTAATGGTCGCAATTAGTGAGGAGTGATGTTTACACTTTCTATTTCGCACTTGACTTACCCTAAATCTAGATACTTAAATATTTTTCTTCTTAACACTAAACAAGTGAAGTGTTAGTCTGGAACTTCATCTAACAATATTTTTATCAGCAGTTTCCTATGACTTCTTTAACGCGGAATTAAAAAAAATCTAGTAATAAATATAACCTAAGCCACCCGGTGATAGTGTAGCTTTTCAAGAATGAAAGAAGTTTTCAAATCGGTTCAGTCATTCCGAAGTCTATTCAACACAAACAAACAGTCAAATCTTTCCTCTTTACAGTATTGGAATAGACAAATAGTGGAAAAAGTAAGACACCAATAGTAATACATACAAAATCACGTTCCTCTGCATAATATAAGCTCTAAAACATCGTGACAAAATGTGATATGACGTCAAGACACGGTGGGAATAAAAAAGAACCGAGTCTACAACGAACAAACGTTACTACCCATTACAAAATCCTAGCACGTACAATATAATTAAGGCAGGACTACGTCGACACAATGCGTTTGTTATTCGATAATACTCAATCGATTGGCTTACGAAGAAAGTATTGAAGCTATAAAATTGAAACCTACCTTTTCAGTTCAATTTTATATTATTTTTTATTGCAGTGATTCTTAAAGTTTCTAATTTATGAAAGGTTTGAGCCCCACGGTGAGAACTTTTCTGATCTGACGACAACGTATAGATGTTACTAAAATAATGAACTGCTTAAAATGCCAATACTAAGTATAGTCGAAGAGTTCATTTTATATTTTTTCTTTGATTATGTATTTTACTCAGAGTAATTGGCTTCGAAGTGAACTTCAATCAAGCCTCTCGGAAACGTCGATCGGGAATTGAAGTACTAACCGTATTGTGGCCACTAAAATATTAACTGACCCATAAATAAAAATATATTGAATTGTAATCTACATTTGCAGAAATTACTCGTGCTAAGTAATATGAAACTTGAGTATCTTGACGTCATAGCGGCGTACTTGTATAGTGTACAAAAAACATTGTGAAATAATCTAAAAATAATGCTGATTAATTTGTTGTAGTTCGCTGTTTAAAACGGCGGGGAGACGGCATGCGGGAGCGGAGGCGTCAAATACCTACGCAAGTATCATGTTTTTGTGCACGAGTTGTACACATTAACATAAGTTTACGTTTGTAAATTGCACGTCTGTTGGTTTTATATTATAATGTGACAGTAGTCAGAATGACACAAGAAACGTTACTTATTACTACTAGTTACGCATTTTAGGTCAATACCTAAAATGCGTAGTGAATATAGTAAACTAAGGAAGCTTATACGTCTTTTCAAATATCTTGGCGGCCCAAGGACATCGGCGCGCTGCGCAATGCTCTCCCCCGCTACACCTAAAATCGTGTTCTGCGCAACGACTCGTGCGAAGTTAAGAGCCGCCAAGATATCTGAAGACATTTTTACCTAGTGTATTGATAGAACACGTTCATTTAACTTAGTCACTGGTCTTTACAAATGTGTCATCATAGCTCTAGGAAATCTAACTCCGTGTTTCGCTGTTTATTTTACTGTTTATCTAAAACAGATACTTTAGTTTTAGAATACTAACATTTTATCATAAGTGGTTTTAATAGTGAAAATCTTGTTTCATTATTATTTTTCTCCCTTATTAATTGGCAAATAATGGTTTTAAATTATTTGATTCGGTCACACAATCTGGCAATTTAAAGCTCTAATGCGAATTTAAGTTTTTCAAGCCTAAGAAAAATGAGTTGCCTTTTACAGACAAGTTACTTTTTTTTAATCTAGTGTACAATTTATTTTATGGCTTTGGGAGCAGGTTAGGAACTGTACAGAACATATCCCACTCCCTTTAAATGGGAAAATAAAAACTAAATACAAATCTATCCTCACCAAAATTCAAAGCCATGATCGATTCTTATATACATTTTATTGATAAACATGTCATGTGAAGGGAAAGCAGATAAAATTTCATCTTAACGTTTTACCTCCTTTTAGGAATTCCCCGAACATCTCACGGACGTAGCCGCAGTTTCTGTTTCGAACCTGTTTCTGACTCGTATTTTAATCATTTCACAATTATTTGTTGGTGTCGTATAATTGAATCGATTTCTTAAATTATCGAAGATATAAATGGTTACATAAAAAATAAAGTATTTTAAGCAACATTTTAAATTTTAGGGACATACATTTTTATAGTTTATAAAAATATTGTTTTCCAAATATTTTGCAAAGTTATTGGTCATATTTTCGTAAATAGTAAGCAATGGACAATCGTGCAAGGCTATCTGACAAATTTAATATTACTTAAGTACTGTGGTCTCTACATATTACTTTGCATTCTACAAGTGTCACAACTGAGTTAAAATATCTGCAACAATAATCACGACGCTAATAATTCTGCAAGTATTTTTATATTGCATGTTTGCTTTGAGGAAGTATGTGTGTCAAGTACTTGACGGCTTACGTCACGGTGGGCATTGCTCAAGTACTCAGCCTGAATCTACCTTCCTCGGCTGTGTGTCTTCATACATTCTCACTCATAAATATTCTTCCCCATTTCCCCTAAGGGCCTCCCTTAATAAGTGCTGGTTTTAGGGCTACCAGGGTTTCTACGGAGCCCCTTTTTTACCATGTCTTTAGAGGACGGGAGAATGAACAGGTTTACGTGGGATTGTATAATTAGCAGACCTATGGTGTCCTAACCTAATCATATCATTCTGTAATTGTTTATTATACCTTGTATATTTTCTAAATAAACAGTTATGTTACTAACGGAAGCGCGCGTGAAATCTGATAAAATAAATAAGGCTTAAAATCACAGTATTAGGTTTATTTATAAGGCTGTAATATCATTTATAAATAAATTACGATTTAAATATTTAATAAAATATTTTAACGAAGAAAGATTTGTTTGTTTGTTTGTTTGTTTGTTTGTTTGCAATAATAGGTTACAAAACTGAACAACCGACTTGAAAAAATCTTTTACTTCTAGGATGCTACACTATCCCCGGGTTCCATTATTTTTTTTACTTTTTCAAGTTTTCTTTTAATTACGGGTGGACGAAGTCGCCAGTAACTCCTAGTACCTAATAATTTTAATGTCAATTAAATAAAAATAAATACCACATACTTGAATCTTTGTGTTAAAATGCATAGTAATTTAATATGTATCTACTAACCTTGCTTACATTTAAACGAGTGTTCTTTTTTATTTTACTTTTTAATTTAAAGAATATATGCAAGGACTCGAATGGTTCTGATTAAGGTGTTAAAGATAAAGGTAAGGTGTTTCACACACGAAACATGGTAAAAATGTAACGTTAATAACGCACACTTTACGTAAAAGTGGATGTCACTTGCAATGGAAAGATCTTAACACCTTAACACAATTATTTGAAAACAATTTTTATAAATTACGTAAAAACTATTATATCAGTATTCTCATCACCAGCAACCCTGACACATAATTGGGATTTTACCCGGAAAACCCCCAATGTGGGAAAAAAATTGGGAAAAAAATCCGGGTTAAATTACCGAATGGGACAATATTCGGGTTTTATAATATTGGGACATATATATTCAAATTATATAGGATATATATAAGGATAACATCTAGTACGCATTGTAACTGTTCCCTGTACTTCAGCAACCACCGAATGTTTCAATAGCCTAACACACAAAAGTTTCATTAGACGATCCTTATGCAATTGATTAACATTCCATCACAATGCGCAGATAAAATCTTATGCTAAAACAAGAAGACGTCTTTTTCTTATAATAAACTGCTGGTTTTATTTTAGTTCCTAAATCAGGCAATTTTGACGTTTCGAAAAACAGGCAACTAGGCCATATATGCGCTGGCGCAAAGTACCTATTTTTCCTACATTTATTCTAAAAATAAAAAAACAAATGATGATTAATTTTTTTGAGATTATGATAATTATGAACTAATTAAACTACTCGTATTGGGTTATTTTCCCATATGCATGCCCGGTTTTTTCCTATTTGGGATATTCCTGTTGGGTATTATCCCACTGTCCATCTCTAGCACATTCCCAAATTTTGGCAGCTTCGTTTACTTGGCATCAAATTTTAATTAACAAATTAACTAAAATTTGCTGCCACGTACAAATAATAGATTTATCACTTCGTTTTTAAAATCACTAGATATGATTTTTAAGTTATTGATCTAAGTAACTTTTCAGATTAATGTAATAAATTAGCTTGCAAATGCGCTATTATATAAACACTCACACAGTATGTTCATATTTTTGTAACTAGACAATAACTTAACCATTATTTAGATTTTTCATATTTATTTATGAACTCTAATGTTGTAAGACCAATATAAATAAACGGGTGGCTTCAAGGAAATTTTTGTAAATTAATCCAATATTTCATATCAAAAAACATCTTTCGTATCTATGATATATCAAGTATCCGATAAATCTATTTAATTTTGATAAAAATAAAAAAAAAACAAAACTTAATGTAGGCATTTTAGGGAGTCTTTAACATTGAAATAATATGTAATTAACGATAAAGAGATATCAAAAATTAAAAACGACAATATAAACATAGAAGTAAGGCAAATGTTACATCCCATTTTGAATAGACCTTGGAAACTTGTTTTGTTTATTCCGTGTGCATATCCTTATAAGATAATATACCTTTATGAGATATAGACATATTCCAAGATCCGGATCCGTTGATATACTAATTTATGTTATAATACAATTTTATCAAACGCGGAACTTTTATATTTCACCTATGACTCTCCATTGGCAATAAATTATCGAAGCAAAATAACTGACCGACACACGCTTTCGCATGTTGCCAAAATAATTCGCCTCAACCTGTAGACTCCCATATCACCAAAATTAACAAATTGTATTTCCTAATTTAATAAAATAATTCGTTTTCCTACTTCCTTATGTTGAATTTAAAACGAAATATCCAAACATGAAACTATAATAACGACTTTCTAGTTACAAATATTTACATTGTCAACCAATCACAATAAAATTTCTGATCTTGAATTAGACAAGAGCAGAGCGTGCGAATTCGAAGGCTTCGAGGCGATTGTATGCGCCGCGAAGGCTTTACAGGAGTGGAATGAACTGGCGTCGCCGAGCGAGCATAGTATCGGCGCGTCGCTCTGACACGGCGCACGCGCACGCGCATAGATACCGAACAAACGTATAAAAGGGCCCGAGCCCCCTCTACTTCTCATTCTCACCACTCTCCTCTTACTAACACAACATGGAAGAACTAGTTCCCAGTCATGGCCATGGTCATGGAGACGATACGGAAGGTGTTGTGCTCGCCAAGGGAGTTTCCATGGCGGTTCTCTTCTGTGCTTCTATGATATGTGGTATTATGCCTCTGTTCCTGGCGAAAAGATTCCGTTGGATATCCACTGATGAGGCGCAGAATTTGAAATCCAAGAATCGCGTGGTGATGTCTTTACTGTCGTTCGGAGGTGGTGTGCTCCTGTCTACCACATTCATGCATCTTTTGCCTGAAGTTCAAGAGAACGTCGAGTACTTACAGAGTGAGTATTCATTTTATTTTCTTTCGATCATTTAATTCATTAATTACATTAATATCTTGTCTTTCGACCTTGATAGTTAACCGGTTATTTTAGTAAATACTAATAACATTGAAGTGATATTGTCATAGATCAGTATTTATGTGATTAATAGGTTTTTAATTGTTATCAGTAATCGGAAATTATATACTCTATATTTTGATACAGAAATTGAATACTTCACACTATGTTACCCGGTGTTATGTTCTTTAATATTATGTTACATCGCTGTATACTAGTTTATGTTAATTATATTGTAACTAGACACTCGGTCGTCGAGGTCGTGATATATTTGAATATATGTATAATGTTAATAAAGTTGTAATCAATTATAAGAATTATTTAAAATTACTATGATTTGACGGTGAAATGATAAATGCGGTTTAATTTGCTTTAGTCTTTGGTCATATGTTAGATTTCGGTATCTAGTTGATATAGGTACATAACAGCTGCCTAAATATCACATTGGCAGAAACTATTTCGAGTTAATAGTTCGGCTAATTACTAAAACGTGCAAAACTATGCATCGCAGTTTTTGCAACAGATAATTATTTACAAAGTTTTACAACATAAGTTAAACATATACATTGTTGGTGTCAACATTTAAAGAATATGACACTGATATAGTAAACAGTGATTATATTATTAGTTGTATTTTTTCCTTATGTATATCCTAAAATTTGATATGAAGAAAAAAAATAGGAAACTATGCGCGGAGTTATGTCTTTACGATTGGATTGTATCTTTTTAATTTTTTTTTAAGACGAAAAATATGTTCGAAAACATACGTATTTTAATTTCCTATCAAATAAACAATGAAATGGTATGTTTCTGTAGTGTAAACCCATGGTAATGCATTTGTAATCGACGTAACAAATGACGTCATAAGTTCAATAGTTTTGGGTCTACTCGTAATGTACTAACGGTCCGTTCGAGGGCATTATCTAATAGATTGTCGGTTGCGCAAGCTGACTCTGGGTATGTGTGCCATTGGCCGCATCGATCGATCGGTCATCATTCTAATGTCTTCAGATTAATAAAACATTTGCCGAAACAACATCGAGCATCTTGTTAAAAATATATCATTTTAAATTTAAAATTAAACAAAATGACTTTTCTCACCTTTATAGCCGTTTTTGATTAGTGTTTCGCGAGTAATATGTCAAAAATTTTGAGAATTCGAATTTCAAAAATTTTCAATTCGAACTAGTTTTTTTTTCTAGAATCAAAACTAACTTGCAGATCTTACTTATAAATATTTAAAATTCTATCAAGGCTAATGTACTTAACGGTTAATAGCATCAAATAGAAATAAACAAGACAACGAGTGTTGCCCGTGTGAAGGCATTATTTTTATTTAGTTACCAAGTTATACAGTTATATCATAAGTTGCTTCTTGATTTACATAAATCGGAAATATAACCTTCAATATTATTATATCACGCAATTAACCTCAATAATAATAATGCGGTAAATTAAAATATAATCTTTTGGTCACAACATTTTAAAATATCGCGATGTGATGTCTAATATTGTACA
Source organism: Papilio xuthus (assembly GCF_000836235.2). Taxonomy (NCBI): domain Eukaryota; kingdom Metazoa; phylum Arthropoda; class Insecta; order Lepidoptera; family Papilionidae; genus Papilio; species Papilio xuthus. Next base: position 3,543,976 of record NW_013531688.1, read on the forward strand.
ATCTTCTTGCTAATTTTATAAATACGAATGTATGGATGGATGGAAGTCTGTGAGAAGTTTTCTTAATAGATGCATAAATCTGAATGAAATTTGGTATAAATGTTAGACACTATCTGGAAAAAAAAACGCATAGGCTATTTTTTTAATTTCGCAAATATTGATGACAAATTAAAGGTTATGGATTCGTGATGTAAAATTTAAAATCAATAAACATTAGTTACTCGTAATCGAGATTTCTTTTTCGATCATTCGACAAATGGTCAGACCTGACCGGACGAAAGAAACAAATGCTAGTAGTAGCTTATTACCAATTCAATAAAGGAAATCACACAAACAGAATCAATCGTGCGCTAAATACTAAGCAAGTTAGTATTGATTTTTAAGATCGGTTAGGTAATAAATCAGAACTATTGTCATTACAAACTATTTAAATATTATACGACATAACATTAGTACTGTTGTGTTCTCTCATACAAAAATTAGAAATACATAGATGCGCTTTTTCAATAAACCACATCGAAACATAAACGCGTAAAGCGACGTAATTTGAGAAATTACGCATAAAGACAGCGCGGCAACGTGTAGTTTTAATATGAAAATACCTATATTATGCGTAAAACATGTAACCGTAAACAACTTTCAGAGTGTGAGTTAAATTATTTTGTGTTACAAAATTCAATATTCCCATTAAACTCTTAAATGGTACGTAGTTTTTGTATTACACTACCGTTTAATCGAATTTAATTGTGTCACCCATTGCAGTGATAAGTGATTGTCGTACAATATTTACACTGTTCCGATATTACGCCGTAAAATGTTCATTATATTGGTTGTTAATAGAATTCGTTCAGCTGTTTTTGAGCATTGATTCAAAATTGTAATTTGCTCATATGCGATTGGACACTTTCTTGAATTATATAAAAAGGAATAGTCTCTTCTTCTTTGAAGCTTTCTACAGTTCGATGTAAGGTTTCCGTATAGAAAAAATAATACTATACCATTTTTTAATCTAATTGCGATCCCTGGGTAGTATTATTTGTATAGAAAGGTTTGGAATAAATAACGATCTTTATTTTTTCGATATGACAACGACTGTCGAAGAATTGTCAGGAGAACAGGAAAATGTTTCCTCGGCATTAAAAAGCCTCTGATACTAAACTTTTTACTTCTATCGTTAGTTAATATGTATGTAAAAATAAATGAAAATAAGGCTCTTGTAATATGTTCAAGAAGTAATTTCACAAGTGCCGTTTAATCTTATCATTTGATCCTTATTTCTTAATCAAGAAAGTTATTGCATTTAAGTGGTTGATTATTAATCGGGGAAATAATATTCATTGTTCAAAAGATTAAATGTACACAATGAAATTGATAAAATTATTTCTTTAATTTTATTTTGTAATTATATATGGCCTTATATTGTTCATATAATAAAGAAAAGAAAAATAATATTTACAACGTCTCAATAACGTATGGACTCTATTGGAAAGGCAAGCTTCAATACGCCTTATTATAATAAAATTTCAAGTTATTTCTCTCATAAACATGGCAACATATCTTGTTATGGTTAGGGCTGGCAACTTTCAATTAATGAGATCAGAACACCAGTATTCGGCAAAAAACAAAACAAGGACCATCCACAACAAACTCTTTTGCTTTGGCGGAGGAAGAAAAACACTATGTCATATCATGATATTTAGAGGTCGACAAATTATAAATCTATTAACTTGTTTCAAACCGCCCAAAATAAATCAAAGAATCGATGTGAACCGTAGCTTAAACATGCACCATGCAAACCTAAATAATGCGTGTCGAGCCCAAAGAGGTGACATCCCTAGTTATGGTCCACTTCGCGCGCGGATGTGAGACTGGATTTTTGTTGTAAAAAAAAAATAAAAAAATCGCGAAACTTGTCGGCGGCGGTGGTTTCTTTGACACGTAATTGTCGAATATTGAGTATTTTATAACGAGTTGGGTTCGGTAACTTTCTTAAGACAAAAAAAGGAAAAGATATAATTAAATACCAGTAGTGTATAAAAAAAAATAAGTACTATAACTTAGTGCAGTCATTACGCAACCTTAAATGATGGTTTAAAAATTATTATAAAAATTCTAATGCACAATATCGCCATAAAATTAATCTTGTGTGGACGCAAAGATTAAGTATTATATTTATATTATTTTATACAAACAATGCTATTTAGAGAGAGAGTTAAAATATTTTCCAAATAAGCATACAAACTTTGCCAGAACTAATTGCAAACACATACCATACTAGTTAGTCCACAAATAAAAAAAATGGCTTCTAATCCTTAAATGTACACAATCCATTGTGTGCTACATCTCAATGTCTTCAGCATTCTTCATTTATTACACAAGCAAGTAAAACATAGCAAAAAACCAATATCATTACAAGAAATTTTCATAACTGAAATATTTTTACCATTGGTTATGGTAGACCTTAACAATTATAGGACTAAAAAATAACTAATCACCTGTAGCTGTAGGCTAAATTGCACATTATTTTTAACCAAAAGAACTAATATTATTTTCTACAAAACCTTTTTAAAATTCGACTCTTTTGTGTATAATTAATCAAAATATTTGTATACAATGCAGGAATGTGGTACACCATCTTGTATCGTAGCCCATTTTTATACTCTTGCATCTGCAGAACTGACAATAATCAGGTTTAATCCTTGCCTCGTGATTATTTTGTATTCTTTATTACCTTATATGTCATATGGGTTGCATTCGAAGCTTAAATTTGCTTTATTAAGAAGCTGCTTCAGAAGAAGTTCCAATTACGTATTAAAATTTCGGAAAGAAATACACGCCATTAAATGTTTTCTTGTATATCGAATTTTATGTATCATGATATGATTAACGTTGACAAAGTTAATATTTTAAAGTTTGGAAACGTGGAGTGAATGAATGTGTACGGCAGACATTTAAAATAGAAATTCGTAATAAACTCTCTTCTGACGCGCGGTTCTATTTTTAAATTTCTTAAGTCTAGACAGCCAGCTCTAAAATGACTACACTAAAACGTATTTACTTTTAGACATTCTTCATTACATGTTCCCTCCAATTATAACACTCTCATAACAATACTATGAGATAAAACATAGAGTAGGTTACAAGACAAACTTATTCAATAATGTTAGTATGCAAATGTTTAACTGACCCACAAACAAATCATCCTGTGGTTTACACAATCGTCTTCACAAACCGACAAGACTATTAAGATCATATTTAGTACTCATCTAATGTTAACTTATTGTTTTATTGTCCAGCGAGATATTATCTTAATTATGTATCTTTATAGCTGAGGTATAAATGTCAGAATGGCGCATGCTTTTTGTGTTGTACACGTCGTTTGTCTGGTTTTTAATGTAAACAAGAACGTCTCGTGTTTTTAAGAGTTTTAAAATATTCTATATAAGCTACCGAAACCAGGATATCGGTCTTTATCCCAAAGGTACGTGGCATTTATGAGACGTATAGACAAATTAAATCTAAAAACAACAACAAAGTGGTAAGCAGAGACCATGGACTTTCATTTGGCATGGTTCACTCTCACGCTTAAACTTAAATGGACTTGCCATTTACATTTCCCTTTTCTGACTCTAAGTCCCTTTTGATTAGGCAAGCGTAGAGGGTCCGGTAAAGTTGCAAATCCATTGACCTTGTAACTTGTGTCTTGCGTATATAACTTAACAAATGCAGGCACAGAATAAAAATCTATCTATCTAAAAATCTATCTCGTATCCACTATTATTACACACTGTAATCTTTTCACTCCAGTGGCCTAGTTGGCAACGTATTTTGTTTATATTTCATGAATTCTATGTGTCGCGTGCTAAATATAACCTACAATTATCGTAGCATATACGAATTGATAAGTGACATGATAACTTCTGTAAAATTTACAAGCATTATTAAAATGTTATGCTAGCAATTGCTTCTTTGTAAAATGTAGCTTTTTAATATTTCATAATTTTTTGTTAAAAAAAATATTTCCTAAAACTAAGCTCTTATTTAAAAGTTTTACTCATCACGAAAATGATTCTCGTATTTTTTATAATGATTCTGTATTTATTTTAACCACAATTACCAATACACAGGTGTTTGGTTAGTAATTAACAAGTTTAGAAATAAACGTGGACGTCAAAGCTAACGTGACTCATGAGAGAATTGGTAAGCAAGTCGCGTGCAGTTCGCATTCGTGACACACGATTTGTATTGGGACATTTAACGGAACTCGACTTTCTTTAGGGAAACATATCAATAAACAAACAATACTATGAAAGGCAATAAATATCTCATTGTAAAAAAAAGTGTAGTTATCAGAATTATGAAAGAGTTGTAGAAATACACCCCTAAGTGATTATACTAAGTACAGTGCCATCCTAATCTCATGATACCTCAAAATATCGATTAAGACTAAATAAAATACAATTCAAGTTATTTAGGCAACTGTATTTTCCTGCCACCGAGGGTCTAGTGTAAGAGTGCCGTGGGCCTCATACTCTCGCCTTTGACGTATATCCACCGGGTCAGATACCCTTGTCGGTCTAGAAAACCCATTGGTAACAAACTACTTCTTAGCTACTGTCTAAGTGATAGATTATAAATAAATTGTATAAGGTTATTATTTTTATAATAATTAACTTATTTTCGTATCAAGATTGTAATGTATTGATAGTAAATTAGCGATATTAGATCGTTATTTTTGCAATTAATTAGACAATCGTTACACGTGTAGTTAATATTTTACAATCAATAGATGTTAAACAATAAGACATGTCATCTGTTATTTTAAATTTATTATCTTTTAACTTTCATTGTTAATTAAAACATGAAACAATGAATTCAAGGGAATTCTTTTACGTATATTAATATGAATGTAAATAACAATTAAAATGACCTGAATTCGTTTCAGTTTTCGTTCGGTCCGTGCTCCATAGACCTTAATAAAATTATAATTATCTAGTCAACAAGAACATCTTGTATATTTAAAGAACCTTAATGTTTATTTGATTGATGCTTAAAGTATAAAAAACACACGAACGAGCTCACGAACAGTTAGTACTAGCTTTTAATTATATATAATAACAACTGTTTGTAGCATAGTTATTACAAATCTGCATAGAATAATGATTAAAATAAAAAAAACATTGTATTATAGAATATTAACGGTACATTAAGACAATTAAGTTTAAATTTAATAAAGATCAAGTAGACATCACTCTTCAAAAAATTGAGTTTAATATAGTATTAAAAGACCCATTAAAAAAATGCAAGGTAAACTCCTTGATGAACTGATTAATGTTGTTAACTTTTATAAAATAAAAATCACCACTTTTGAAAAGTGGTAAAAAAAAAATTCTCTTTTCTGTCACCATAAGACCAATTACTGGCACGGTTACCTTAGTATGTAGCTTGGAAGAAACAAAAAAGGTAGAGGTTGAATTACAGATTATTGTCAGAACATAAGTACTCGTACTTGTATATTATGTTAAAGTAATAAAATTCGACGTGCCAAGTGGCATAGAGAAACTTTATTCTCTCCAGTGAAATCGCCAAGGCTGGCAATATGACGACACTATTGAAATTATTGTCTAGCCAGATAGAAATTAAAACAAAAACCTAGCCTTCATGACATCGAATTGTTCACGATATTTAATTTAGTTACGCACAATTTTTTCAAATCAATAATTGTGTCGACCTTGTGACTAACGATTTCCTATTTCTGCAAATTTAACGATAGCATAGAAATTACACGAAACATGTCCCACGGGTACGACATGAAATTGGAGGCGTTTTCAAGGAATTAAAACTTGTAGTTTCTTCACAAATTAACATGAAATCAATTTTATTATACAAAACCTGGAATAAAATTCAAGACGAAAAACCAATAAATCAGCTAACAATTCTAACCTCTTTGAAAGAAATATTTCGGGAAAAAGGATTAGTTATGTTCTTTCGCTTGCTTACCGAAGTACTACGTCTCTAACCTTAAGTTTCATATGTGAATGCCCTATAAAACATATTGTTATCTCTGTTTACTTAATGATGACAGACAGCGATGACGATATATACAAAGATTTTGGTCTCAGAAAGCAACGGTAATAAATGTCTTCTTAACATTTGAATGTTACGTGAGTCATGGCAACTTAATTCACATTAGTAAACATTAAAATATTTGTTAACTATTGTATTATATCCTCATATTAATAATTAATGATTTGTTTATATCGCATGGTATGTATTTTAGGCATCAAATTCTAGGTCCTTTGTCTTAATGAATTTAAAAAAAAACTCGACATGAATAACGCATGAGTACTACATACCGGATTACGTAAATGGATGTTATACGTGTTACGCATAGTTAAATTCATTAACTGAAGTTATTTAACGGTCACTAAAATAGTATCTTAGTGTACATCAAATCTGTACAAAGAGACTAAGATATCTAAAAATATATATTTATTCTAAAATATCCTTGTTAATTTATATCAATACTAGCGGACCCGACAGACGTTGTCCTGTCTACACGTCTTTAATTCGAATATTATTTAAAATTTGACACTGCGATGGTAGCGCTGTTTGTCGGATCCAATGTAAAACATTCCAAAATCAACAACTACTAATAAATTAAAAATTAATTAAAAAAACATTGTCCAGCGGACAAAATTATGAATCTAAACCATTCCCAGATCCCCTTGAACACACACAAAAAATTTCATCAAAATCGGTCCAGTCGTTTGAGAGAAGTTCAGTGACATACACACGCACAGAAGAATTATATATATAAAGATACATATATGTTATATACGATTTTAAACGGTTTGCTTAATGATACAATTTGTATTAAACCATTTGATTATCACCTATAAAATATATTTATAAATAAATTTCCCCATCATTATTTTGGTGATAGCAAAATAATGATGAGATTTTAACCGAGAAAATCTGGTGACTGGTATTAATAGATTTATAATGCATGGGGAATCCCAAATGCAAGGGTTTCCCCAGACGATCATGGGCAGACCGGTAACATCAAAAACTCGTTTTAGATTTGATATCAGAACGTTTACATATCTAAGACAACTTCTTGTAGATTATATAGCCTTTAACTTAATTATTTTAAAATTAATGTATTGATCCGACACTCAAAAACTGAAGACGCAATTCAATGGATCATTTTTAGGGTTCCGTAACTCATAGGAAAAAAAACGGAACTCTTATAGGATCACTTTGTTGTCCGTCCGTCCGTCGTCAAGACCATTTTTATACATAGAAACTCCTTCGTGAGAAAATGAAATAAACTCAAAGGAATGTGAAAAACTATTTTATGAAAGCAGTAGTATTAACCAAGTTATTGGTTATAGACTATTTAGTTACGGCTTCGGAATATAGTGATTTCATGCTTCATTTAAACTAAAATATTTCTCTTATTAGTAAAGGGATTAGAATTGCATTTGATGCATTCATTATAAATTAAATTACGGATCATAAAATTAAAACATATGTTTTAAAGCTAAGCAACTCCATCTATTGGATTTAATGTGAATCTAATCATTCACAGAGCCTCAAATGACTCAAATACATTTGTATTCAGTAACATGTATGACATAAATCAAAATAATGCTGCATTATATCAATGTTTATTGGTTTCCAAAAGTTCAGTATTTTGTGATTGGATGGTGTGATAAGAATATTCTGCTGCGTATGTTTGCGCAACGACTAGTCACCAGACAACTGTTCAGGTCAGTATTTTAGTATTCTCATGGTTCACGTAACTATAGATGTCGCTTCCGCGTTCGTATTGTTTTGAGTGTATCGTCTGACCCTAATCGAGAATTTGGTTTTATCAAATATTCTTTATAAAATATTAAAACAATGATGTGAATAAACCGTGGAGAACGATAGAGAAAAACTAAAGAAAGTTTGGATAGATCGTAGAAGAGATAATAAAAAAACCTTCATAAGAAATATATAATGGGTTACAGAGGCCGTGGAATAATGCTGCCAACCTCAAATAGATTGAAACTTACGAACGAACTTTAACTGTTAAAGTTTTTTAAAAGTTTAGAGTACTTACAAAAAACGAACTGAAATAACCAATGGAATGCCCAAAACGACGGTACAACCGAAATAGAAGAAAGGCTTGACATAAGTCGTGCAGCTTAGGGAAATACGTTATTTACAATTCAAAGTAGCGGCGATGCACAAACTGAATCTTAAAGCATTATCTATACGAGGATCCAGGGCACGTCGCCCACTTAAATCTTCCGCACTTGATCCATGCTGAATATGTAACATTATTTTCATCAAATTATACAAAAATAACAAACAACAAATCTTTGTTCCATTGACATGTTTCTGCAAAACAGTGCTCTTTATTACCATTTGGTATTTAATTGAGAACAAATTCGTTTTTTTGCTGTACTTACGTACTGGTAGAATGCAGTTATAAATTGCAATTTCGCAATGTCATGTTACGCATATTTAAATATTTTGTCATTGTGATATAGTTAATAATGATGTTATAAAATAATTAAATCTATGAACAATGATGAACTATATTTATTTGATAATATTATTACGAAACTAAAGACATAAAATATTGTGTGGTGTGTCAGTAAGCGTAAATAAGCCCCAAGGCCAGGCGCAAGTTAATGTTAAGCAATGCTCTCATGCAATCGATTTTAAGAACTGCATCGCAATAACAACAAATATTGCTTGTATGTATTATCTTTTCGATAAATATTAAACCTACAGCTGTCACCCGCGACTCTGTCGTAGCAGGATTAAACTCTGCGCTAAATTTCAGCTAGATCTTTGCAGGCGTGTGCTTTGAATGTTAAGTTAGTCCAATCCCTTTATTCAAGAATATATTTTGAGGCACATTGATCTAAATGAGAAATTAAAGTGCTTATTTTTACTTAACAGCTAGCCACACAAACTTTAGTTGCGTGCGGCTTTCCACGGGCATACGGTCTGGCACTAGTGTTTCAAAGGCACATAACCAAAGACAAAGATTTAAAAAGTCCCAATTTAGTCTATGTCAAATTTAGTTCATTTGAATGATAATGTAATTAAGTACATAAGTATTTAACAAGTTGTTAGTTTTATTTTTTTAACCATAATATAGTCAAAAATCCTTGAACCAAATAAAAACAATGGCCGGAATTACAATTCATGTGTAAGGGCGTAGTGTAGTTCCACGCTTTTGCCGCACGAGTGCATTGTTAAAAAAAAAACAAAAACACACACGCACGCTCAAACAACGTAAAAAAGAAATGTCAAGGTTAAATTATTCGAGATGATATAATCATTAAGTTATTTATTGGTAACGCAAACCTTTATTCTTCATCTGTTGTGAGTTGTCTATGAACTGTTGATATTGGTAATTAGGGTTCCGTACCTCGAAAAGAAACTTTTACTTACACATATATACAGGTTTGTACGGAACCTTCGGGGCGCGAGTCTGACTCGCACTTGGCCAGTTTTTATGTCACTGGAATTCTGCTTCTGTCTTTATAACCTTTGAATAACATCGAGTAACAACACCATATTAGTAATTAAGCCACAAATGGCATTAATGGTCATGTTTTTATTCATTTAAAACAAAGCTCTGTTATAGGATTTCGCTGTATTCCTATACTTATAAATCTATTTTGTAGCTTATAATAAATTTTATAACCTCTAAAAATTATATAAGGAAAATATTATATTTAATTCATATTAGTAATTCGTTGATAAAGTGACCGCTTTAAAATTAATGACACTACGATAAAGTTTGATATTATTAAAACTTATTGGTTTTGGGAATTAAATTTTAAGTTTAATTAAAATTAAACTAATTTAGTATCTCATCGACGCCTTACGGAATCCAAGGGTTGGCGCGCATTTCGAACAAAGGTTAAGCCTGGCCATTCAACGGGGAAATGCCACCAGCCTCTTGGGCATCCTACCATGCGAACGCATCGATTTGTAATCGATTTTTTACATTATCTAGCTTTATTTTTAGTTTGGTATATACATTGAATATAAAAATCGATAGAGCGTCGGCGGCTCAGGAGTCAAGCACATGACTTGCAATCTGCAGGTCCTGGGTTCGAATCCCGCCATGTACCAATGTGTTTTTCGATTTCTGATTTATATCCGACGTTCTAACGGCGAAGGAAAACATCGTGATGCAACCAGCACATATATGAGAAGAAATTCAAAGATATGTGTGAAGTCAACCAACCTGCACTTGGCCAGCGTGGTTGACTATGGCCTAGTCACTCTTAACTTAGGGTAGGCTCACAGTCCCTCGGTGGGGACATATAGTGAGCTGATGATGATGATTAAAATCGATAATTCAAGTCAAGCATATCCGTTTACACTTCTTGTAATCTGTACGCAACCTTCGTGAGAACATGTATTAATTAGTTATGACACAATACCTACATACATGCGGTTGTAGAGACCGGCGCTATGTTTGCACAGACGGAAAAACGATTATAAATCTTAGTTAGTTACACAATTACCTGACAAATTCCGTTTGCTTATTAAATAATTTATTTAAACAGTTGCTGAAAATTAACTTTTCAATGAATTGTCATGGTAATAACATGATTGTTTTGTACCAAAAGGTAGAGACGGGAAATTTCTTACTTTCATCATCATCATCAACCTGCCCTTATCCCTATCGAGGGTCGGCACAGTATGTACTACTCCTCCATACATCTCTATCAGCCGTCATATCCGAGTCTACCCCCTTCTTACGCATATCCTCTTTCACACAGTCATTCCATACTTATAGGAAATTTCTTACTTTCCGGGTATAAATTGGGACATTCATATACTGGGCCTTTTCTAAACATTAAAATTAAAAGTATCATTCCATAAATGTAGGAACAAAACCAACACTTATCATAAGCCATAAAGATGACATCACAAACTATTATCTAAATGCAACTTTGAATAGAAAATGATGTTAACAGAAGTCACGACACAGTAAATGAATATTATAATTAAATGAATATTAATATTATTAAAATCACGAAGCAGATGGTCTGAAAACCTAATATAAGTAATTGATGCCTCATATTTATAGCTAAAACAAATCATATGGCTAACAAAATGGAAAATGTTTTCTTCAATCGCTCTATCAGTTTAAGAAATCGACGTAATCAACTAAAATAAAAAAGATATTCGTAACTAATTAACCCTTAAATCAACATTCTTTTTTGTGGTAAGAATGGGAAACATTTTTTCCAATCCAGCAAGGATAGTTCGGGAGATTATTGTGTTCAATCGGATATTTCCAATTGAAATCTCAGTGGGAATTATTTTTCACAAAATCTTGATGATTAATTGTCTATAAATATTTCACAGGAATTGGCAGACTTCGAGAATTCGAATTCTCTTTGCCTCCGCTGTTGATGTGCTGCGGCTTCTTCATCATGTATCTGGTGGAGGAACTGGTGCACATCTACATCCATCATCGCGAGAAACAGAACGGCCAGTCAGCGCAGCTGGTGCGGAACCTCAGCGTGAGACGCAGCCGCGCCGGCAGTTCTGATGCCAATGGCGAGAAGAGCATCACCAATTCCATCGCTAACCTCACCGACCCACCCACAATGAAGATGTCAAAGGTAACATGCTTACTTACTTATTTTTTTTTCTATATTTTCTTCTGTAAAGAGTGTAAACATTTTTACGACGACCCTCGGGTAAAAATGTCAACCAAATCTTTGAATCTTAAAGCAGACGAAGGTCTACTTCCGTCGCGATTTGCAATAACCCATATATAGGATTTATTTATATAAGTTTTGACATAAAAATTTAATGTTTTCAGGACCCAGAGCTCAACCACCATGGCCACTCCCACAACCACAGCCACATGCCCATAACGCAAGGTGACGACGTCACCTCAGCACTGCGCGGTTTGCTCATTGTGCTTGCTCTTTCCATTCACGAGTTGTTTGAAGGCCTGGCTGTCGGTTTGGAGTCTTCCACTTCTCATGTCTGGTATGTTCTTTGAATTATTTCGATCAGCCATCTATCGCCAACTAGCACAAACACTTTTTAATTTACCATATCGACAACAGATGGCGCTTTAATTTTTTATTTAATATTAATTTGTGATTATTATTTTACAGGTACATGTTAGGAGCGGTTTCCGCCCACAAGCTAGTCATTGCCTTTTGTATTGGTGTAGAATTAATCGCTACACGCACAAAGACATGGCTTTCCGTGGTCTATATCACGACATTCGCTATTGTATCCCCATTGGGTATTGGCATTGGGCTTCTTCTGGTCGGAGGTCAAGGCGCTACTGCTGCGGGTGTCTACTCCGTCGTCCTGCAGGGATTGGCGTCAGGAACTCTGTTATACGTCATCTTCTTTGAAATATGGAAGAGCGATAGAACCGGCATCCTCCAATACTTCGCTGCTATCGTAGGATTTGGACTCATGTTCGGATTACAGTTGTTGAGTAAGTATTAAAATAACAATATATTCTGTTATTAAGATGTAGAACAAAACAAGATAGGTTTGAACGAATAACACACTCCAAATTGCCCTAGTTTATCTTACTAATAATATAAACGCGAAAATTTGGATAGATTTTTGTTTGAAGGTATACCGTGAACGGTTCAACGGATCTCGCTGAAATTTGGCACAGATCTACTACAACATAGTCCCGAAGAACACATACGCATAGACATACTTTTGTTTTAATACCACGAGGACGAAGTCGCGGGCGACAGCTAGTCAGATAAGAATTTTACTTACCATACTTTTTTTGTTACAGCGGGTCATTCTCACAGCCACTCGCACGGAGACGACGACCATGGACATTCCCATGACCACGGCCACTCGCATGACCACGGACATTCTCACGACCATTGAATCCAACACTCGGAAGTGTCTGTAAATGGTCACTGACATCTACCTAGAAATTAACATTCATGTTCCATACAGTTTCAATATTCTCGTGCACAATAACATGATACTCGAGGCTGACGTCATAGTTGTACATTAAAAAATTTATCGTAAGTAAATAATGTAACGAAACTTCATCGCTATCCATACAAGACTCATGTTATTGTACAGGAAATTAAGCGGGAAAATATAAGTGAACTCATTTGTGATACATGGATTGTGATGAGTTACTATTACTTAATGTTTTTATATGTTTTTATTTTGTAAATTGCCCTTAATTTTGTACATAATTACTATACATAGGCACCTAATGACACATGTAATATTTTAGAATTATAAGTTATTTAAGAACAAAGATGTTGAGAAGTTTAGCAATAACGTTAGAAATGTCCGATTACTGTTTTGTCTCAGAGAAAAACATTTTAAATATCGTACCTTATAGTTGATTATATTAATTTTTCGTTCGTATTGCCTATTCCAGCCTGAACATATAGTCAGCAAAATAGCAATGACGGAACACAATAACACAGTCTTAAACATTTCTGTACTAAAGTTAGCTTCTAATTAAATACATTAGTTAACGAACACAGTTTTTAACGATGCAAAAATTGCGCGGGAAAAACGCTATTCACTTTGTGGTGTTGCTACATAAAAAAATCAAAAAACCCACCGACCGCGGTCGTTGTGATGATATAAAAATATGTGATCACTTCATTTAGTAAGTGCATGTACTTGTTGTGAATAATCTACAACTGAAAATGTATGTCTATTATAAATGTAACTAGTAAAAAGCTTTGTTCTCACATCCCCATTGAGAAACTTCGTTTAAAAGCTGTGAATAATATTCTTAATTGTAATAACGATATTCTAACGTTGAGAGACAGTGAACAAGGTGTTAGCTTGATATGATTTTTTTATTTCCCTATTTATAAAACGCGTGTCTGTGATATGTGTATTTTTGAAAAAAAAAGACCAACAATATGTAAACGACAGTAATTATTTAAATACTATGTATAAATAAGTGTAAGTACAAAGTTAATTGCATTATCATATGAGATTCGTTAGAAGTGAAGTCATATTTTGTATTAATAAAAAGAAATTTTTGAATGAGATGTGTTTGGTTTTTCTTCCTAGTGAATTATTATTTATTTACAAGTAAATGAGAGTTGACCTCCTTCAAGAATGATTAATGACCTCGTGAAAACGACAGAAAGATGAGGTGCTCGTAGAACCTTATACTAATTTTATTGTAGAAGCCCTCTGTACAGCAGTGGACACATACAGAACGATGATGATCCTTGATATCTATCCAAAATAATATTAAAAGATTAAACTTAGGAGTAAACTCTATTAAAATAAATTATTAATGCATGAAAACATCGTTAAAGGATCAATGAACCAACAATCGATAAAAACAGTATTCAGTGTTGCTGTCAACAACAATTTATAACAATGTTATTTATGCTGTTCTAATCTCTGATCTCTGTTGACTTGTTGTGGTTTTTGGTTGTCAAGTTGTCAAATCAATCTGCTTAATGCTTATATCGAAAACTCGTAGTTTACAAACGTAATTAACATTAAATGATTATTTAAATTTATAATTCACTTAATATTTTGTGAGCCTTTAATATAGATCAGTACGCGAAACAAATATATAATATACTTCACATCGGACAGGTTGAAAAGTGGTAAGTGAAACTTGTTTGTGTATATTTTATTATATGTAACATAGCGATAAAGCGTTCTCTTTTATAAATTAGCATTGTTACATGTAGCTATTACTGAGATGTAAATTCGAATGAATGGAAAGTGAATCTCCGTATGATATAACACGTACAGGTGAAATGTCGATTATTTAACCTTGCGTAGTAGTCAATAGGTGGTGGAAAGTTGGCATTGTATCGAGAAACTATCACTTTGATGCCATTAATGCCAGTCTATATTGAATTCTTCGTGGTGTCGTGTCGTGTTAATTATTATTTTACAACTCTTAACATGAGTATCTTATTTAATTCTGCAGTTTGCATTCCTGCACTTGAAAGTTAGTCAGTGCTTCAAAATTTTATTAATTTAATTAAATTTAGAGTGTTAATTAAAATAATAGACTTTTTAATTTTTTATTACTAAGGATTATTTAATTTAGATTAAATAAAATTTCATTAATATTTAGTTGTAAAAAGAAATAAAAATATAAATCTAGTCTAGACAATAACCTTGATTGTTGTAGTAAAAGGTTTGAGACTGCTTACATGTCTAGAAGTGCATTCTATTTGTATGTATTGACTTCTTAATTTGTGTCCTTAAAGATATTAATTTCCACATTATTTATATTGCTTTTAATCAGCTATACAAAATCCAGTATATAAAAAATCTTTAATTTTTTGACATATTTTAACAAACATTTTTCCTGTATTTCCAGGTGAATATCGTCCCTTCATCCGCAGTATGTCGGCCACAGGTTTAACATCACAAGCACAGCTGCAGTACATACTGCAATGGTTCCAGGAGTTCAGTGAATACCAGCGTGAAGACTTCCTACCTGTCCTAGCTGCAGCATGCAGCGATAAACCTGATCAACTTGCAGCAACTCTCTCCAATCTCTCATGTCAAGATAAACCTGTCAGCTTATTTCAGTGCCGTGTAAGTAGTTTTTATGATCTTTTAATATACATACAGCTGAACTTGGACAAGTGAATAATAAGCAAGTGAATGGAGAAGGTAGAGAATATATGCAAATCATATAAAAGTGTTTCTAATAAAAACTTAAAATACAGACATGCTGGCACATAAACATGCAAAGAAATGTCAAAAACCAAATTATTTTACGTTTAAACACTGAGATAAATGACTAAACAAGCAGGATGCTCATATGTTGATAAAATATGTAAATGGAACAAATGTTTACACTTACTTTTCACTCAACAAATTATAAAGTAGACATTGTGTAGGAGTTACCAACCAAGATAGCTTAGTTTATATTGTTTTCTGTCTAAAATATTTTAACATCCTATATTTAATAGGTTTTAAGTTCTTTATGGGTATAAGTTTTTTCAAAATGCAGCTTGATTCTTAAAAAAACAATATAATGTTTTTGTTTTATTATAGTGATTTGCTCAAATGCTATTAATGACAGATGTAATTAAAATATCTCAGCATATGACTCATAGTTACGCAAGACAATAGCTATGATAATATTTGTTATTTCCCACTAGTGATTGTTTTCTATACTTTAAAGGTAAATTCTTCAAGTTCAGTTTATAGTTGTTAATAAGGAATTTTATCTGTAAACTAAACTATGACTACACTATTGATAAAACACTATCATAAACATTTATAAAACATTTATGTTTCAAGAAATAAGCAACTTTGTAACTTTAAGTAACTACAACTTAACCTTTATTACCTTAAAGTTAAGTTGTAGACACCATCTCCAAGCCATACTTTCTTCGGTCTTTGAAATCAATCTAGTAATAGTGAAGTTACAAGTCACTCTCTTTTTTTCACTTTTCATACAATTTATGTCTTGTTAGGTTTATCCCTAAATTAAACTATCCACATTTTTTAAACCGAGGTGAAGAAGTCACCTAAAAACGCTGAAAAAGTGCAGTGACTGCTACCTATATAAGGAATAACAGATGAATTGCCTACCTTAAATCAATGGAGGAGACGCACAGAAAAAGCATATATCGCTTTCCTATGCGTCCCTTCCTCGGTCAAATCCACTACCACTTCCCATTCTTACCTTATAGTTTATGTACTTGTTATATACCATTCTTCCCACATGTCATGTTAACTTTTGCTTTTTAACTCTTTATGTTATCATTTTCAGTGTTTCATCTCATCATTTCAAGTTCTTTTTTGAACAAATAAGTGATATATAATATGTAAAACTATGCAAACAATTAATTTTTAGTATATATTCTTTCAGATAAAATTATTTAATGAATGGTATCCAACATGGACTGAAGAGGAAAGAGAGAGATTGGTTAATAAGATATCGGAAATTGATGCAGAGTTCAGTATGAAACTACAGGAAGCAGTATTAAAAGGAATTCAAGTTAATGGAAATGATGATGAAGTTGTAAATGATGGAGATGCACCGGAGAAGGAAGAAAAGAAGAAAGAAATTGAAGAAACGGTTGAAGAAGATAAAGAATTTCCTTCTCCAACCCCGGATAACATCTCTATTGAAATAACAGCTGCTTCTTAAGTATGTATGTGTTTGTTTTTTTTTATTAATTATTATTATTTATTTGGAATATACAATATTGATGATACTTTTAGATTTAAATAGATATCCAAAAATATATCCTTTTCTTGCAGCTTAATTGAGTGTAACAGAGACAGACTTATTATAAAGCTAATTATATATTTTTTAATTTGTATCATTGTCACAAATTGCAAAGTTTTTATGTTTTTTTTTGAGCATTTGTCCATAGTAAGCTCTTCAGTACCTAAGTAGTAACTTTAGTTCGGGATATGTACCTGAAATAAGATATTTTTATGTGCATTGTTGATTTTACTAAAATATTTTATTGTCTGTAAACATTTTTTTATATGTTTGCTTAATGGATAGGGTTTTTTTTTCTTTTCTATATTAAAATGTTCCTTATAAGCACAATAACATTCCATTATAACATTCCTTAATATATTTATATGTAGTTTCAATGTATTTCTTTTATATATTATATATCTTTTTGATTATAAAATTGTCTGTTCACAAATAATTACATACGCACGTTTTTATAAATGGACAAATTAATTTTAACGTAAATTTCCACTGGTAAAATATCTGCATATAATTTTGTATAGACTAACCAAGAATATAAAAATATTAGCCTTGTGGTTCATATATCATTCATTAATGTTTGCAATGAATTTTAATTCATTATTTTCAGGATTGTGATGAGATTTTTATATTCCTGGTTGGATTGTCGATAAAAAGGGTTTGTGGTCAAGCACTGGTTTATGAAAAATTAATTTTTTTTTTTAGTACGAGGGTTGAAAATTTTTGACTTTTATCAGTGGAAATAGTTAATACAAAAATAAATTTTATTAATATAATATATTTTTTTGTTCATTTATCTGTAGTATTACGATAAATCATGATCATAGTATAAAAAGTGTTAGTTCCTTAATGTTTTTAATGATATTATCCAAAATAAATATTGGCAACTAAAGCGAAACCGCTAATTTATAATTATGAAAAGTATTATTTAAAGTATTTTTATAAATTATCTATGGAATTTTTAACCAATCAAATTTCCAAAGAAAAATGTATTATGAATCAAATTTAAAATGTGCCAATAACCTTTCATGGGTTTTATATATATTATAATTCGTACAAATGTTCTGTCTCAAATTTAATTAAGATTTAGATATTGTAGTATAATAAATATTCGAATATCTTTAGATCTGATATAAACATTTTGATAGATATATAAATTAGCCATAGATTATAAAATAAAGATTTTTATAACATGCATAGTGATGTTTTATTTAATCCGCTTCAGTAATTTAAAAGACAAGAAGTATTTTTTATTTATTTATTACAAACCATGGCACAACATAGAGAGTATAATATAAGAAAATAATAATTATAACGGTCGTTTTTTATTATATAATATAATGAGTTGATTTCTTGAGTATTCAAAGATTTTGATTTCAATGATATTCCATACTAGTTGTTGCCCCTGACTTTCTCAGCACAGAATTAAGATAAGAGACTAAGTTACACCCCACACATCAGCTACCTACCAGTAAAACCTCCATTGAAATAGGCCCAGCCGTTTCTAAGGCTGCCCAAAACAAAGATTTTTGAAACAGACAGATAAAAAATTTAAAAATTGTTTTTTCGTTATAAGTAACAAATATATCATGTTTACGTTTTATGGTTTTGTTTTCGATATTAAATACATCCAATTTTATTATTTGTAAAAATTACGATATAAAAATAATTCCACTTTAAAAAAAAATAAAAAATGTCTCGTCTTAATTCGATAGAATTAACGACTAATCTTTGATTGTATCCATTCTACATATGAGCTGACTCGTGTATACACTCCGGGCCAATTTGACGTGCCACACGGACTGGGACCATATGACACCACTCCGACCACGAACCAGTTCTGTGCGGATGGCATCGAGGCCATGAGAGGTCCACCGGAGTCCCCTCGGCACGAGTCCTGACCCTGTTTGCCTCCGGCACAAAGTTGCTTCTCATTTATAACTCTGCCCGCTTTCTTGTATATACTTGTACATGTGCTTGAATTAACTACTGGAACACGGACCTTTAATTTTATCTCGGACATTGATTCTGAAATGAAAACAATTTTTTTATAAGAAAGATAAAAGAACCAAATGACATGACACAATAAGAATAGGAATCGAATACCATCCCGTTTTTCAGAACCGTTTTAGAATACAGGATGTTAAAAAAGTCACTACTCTATTGTTAGTTGGGTTAGTTAACAAAATCGGAAAAGTTTCTTCACTAAATGCTGAATTTTTTTTAATGAGTGTCCAAGTGATAAATATTTTTTATTAACACATTTGTTCGACATCGCAGAAAAAACCATCCCTATAGTATTCCTGTTCAAATCGCTCCCACCATTTCGGAGATTACTCGAAACAATAGCCTACTTGTGGACGAACAGAAATCATGTTCGAAATATGATTTTTTTTATATACATCATACAGACATTCCAATTAGTTTAATTATATAGAAATACTTATTTGCTCGAATAATGTACCTAAAGACTCACTTGTTTCAGTTTTGCCCCATCCCGCCACTTCCATTTCGTAACCTTCAAACGAGTTGGTACGTTGGGCATTGGTTAACGGAAGGCAAATAGGTTTAACAAAATCTGAAAATAAAATCAGTATTATAATATAATTTTATTCATACAAACAAAACATTGGTACGAATGGACACTAAACATCTGAATTCTTATTTATATTCTGTACTATTGTAGTGTAATCCAGAAATTAACTTTAAAACAATATCGGTGATTATAACTAAGTTAAAAGATAACCTTCAAGTAACTCAATATTTTAGAGATACCCAAAGTAAAATTAATAATTTTAGTATAAATAAAAACAACTCTCGTTCCAGTATACTTTACCTGAGAACACGACGTCGCGCGCCAGTTTCAAAAGTGCTATGTCATTGTGTTGATGCATGTCATCAGGATTGTAGTTTTCATGAGCTATGCGTTCCACAACGTTGATGTCTTGAACGGACGGGCTGCAGTCATCGTCGACGCAATCTCTCGAACTGGTAATATTCCATTCGCCAAGCCGGACTTGAGTTCTAAAATTTTAAACAATCTTGTGGAGTTACGAAAATTAGGCCATACGTACAACGCTCATAGAAATAATATAAAACGATCGAATATAGGTACATACAAACTCGATAATTACAGTATTTCTTGTTTGTCGGGCTGTAAAGTTAAAAAGCTTTTGTCCTAGTCACCCATAACTTATTGAAGACTCCGACCAACGGAAATGTAAAGTGAGCTGATAATGATGAACTCTCTCGTTAATTATTTTTAAATATAGTTATAATAAAAATGGAAACTCACAATAACCATGTGGGCGGCAGTTCATTTCCTTTAATACAATGTGCGGCGGTCATCACGTATTTCGATGATATCAAAACTCCAGAGCAGTAAAAACCCCAGCCGTTTGCTGTAAAACACAGGAATCTTTTCAAACGAAAATGTAGTGCCAATAATACACCAACTATAAGAATTAAGTTCAAGAAGGGTACGATAATCTCATAAATCCCAATTACATCACACTTTTTGATGACAAAAACCATTTGCTACCAACTGTGCTTCAAAAAGATTACAGTAAATGAAAGGCTATTGCTGCCTGGGGGGCTGAACAAAAAGGGGTTAAACAGGTCTACCAATTACACAATCTCTCTTGACCCCTGTTAAAGGCATGGTAAAAACAGGGGCGAAGTAGAAATCTTGCGCAACATGCTGGTGGCATTAAAACCTCCACTGAACAAGTGGGCAAAAAACTTATGTTCCCACATTACCCACTCGTCAGTCGAACAAAAATCATGTTTTTATTTTCGTGAGACATTATTATAAATTAACATAAAAACGGCTTAACACGTATTTGTCCGGTGTCATGAAGCTTCCCCGATGGACTCAAAACTTGTCTGCGCCGACACCGGGGAAATACGTGTTTAGCAGTTTATTTTTTATTTTCTTCAAGTTTTCGTTAACTAACGTTTATCATATCGCAGTAAGGCCAGCCAGGGATGTTCGTCGAGCTCGGTGATAGATCCCCCAACGATCCTGTCATTTGTCATTATCCCGCACACGCTGGTGTCCGGTAACACTGACTGCGGCTTGAATAATGCGCCTGCGTCACTAAAAACTGGAGGGCAGCATATTTTGTACTGAAAAATAAAACGCACTGTATTCTTATGGATTCGTTCTATCACTAAATCGAAAAATTTGAAATATAAATGTTTGTGTAAAAGCTCAAACTTTGATAAAGTAATTTTGTGATTACGTTTACATATGACGTCAATAAATTATTTAGGCCGACAACCAAACAAACGAAAACTATAATTCTTAGTCTTATTTAGTTAAATGTAAGATACCTATTGTCTACCTCGTTTGGGCTACATCGCAATGGTTTCACAAAGTCCCTGACGTAGTCTGCCTGGTCCTTCACAAGACTCAGAATGGCAGGACAATCTTGTACTCTAACACAAGGAGCTCCGCCTTGACATGGCTCTGTAATTATAAAAATAAATCAAATTAATATATTGTTACTTCAAATAATTAAAATATGGAACAAGACAAGAGCACATAAGTAAATAATGATAAAATTATATGTACGATATAAAAAAATAATTTAATTTGACAAGTCTCTTAAAAATCAAGCTTTTTAAACAAGAGGAAAGAGTAAACATCTACAAGCCCATAAGTGGATTGTAAAAAAACAAGTATTTATAATTATCGTCAACCGAATACCTAAGAAGTCCGACGAGATTTAGCTACAATAACAGGCTAGATTTAAGCCGGTTTTTCAACAATTAACAACGTCTACGTTGGGAAGAAAATAAAATAAAAAAGAGCAATTAAAAACTGGAAGGCACATATCAAAATAATCAAATTATACGCAAAAGTGTGTTGTTGCAAGGATTATTGAATTACTAAAAATCTTTATATGTAATCGATAGAAGATATTTGTGACTTGAGTGAAGTTTCCATCAAATAATGGTATACTGAAATGACTCACTGTTCCCAATATAGGCGGCAGAAGTTACAACAATCACTTAAGCCGTCGTCTGAAGATCCAATTTATACCACAAAAGACCGGGGATGTAAAAAATCACGAGAATGGATATGGGAGTAAAACGTCACGTGTAATTATTTTCAATAATTATGTGAATTTAATGATAAAAAAAATATTTATAGGGGAGGATGGGTGGTCTAAATCATCACTTATTCCCAGTTAAGGTTGAAAAGTTACTACAAAAACCACATGATCAACTTATTACAAACTAGCTGTCGATTGCGACTCCGTTTCCGTGGATTAAAAAAAAAATAGTAGCCTATGTGTTCTTCCTCACAATCTTCTACTTGTATGCCAAATTTCATCAAGATTCGTTAAGAAAGTCTGGAGGTACATTCAAACACTCATCCATCCATCTATTTAAGCATTTGCATTTATAAAATTAGTAAGAAGTAAGATTGTCGACAGTGGAAACACACAATATAAGAGTAATGTTTCCACGGTCAGTGACGTGAGAAATCGGTACACATCACGTCATGTATCCCTTTCCTTAAAAATAGCTTATAGTTCTGTAGCCATTTTTATTGTGCTCTTTAAATCTTTTACGAGGTTATAACATCAAAATAACGTACAATGTAAATGTTATTATCTACCTAAAGTAACGCTATTTGCCAGCTCAGTATTTTCCGCAAGCGCACATCTTTACAATACAGATAATAGAGAACGGGTTTGCTTCTACCGTCATGTCATTGGTCGAGAACATTATTATGTTTGGTACAATCGCGCTATAAAAGGTTACTCTCTATTATTTTGGTCACCACGTACTAAAGTGTATAATACATCAAGTAAATATATAATAAAGAACGATGCCATTGTGACAATTTCAGGATTTGCAGAACAAATTGATAATTGCCACATTATAGACGATAATGGGGAAATATATATACAAGATACAAGAATAGAATCTTATAATCAATAATATTGGAAGGTTTTCATTTAATTTCATGTTTTAATTTATTCTTAAAATATATCGTAGACGTTATATCTACTTGCTTCTTACTAATATTATAAATGCGATATGTTTGGATTGATCTCGGTGAAATTTGACATAGATGTAGAACATAATCTGGAAGATCACATAGGCTACTAACTAAGATTTTATGAACGCCGCGCTAATTGATTCGCGGCAAAAACTAGTTTGTCATAAATACGTTATAAAAACAATGTACACGACTGTACATAAAAAAGTAATACATTAAGAAAAAATCATATTTGAAGTTGAATTGAATGATTAAAGGCTTATAGTTATTGCTACAAAAGTTGCTTATTTATATTATATTTTAAAGGAATTTTACTTGAAGTTATATAACATAATTTATTTAAATATATAAGTTTTTGTTATTAAGATATGATACTAAAAAAATACGATTTGAAATAGAAAAAAAAAACATACCTTGGGCTGCAACAAGCGAAGCCAGAATACTCAAAACAACTGCTTTGCATTTTATATCCATTACAAAACACAAACTTCAATATAAATTTATCATATATTCACTTTATGTTGTTAAAACGGCGACGTCTTGTAGAGTGATAGATAAACAAGCTCGTTGTTCAAAAGGTTATCATCAATATACCATATTATTCACAACAATTACGGAAAGAAGCAAGTTATCCTATGTATCCATATCTTGAATATAATAAATATTAAGTTAAAAACGTGTGTGACGACGCGTGGTCCCCACTTTTGTTCGTGCGGCCAACTAAAGTGAATCTACTAGCGAGTGTTTGCATAAAGCGAATATCAGGTTTCCGCGAATTCTAATCTCAATAAATATATGTTGCTCATATTTACGACTATACGCCGTTTCCAAGTTTCATCCGCTTTTAAAAAACTTTTACCTGTATTTTTCGTTTAACAAAGAAAAATAGAAAGTAATGTTCGTGCATTTCAGTGCTATATTCTTACTGTCGCATTTCTATGATACTGGAATAAGTGTTCATTTCAATCGACGTTTTTAAAATGATTAATAAACGAATTTGGAGGTCTTTTAACATTTTCATAGTAATAGCAAGTTAGGTCTTGAATAACCGTAGGTTTTCATTGTATTGTAATGTCGCTATTTCCAAAGGTAATCACAGTGATGACAATTTGGTTTTGTCCGAGTGAAACCCACACACTTGACAATAAGGAAAAACAACACAAACAAGTCGGTAGACTTACCTTACTCGCTAATAATAAGTTTATTTGAGAGTACATCACCAAATAAAGAAGCATTTGAATACTAACAAAGAAAAATATAACTTTCAAAATATGTTGATATTAAAACTTGCTGTTAACGCGTTCAAAAGCGAACATTCGTTACATCATTCAGCGCAGTTTTTTCCTCAAGTCTCGCAGGTGAGCGCTTGGTAATTACCGCAGTGTTCATTAGAAAATCCCAGAGGCTATATGGTGTTCTTAATAAAATATTGTCAAATCATCTTATAAATGTTATACTCCTTTAGAGATTTGTTGTTGTCACACTCAGTGCGCATGTATTGAGTATACATCTCATATTAGGTATGACATTACAGGTTTACTTTACATACCCATTGCACTGGTTCACTGGACACTGGACAAGGTAGTCAAGATTACCTAACACTGACCTAAGACTGTAAAACCTCTATGAGAACTCATTAATGTTTTTAAATATACCTAAAATTACTTTTTTTTATTTCGTAAAAAAAAATCAAGTAAACAAAGTTCCATTATTTCTACTCTATGCTATAGAGATAAGCGAAAGGACAAAGAAATGACACAAAATCAAAAATAAATACTTTTAAATTCAAAATCTTGTAGACATGCATTATTTATTATTTTTTGCCATGTGCCTTGCTATATCGTTGAACAACTTCAAGCCGAGCGTGAAGAATATGATACTTTTGAACAACTGCCAAGTAAATCTGTCGCTGGAGACTGTTTTGTACAGCATATGGAAACTTTTCCATGACGTTCCCATTGAACACGATATACGTTCCATGAACTGAAATTGATTAAAAACAAATTGAAGAGCTAGTACTTAATAGTTGAAGAATACGTATCGTATGGGTCCTGAGTTCATACGTATATTGTTGTAAATCCAATCCTAGCTACCGCTTTGAAGTTTAGTTAGAATATTTATATACAGTATTTGGATAGTATATAAGCTATTGGGTTTAAGAAGCTGGATTTAAACAATTTAATAGGCGCTTGTGACAATAATCTGAAGTGTTAGAACGCTCCTGGTACACTTTTATAGCTTCTAAAATCGATTTTCTTCCTAATATAATATAATCGATACAAGTTCATTAGAAATTTTATAACATAAACTTCTATTACTTTAGCATAAAATAATATTAACATTTAAACAGCAGCGATTTTCCGGTACTGGTGACCGTCCACGAGTAACTGGTGAACCGAGTGTTGCAGCTGGTTCTGGTTGTTGCGACGACAGCTGACAACTGCAAGAATCGCTTATACAGGATGCGAAGCTAGGCGTCGGCGTTCGAGGCACCCGTTCCTCCGTAGACCTTTGGAGTTCATCGTGCTCCTTGTACCTAGAAAACGCCCGTTTCAAGCTTCGCAAACCACAACTAGTCATGATTGTATTACATTTATTATCATTTTATTATAAAAATAATGATTTTGACAGTTATTTTTTAAATAACGTCTGACGTTACCATAGATGTTGCCTCAACTGATTTATAACTAAGTTTTATTAACGTTTATGGTCAAAATATTAGTAATAAAACGCCCTTAGTTGAGTCCCTTTCCAGTTCTCTATTCATTGTCAGTATGTATATTCGTGGATAAAATAAATTCTAATTAGCACCTAATTACAGTTGAAATAGTAACGATTCCCAACTAAACATAGATACGTATATGTTGCTGCTGTATTCATATACTAGTTGTTACCAGCGACTTCATCCGACCGGAATTAAAAAAATAATAATAAGTAACCTATATGTTTTTCTAGACTATGCTCTACTTCTATGTCAAATTTCATCGAGATCTATGCCGGCTTTATACTCTGAAGATACTTCAAACAAACATTCTCCATCTAAACCTTCACAGGTATAATATTAGTAGGATTACGCGCGTCGCCAGCCGATGATCAAGGGAGGGGAAGGGGGTAGCCGATGATAGAGGGAGGTCCTTATTCTTTTTTTATTCCGAAGAGAATGTTTTTCAACATATGGTTCAAATCTTAAGACACCATTCTCCTCTATTGACGACGCTCGTGATAATAGCTATACATATACTAATATAAGCCTAAAGATTAAGCAATTGCACAGAATTTACCTTTGTATGTGTAACTCACTTAAACATTGATTTAACACAAACATTCGTTGCCATTTACATTGAACATTATAACAGGAAAAAGCGTTTAAAAAAACATAGCCATCTTGTTTATTGAATCCATTAGCACGTGAGATAATGGGCCTCTTTGTTTGAGTAAAAAAAAACTCAAAATACACATGGTTACATGCCACTGGCATGTCAAACTTGATATTGTACTTTGTGGTAACAAGGTAATACATTTTGGTTCGTGTTGTCCTGTCTATTGCTTTCCTAAATCTGTTGTGCTGATCTCTATTCGAAATCATATCATACTATCATACTAATATTATAAATGCGAATGTTTAGATGGATGGATGGATGTTTGTTTGAAGGCTGCATGGATCGGCATAGATGTAGAACATAATCTGGAAGAACACATAGGCTACTTATTAAGTTTGTTTTAATTCCGCGCGGACGAAGTCGCGGGTGATAGCTAGTCGTATCATAAAGAAGACAAGTATTATTATACTTATTTTTCAATATACAAAATTCATGGAATGAACATTCCGGAGAATCCTTGGTTAATTGGAATGCAATGGGGTTTCCTCGTATAGATTTCATGGAGATTAAAATGTAATTTATTATTTAATTAGAGTAACTGGTCCATTCATTTTATAGTAGCCGGCTACTCATTTCGAAAAGTTTTCTGGTTATTCCATAAAAGTTTTCGGTTTACGTCATAGAATATATTTTATTCGTCTGGAGTCAAGACTGGTTAACATATACTTCTTCCTAGCGCACTCAGACACGTTAAGTGATCACAAAGGGAGGTTTAGTATAGAAATGTATATAAAACAACTTTTAAGTAAATGATTAAGTGACTTCTAAATTATTAACAAGTTGTAAGAAAAGACATCGATTAGTTTTAAGTTACGATTTAAAAAATAAACAGAAATTTCAATTGGTAACAGGTGCAAAATTGTAATTATTACTAATTATAAATCTTAGGATCTTTTCGTTACGGATTGACCTTCATGTGACCTTTTAATATGACATTGAATCGGGCTTCGGCCATCAACATATTTATTTCATTTTTATTAACATAAATGGCGTTCTTGTTGATTTACGAACTTACAAAATGTCTGAAAAATTAATTGTCAAAATTATATACATAAAAAAAACAAAACTTAGTGTTCACATATAATATTTAGGTATACAAAGTACAAAAATGTTATACAAAACTGGCTTTGTTTATTAACATTATTATCACATTAAAATCATTGTAAATGGACTAGTGATTAGAAAAGAAGTCTTGGTTTTTTTTTGTCTAAACGGATGCCTGGAGCAAATGACTGAATTTTAAATCAAGTATATATGAGTATACTATACATGTATGTATATATGTACAAGTATATTAGCTAGCGATCGTGACGTATTTTTTTTAAATTAATTTATTTTAACAATGGAATTTCCCGCGTAAATATTTGTTGAAAGGACAAAGAGGCCGGTAAAATACCGCGACCACACAGAAGACAGTTGTAAAGTGGAAGTAATTCGTTAGATATGTGTGCGTGCCGGACGCTTAATTTGAGTCCTCTTTCCCTTTCCAACTTTTTCTTAATGAAAGGGTGGGAAGAGGAGCGGATTTGACGGAGAAGGGAACCACAGGAAGACTTTTCTCTTTCGTTGCGTTCCTTACTCTGTGGACTAAAGATAAAGATCGGCAACGTATCTGCAATTGTAGATGCTTCAATTCACAGTCAATGGAGAGCTATCGCTGCGCTATTTCAGCGAATACAAGTGGCTGTTTGTTTGTTTGCCACCTTAAAAGATAGGTGTCTATAAACATTCTTGCGGACCTATATCTTTAAGGTTTTTTATAAGAGAGAGAAATCTACGTAACTGAAAGTATAACTGTCGTCAGCTTGGACACCTTGGTGTTCAAGATTAAATTAGGGGTGACTATGTCTTCATTTGTAAGCTTTTTCTTTATTTTTTTTGCTTAAATAACCAGGTTTAATAATTTTATACAATACTTTTTATCTCTTAATTATGTGACGTCACAAGTACCCTCGACTCGGGGGTAAAGTAAAGTAAAAAAATAATGCTCGATTATTAAATATGTATA
The DNA here is from genome assembly GCF_000836235.2 of Papilio xuthus. Lineage (NCBI taxonomy): Eukaryota > Metazoa > Arthropoda > Insecta > Lepidoptera > Papilionidae > Papilio > Papilio xuthus. Next base: position 3,572,616 of record NW_013531688.1, read on the forward strand.
ATAAAACAATATTCCTATGTACATTTGGCATGATTTGAGTATTATTTGTTATAAGACGATTTTAGTTAGAGCTTAGTATGATTGTGTTATACTAAATTAAAAAATAAGCTGTGTTATACAATCTACAAGCTATAGAAAATATACATCAGTCACCACTAACATCCGTTAGACATTACAAAGTTTTAACTTAGAACTTAACTGCTCATGTTGTCTAGAATCCAATCCATGTAGTAAGCTACATTGGTGTAAACGCCGGGGAAGCCACCAACGCCGCAACGCTTGGATCCATACGATACTATTCCACGTTGCACGTACCTGATAAGTAAACTAAAATTATCCAAACTGCTGTGATTTATAAACCCAAACCCAAAGAACTGAGGAGGTAAAAAGACCGGATTCCCATCTCGCCGTTTATAAAATTGAAGTACATACACGCAGTTCATCTGGTGCTTTAATGGTAATCAGTAATCACTTAACATTGGGTAACCTAGTTCGGTGACTAAGTTATTAAAAAGATAAGACAAACTTTCTCCAAATGGAACTTGAAAATTAAGCATTATCAAGATACTGTCAAATGCCCCACTCATGTAACACAACATTTTTAAATAGATGATTGGTTTTAATAGAAAACACGGTGTTAAGTAATATCTGCGACTTATCAGTATATGTATATGTTTTTGCGGACCTACCGGGAAATTGTTTCTACGCTACCTGTCATGAAGAACTACAAATTATCTTATTTCTACATACCTCACGCCAGCCACAGTCCTGCCGGGGTACATAAGTGGACCGCCGGAATCACCACCGCAAGAATCTTTATCTTGAACTCCACCCGCGCACAACTGAGTAGTATGAATTTTAGGAGATCTGCGAACAATAAATGATTGTACTATATATTACTATTTCCAGGGGCTGGCGCGCATTTCGAACAAAGGTTGAGCCTGGCCATCCAACGGGGAAATGCCGCCAGCCTCTTGGGAACCCTACCGTGCGACCGCTGCGATTTGGGGTCGACTTTTTATATTATTTAGTTTTATTTTTAGTTTGGTTTAGTTTTAGTATATAGTTTATAGTATTATTTTGGTAGTTTAATTAATTTAGTCACTTAATAATTAATATAGAGTTAAGTTATCTTTACAATAAAATATGTAATTTCTTATTATATATTTAAACAATAGTATCTTCTAACCACAAGTACCTAAGTAATTAAATTGTAATAACAATATCTGACAGCAGCAATAACATGTTATACTAAATCGGTCATTTTGACCACGAATAATGATTAACAAACAATTGTTCGATATTAAACAATAACGGCAAAATAACAACTAATTTAACTATATCACATGACAAGTAATTGCTTTACCAAGTTCATTTTGCACAATTCGCAGCATAGAAGTTTAAAAAGTCATCTACTCTATGTCATAGATGTTAATTGACTTTATCAACAAACATCTCACATATGAAAAAGGGTGTCAAACTCTTTACACTATGAAACACGTAATTAAAACTAAAATATTTACCGGGTGCTTTTAATCGAAAGATATCTAAATTTTACGTATATTTTGTTCAAATTTGACAGAAAATGTTACCCATTGTATGCCGCTTGACATTCCGCTCTCGGAACAATGGGTAAATCGACGCTAAGTAGCACTGGAGATTGAAGCCCTTCCTCCGTAGCTCCCCAGCCAGCGACAACTCCTTTTAAGTCATCCAGTGACTCTCTCTGTAATTCTCGTGTTGTCGGTAAACATAATGGCTTCATGCTATCTGAAAATAATCAGTTCGCTGTCACTAATTTATCCAAGATGCGATAAACTTGGCTTAGATTGGCGCAACAATTTTTTTTAATAAGCTAGCGCTTGACCATAATGCCACCTGATGTTAAGTGATGATGTGGTCGAAAGATGGTACACGCTAGCTTAGTAAATGCCTAGTCACCCTACTCGTGAAGTACCCAAGTCGTACTTCTAAGTACTTAAAACTATTGTAGCTACTAGCCAAATTGTGTTACTTCAATGGAATTAACCAGCCTGTTGCTTTAGGCTACATAAATATAAGATATTAAATTGTAATAAAGATAGTAACATTAACAATGGTAGAGCCGGCAACAACATCTGTTGTCTCTGACGATTGTGCGTGCCGGAGACTTAATTATTATCTTCCCCCTTCTCACCATCTTCTTATGGTGATTTAGCGGAGAAAAGGGACGCACAGTAAAGAGAAATATCCTCTTTCGGTCCGTCCCCTCCTCTACCTATTAAAGGTAGGCAACGCATCTGCACATCCGGATGTCTATGGGCTCTGGCAAATTAAGGTGGCAAACGACTAAGGCACGTTATAATAGAAAAAAAGTGAAATATAAAAGTATTAAATCTTACCTAAAGTAAAGTCAGCCCGTTCAGATAGCCTCACCAGCGCTATATCGTCGACCAGAGACTGCGGAGTGTAGCCCGGATGGGCTATCACACTCTCGATGGTTACATTCTGAAATGTACATTACAAAAATCTTTTTATTGGTGTATCTTCAAAAATAAGATAATAAGTACTTAATAAACTACTGACCCTTGATCTTGGAGCACAATTCAGTTCGCCTTCAACTCTCTCGCAGTCAGGGTCTCTCCTGACGTCATATTCTCCGAGAACGACACCCGTCAGCGTCAGCCGGGGTCCCAGAAAGCTGACGCAGTGCGCGGCCGTCAACACGTACCACTCAGAGATGAGTGTACCGCCGCAACTCAACTTTGTTCCACGTGCTGGGGAAATGTGATTTTTTTTTAATATGAAAGCAATGAACCACTAAACTAAACTAAAAACCTAAACTGTCTTCAGCTCATCTGGTAATTATGGTCTATAAGTGATGGATTCGGGAAGATAGCATTACTCACTATCTCCTAGCTCCTATAGAGAGCTATGGTCTAAAAGAGCAAAGTATAAAAAGAGCGAACTTCCTGCAATTAGCTCTGCAGATATGAGTCGAAATTAATTTATAATATCTAGACTGAGCGATGTTTACCTGAATCATATGCAATCAACACCATCCAAGGCATTTCGTACAGTCGTGTCTTGTTCCCACCGAATATTCTATCATTTTCGATACTTCCGCACTGGGTTGGTAGAAGACCGAGATTCCGATGTCTACTTACGTCAGGCGGGCCACCATTATTACCGTTCTTGTTACCCGCGTTACTGGAACTATCATCTCTATCGTTCGTAATAGCGCTACAGCACACCTGTAAAGACAAGATTAATAGATCAGTCCTTGTAAAAAAATATGACGACCACTGTTGGGGATAGGCCTCCCCTAAAGATCACCACGATGTGCCGCCGGGAGCGAGTGCACAAAGAACTTACTTAAACGTTATTGATGTAGATATTATTATTGAGAGATCCAATGCAGTTTCTACAAGTCTATATCTCGTCTAGTTTTTTTCTTTTTTATTGATTTTGGTACACAGTGACACGCATTGCTATTTTTATGCTTTTTTTGTTGAAATAGTTACTAAAACTAATTTACACTATCGTAATTGGTGCTAAATGTTACGAGTATTCCCATATTGAATTTAAATGATTCACAGTGACGTTTTAGAGGACAACTGTTTAAGGAAATGTTGCGTTTGAAACATCAACCAAAGGATAATCAATATGTTTATGGATTTCTTTGATAATTGTGAAGGATATTAAAATTAATTATTTTACAAGACTATGGGTTTTTAAGTTCAAAATCCTCATTTAAAACATATTATTGTTTTTGTTTTGGTAAGGATGACGATACGTTTTGCTGGCTAAAATTTTTGTCTCAGAAACCCACGGTGACACAGGAGTAAGTTTTAATGTATGTGGGTTTGTTTATAGGTAAGTTTCATAGTCACCGCCTCGAGATTAAACTGTTATAAACATTTTGATGGTGGGTTCGTATTCTTTCCTCTGATCTCAAAGAGTCAGTTAGGTTTTTGGTTTAGAAATTTTATATACATACTAAGGGAAGATCTTGGTCAAAGCCGCAGGATAGAGATTGTAATTTTCTCCTTAATTGCGTTGATATAGAAGTGCCGCTTTTCTTTATCTCCTTCATCAGAGGAATACATTCTTTCAGTGGTAAACAAACACCCGGTTGATTGTCACCATGTATTACGCAGCTAGCGCCGGAATATTCTGAAACAGATGAGAAGTAAACTTAAAATTGAATCACTAATAAGTGTCCAGCAGTAACAATAAGCTTTCTTTTTAACCGACTTCAAAAAGGAGGAGGTTCTCACTTCAAAAAAACATACAGACGTTTTTTTTTTAATTTGTGTTCGTCGATAACTCTGCCCCTAGTAATTCGATTTTCATAATTATTTTTTTATTCGAAAGGTACGTGTCATTTGTATTTGAACACCACTAACATGACTTTAGTTCTAATATTACCTATACTTAGATACGTATCTTTGTTTGCGGCTTCCTACTTTATATTCCAACATAGTAAAAATCTTATAAGGATATAAAATAAATACAGATCAAATGATAAGTCTTTGTAAATTGCCGCTTGTGGCACAAGCGTAAGTGATAGTGTGCATCAGTAATTAACTAAACACATTTAATTCATTACAACCCAGTTATTTGAATATTAAATAAACAAATGAAAAAAAACATATGATTTGCCATTTTTCCCCGTCAATTAATAGTTCCAAACAATAAAGTAAAACAATTATTTATGTGTAATCAATGTGAATAAACTTTACAATATATCAATGTGGTCAAATGACATCTTTCATCTACCCACATTTTAAAGATCAACTGCGTACTTTCACAATGTCATTTTTGCTTTTATTTGTACATCATTCGGAATGTAACAACGATGATAATATGATGATGTTATTAAAAAATAATTAAATTCATTTTGAATAATAACCGACAATTGACATAGATATGAGTCTTTTGACCCTAATTACGTCTTCGGCTTAATTATAATACACTTTTATATCCGTAATTACTCGGTGAAATATATACAGTTTCCAACTTTAAGAAATAAAGTCATTTTAATCTTACCTTTTTAAAAAGTTTATTTTAAAATAAAACAATTTTAGTATTTTAAAAATCGATCTTCACTTTACTTATCAATACGTTTTATAAATAAAAAAATATATTGGAATCATAATAAATAGTTTGTGATTAAATTTTTATTAAGATTTATGTTTTTATTTAACATAATAGTATTGGCTAATAAATAAAGTTTGTACTCACGACAATGAACGGACGTCAACAGTAATGCACAAAAAGACATAAGGCATTGTAAACACTTCCTCATTTTATATTTTTCTTATCTCGCTCTGTCAAACTATAGCACTAGCGATTCGCTCAAGATCTGAAGCAAACTAACACGTATCAATACAACATATCTAACGGAAACATCGGAAAGTCATTAAAATAACATATTTATTTACAAAAACTCGATACAAGATCAAAATATTGAATACCTCAAAATAATCCAACCACAAACACTGTTAACTTTCTCCTTATTAAAGATCACGAAATTCGAATGTACATAAGTTATTTGATTTGGATACGGCATGCTTTAATTTTCTATCAAAAAAATTGATTAATAACATTTAAATTTTAAGTATAAACTTGATTTCGTGACTAAGATATAACAAGAGATACGAAATGACGTTACTCTTCGACGGTCATTCGTCGATACCGCGTTCATTACCATACTAGTTTAACAAGAAAAAGCAAACTGTCTACCTTATGATCATGTATGATGTTTTAAATAAGCAATTTTGAACTTTAACACGTTGTTTTTAAAACTTATTTTCTTATATAGTATGTAAAATGTGTAATTTTAAAATAAATACTCTTAAAACGGCCACGGAAATATTGTCGTCTTCCGTTAAACTTCCAAATAAGACGAACAATGCGTGTTGATAGTTATATACTCACAAATAACAATAAAAGGGCTATCCCCGTAGACTGGTTATTGGTAAGCCTAATGGTGACTTAGCGTAACTTTCCAGAAAATCGAAATTTATTATATTAAATTACACATAATATATCGCGAATTCAACGAGTAACTAAATCTATATTTGTTACAACTACAAGGTTGTTTGGTAATCAGGTAAACATATGCCATTTTCCTCAAGTCAATTCAATATTTTATCTTTCCTTAAAAAACGTTGATGTACGTGAGGTTATTTTTTATTTCTTTTTTAATATTTACTTCATGATACAGAGAGCCAGAGAGAGAGAAAGAGTAATTTAATTATTTTACTAGTTGGTTGGTGCAGAAACATGCAAAAGGTACTCTAAGATTCCATTAACTTACACCTCATTGGTTAGACGCATGTTTACAGTAACTGGGTACAATACAAAACGATTTCTTGTGAAACTAATGACAATTCTACCAGTAAAAAGCGATCCAACTCGAAATATCAATTATGATTACTCAGATTCGTTCCCATCGTTCTTGTCCTGTGTAAAAAAACACCTTCGGTTTAATTGCAATGGCGAAGGTTATACTTGGAGTCTTGATGTTTTAATACCATTAAAGTTGTCCTGTGCACTAGACTAGACAACAAACAGCTTTTTAAGATAATTAAGTTGAACTGCGCTATTCTGTTAACTACTAATATAAAGGTTTTTATAAAATCCTAAAAAATATATAGCTATTAGTAATCATACTGTTAACCCGATAATAGTCTCACTTTCCTTTAATATATTGTATGGAAAGACGTAAGGTTATTTCTTAGAAGGTGAAAAATTCTTAGTCATATAAAATAATCCAAGAATTTAAAGCCACATATGAGTGACTATCTTAATACTTTCGTGGAACTTTAATACAATAAAATAATTTCATGCTAAAATATACTTCGTAGGATGATTTTTGGTTCGTTGCCATTTGATATTATTCTGATCATTATTCCAATACGCATTTGTATTCTCATAAACTCGTTATAAATTGTATTCTAGAAAATTCGATACATTTAAATAAATATGTAGAATTTGTTAAATGGAAGGGACTTTTATTACGAATTACTATAGCGTAGGGAAATAATTAAAAAAAAATACTTTTTCTTTCATTAAAATAATTACATAACCTCACAATAACGTCATGAATACTCATTTTTTTACAGCTTTATTTTGGCAAAGAATTCCGTTTATACGGAATTAAATAAAGCTTAATAGGTAGCTTATGTGTTCTTCCAGACTATGTTAGTTAAATTTAGAGATACTATTAAACAAACATCCATCCATCCAGTCATCTAAACATTTGCATTTATAATATTAGTAAGATGAGTAAGTTAAATTAATACTAGTTAGTTTAATTCTACTTTCTATTGGTAAACAGAATTTCACTAAAAATCATAATCAGCACGGTGAAGGGCAAAAATGTAACAAAAAGAAAAAACCTTTTATTTTTCAAGTGTTTATTAGCTAATGTGTATGGTGCTTTATCCACGGTGTTAGGATCACATTATTCACGTTTTAATTAGATCATAAATTCAGTTATTGTGATGTTAACGACTAGTTTACAGCAATTAGGTCGTGTAACGAAACATATTCAATTGTAACGCTTGAGAAAAATTATGACGCATAGAATAACATTCCCCCACCGTTAACCAGACACTTATATTATTCTATGACGTCAATATAAAAATCATAGAAATTATGCTAAAACTTCAATAATAATAGAAAATTAAATGAATAAAACCACATTGTTTTGAGTAAGGAATAATCAGATGTGAAAACAAACAATTAACTAGTGACTTCTTATTTCTTACTAATATTATAAATGCGAATATTTGGATGGATGGATCGATGGATGGATGGATGTTTGTTTAGAGGTACCTCCGGAACGGCTGAAAGGATCTCGCTGAAATTTCGAATAGAGGTAGAGCGTAGTCTGGAAGGACGCATAGGCTACATATTAGGTTTTCTATTAATCCACGAGGACAGAGTCGCGGGCGTCGCGTCTTATTTGTTATAAGATAGTACACATTATGCTTAACGGGGGATGAATATAATAATTTCATTCGATCTTAACTTGGAAAAACGAAGCCAGAATGTACTATTTTTCACAAAGGAGCTGTGAATGTAGTTTTAACAATAAAAACAATATCACTTATTATGTTTTTGTGTCTATTGTAATGTGTAAATGTAAAAGAAGAACACTTGAATGTTATTTTTGGCTTAAAGTACTTACTTATTTTCATTTGTGTCTTATCATAGAAAAAATTGCGGCATACCTTTATTTTAATAACAAAATATAATATCTAAAATATGCAGAACAACACAACAATATTATAATCGATTGTTTGGCTGACGATCGTATAAAATTAATTCTTCACTTATTTAACTCAACAGAATTTGTTGTACGATATTGCATTCGTTGTTAGGTCGATTACAAAGCGTACATTTAATGGTGCAAGGAACAATGTGGAACTAATCGCTTCTCATCGCTTCATCTAGCCCAGTCGCATAAGAATAAGTTGGGTGAGAGAACGTTGGCAGGCATGAACTTCTGCCGAAATAACAAGTCTCAGCAAATTAAATATCTGGTATCAGTGACGTAAATTGGTTTCAGAAATGAGTATAATTTACTGGAATTGTGTAGTTATAATTATAACGATCGTTAGTCACACATCGGGTAAGCTTATAATTGTTATTTGAACAGTTTTTTTTATGTGGTGAAGTGACGTTAGTTAGCTTGTCGTGGGCGCTGCAGGTGACACATGGCAACAAGTGGCCAGTCATCCATCTTGGAAGAAGTTGGAATCGTTTGAGTGCGGCTTCAGCGCCGCAGACCGCATCATCGGTGGCCTCAACGCAGCGCTCGGACAGTTCCCATGGATCTTACGACTTGGATATACCTGTTAGTTACTTTGATTTTAATTATAAAAAATCGATCAATTAAGCAAAAATCTTGGTATTGTTATTTGATGCCATATTTTTTATTGGGCAAGGTCACAAACTTACGAGGTACAAACTTTACCGGATTCAAAATAACCTTAATCAATAAAGACAAAGCAAGACTCATCCTCATTGTGGAAAAATCATTCAGAATTAATTGTAGGAAGATTAATAATTGTTGCATCTGTCAGTTTCATGAAATAATAAAAAAATATTTTTGGATAATTATAGTGGAGGGCGAAGACGATCTGGACTGGATGTGCGGCGGGGTGCTGGTCACAGACAGACACGTAGTGACCGCAGCCCACTGCGTGAAGACAGCAGACGACGGCATTAAATTGTAACTAATCTTTTAAATACATATAAACATAAATAGAACAACTCATGGAATTAAAACAAAATTTAAAAACGAATTGAATCACGAACTAGATTTATACGATTTTAATTACTCTTGATACAGCCTGTATATTAAAAATACATTATACAGGGTGTCAATACGTGCTGGTGAGTACGATACTCGGACAGACCCCGACTGTCAAACAGGAGTTTGCGCGCCACCGCTCCAAGATCGCCAGGTGAAAGCCATCCGCAGCCACGCCAGCTTCAATAAGCCCCCCTTCCACAACGACATTGCGATTATTGAGTTAGATTCCCCGTTAGATTTGAATGGTCAGTATTTTTTTTATTGTAGTTAATTAACTAATAACCATAACCCTCATTTTGCGGACGTGTTCGAGGTTATTTAACCCGTTGTCCTACGTTAGCGGAACCGCAACACGATTTGACATGTCGCGAAAACATGAAAATATCAAATATTTATTTCTTTTCTCCAGCGTCTTACATAATTAACAATTTGTCATGTTCTGATCAGAGTCAGTCTATCCTTAATCGTAAGGTATATAAAACAAATGTTAGTGGGCAACTAATATTTTGCTTCTAGTAGGTTATTGTTAATGTGACTTTGTAGACTACGTTGCCCCGATCTGCCTGCCGCAGCAAGACCAGCTAACGGATTTGCGCATAGGCGAGCTTGTGACAGCGGCGGGCTGGGGCAAAATGAACATGTCCACGGACCAGAGGGCTGATATACTACAATATGTTTCGGTAAATTTTGTCCCTTTACGAATTACGATTTGAGAAGACGACCAGTTCAACAAAGGTTACATACTTTACAGTTGCCAGTCCTAAAGCCAGAGTCTTGTGGTTTCTTCGGCAAAGGCTTTAAAGTAGAGAAGTCAGAAATATGTGCGGGCTCGCAGCGAAACAAAGACGCATGCGGCGGAGACTCGGGAGGCCCACTTATGAAGGTATTTTTAAACATAACATAACATATAAGAAATACACCAATCATCATGCTCATACTCAGTGACTAATAATAAGCATCGTGTGAACATTGCCTTAAATAAATATATGCAGTAAAAAATAGAACATACGTATAATGCAAACACGTTGATTTCAAAATGTAAGACGAATCATCTTGTTGCGTACTTTAAATGTTCTGAATAATCTATAGAGTGAGTATCCTCAACCATAAACGAGTATTAGTCATTTAATTGCTTACTTAATAGTTAATTGATTGACACTGGTATAATACGTCTGCCCTTCATTTGTTCACGACATTCAACAATAATAAGCATGACTAATTTTGTGTCACGCATATTAAGTTATAAGAAAACAAACATTCAATTTAGACAAACAAAGTAAAATATTTAATTTGAAATGATTATTATTCTCGAATAACACTTAAATTTTATATGAATCCATTATTTTAGGAGTCGGCAGCACAGTTGTGGTTTCCCTTAAGTATGTTCACTGCCGGCAAAAGCAATTTAGGCACAAGGCATGACTTTATTTCATTACAGATCTTCGACACGGCGGAAGGACCAAAAAGTTTCCTTGTTGGTGTGGTATCGTTCGGACCGACAGTTTGCGGAATTAAAAAGCCAGGCGTTTATACATCCATACCATATTTCATCAAATGGATTTTAGATAATATTGCTTAAAATTATATTGAACACGTTTACGATCAATAAAAATAATACAAAACAAACAGCTTATTTCTTTTTTGGTTCAATCAAGGAATTTTAACATTTTATTTAAACTTCATTAAAACTTTATTTATCTATGGTCAGTTTTTAATTATAGAATAATCATTATTTTCTTCCTTATATCCTAAAGAAGCATCATTATATTAGTAAATATTAGACAAATTTGACTTTAACACTATTACCTAATAAGATAACAGCATAGGTAATTATTTTAATACTTTTTAACATAATTTTTATAACAACAACACTGATTTTATGGCCTATGAACATACGATAAATACAAGTGAGCAACTGAGTGAATGAATGAATTCACAGTAGCATGTGTACTGAACTGGAACGAATACTGACGTACACTCATACAGATGAGATAATTGATGTGCAATACAAGTGCGACGAGTTAAGTCACTTGTCAGTTTATGCATACGAATATAAAACAAAACTCATCTGTTTGCGTAGTATGTGGGCACATTGTAACCATTGATATACGATAATTCAATTCACTCGTAACATAGAAATCAAACAGTGTAGTTAATTTTATTTTGAGTTTTGAAAATAAGATAATAATAAAAAATAATGACTCGGTTTAGCGCAAACTGGATGTGGCTGGTTGTCCTTGTAGCTGGATCTTTCCGTAAGTCTTTATAATATCTTCTTGTTTTTATGTCGCATTCGATTTTTCCTCCTACTTGTTGCAAGATGTATTATTATATACTCTGTAGTTTAACAGTACTTACGTATCTAGTTACGGCTAACTTTTCTACTTCAAATATGTTTTTTTTAGTTAAGCATATTTTTCTTTTGATATAAATAATAATTGTTAATAGTAATATGATACAATATGTTAAAAGTAATTATTTTTATTATAAACTAAAAGGACAAAGAAGTCAACATATGTTTGTCTTCTGCTAAGTAATCTATAAGCGTTTTTTTATTACTTTTTCTTTCGACTGCCAACGTATTAACTCTGCGTAAGTGTAGACTCCCGCTAAATCAAGGATGGCGAATCGTCGGCACGGCAGATACCATGTTTTGGGTAGACATCGATAACAAGTGTGAAGTAGTGATCCTTTTGCTACTATATGATCCCAATAATCACAAAATCAAAATTATTGTCAGTTTGATCTCTATTACCTCATTAAATCGCATGTCAAAAGCCGGCCACGTAAGTGAGCTTCCTCTTGTATTCCAGATGTCCATGCGTGTCAATGAACACCTCGGTATACCCGCTGCTAGTTTGCCCCCTTCTTCTAAAAAATAAGATTTTATAAAAACAAAATGACACGTAATACGTAAAGGTTTTACACCCCTGCATTAAATTATATTGTCACATAACTGTTGCTTTTTAAACATATTTTTAAGACTAAATACAAATAAATAACCCTGAATTATTTACTGTGGCTACAAATCGCCATGATGCCATCATAATCGAAAACTCTATTTGTTAATATATAGCCAAAATATTCTCCAAACTGTATCCTTTATAACACTCAGGGGAAGAAATCGGATCGTATCATATCTCACTTGTTAAAATCGGTACAAGCGAATAAGCTACGGTGGTACATCTTACTGACAATAAAAATGCAAAAGTTTAATTGTTTGTAGAAGGTATCTCCAGAACCTCTGCATGGATGTACATAGATGAAATAGTCTGAAGGAAAAATAGGCTAATTATTAAGTGTTTTCAATTACATACATGCAGATAAGTAGTAAATTAATATCATAACATGGCTGAATGTACCATTTTACCAAACCGCAAAACACGGAAAAACAAAAATACTTCTGACCACATTAGAAATATATGTAACATTTTTGATAACAAAATTTTTTACCTAAAATACCAAAAAACCCCAACGCATTGTATGAACACTCAGAGAAAGAATTGAACAGAATGACACCTTAGTGTTTAAATTAAGTTCAGGCCTTAAGGCCTGTCATAAAGGAAATTTCAAACAAACCCACGTAGATAAAATACCCGCGAAAAATATTACCCTTCTCAGAGTAATTAATCACGAATTTTAGATAATCCCAAGTAATAATGAAATTATAACCAAAACCAAACTTATAAAGGATAATATTTCGGGAAATTTTATTTCGGCACTTTGGGTTCTGAACTCGTAGCGTCATAAATTGTAATTTAAATTTGCCAGGTTTTTCCGCCGGCCTGTGTATATATTTTTTACAACTTACGATAATTTGTCTTTATAATATGAATTGATTACGGGTTTTTTTTTAATATTATAAATGCATGCTGGCAACTTCCCAGAAAAGACTCAGAGGTTAATTAATCACTTGATTTCGAACTTTGTATGTAAATTTATTTGATGTTCTTACGGTGAAAGAAAACATCGAAGCAACTTGTACACATCTATTTATCTATTACAAACATTTTCAAAGATAGTGAATTCAACCAATACACACTGGGTCAGCGTAGGTGACTAAGAACTAGACTTAGTCCCCGAGGGTACACTAAACCCTCACCATACCCCTACTAATGGAACCCTAAATCAGACAGCCAGCGACATCCGTTGAGCTGAAGATACCTTCTAACAAATATCCATTTGTACATCTAAACATTCATATTTATTATATTAATAATATCAATGAATGTACTAAAAAGTAGATTAAGTAATATTATATAATATTTAATTTGATATTTTAATGATTTTATTAATAGCAGGAACAACATTATCACAGACGGACATGTTATGTCAACAGCTAAACAAAAATTGCACGGTAATAACCAACTGTACTTCAGCTCTGGAAGCTTTAAAAGACCGAGAAGATATGTTGTTGAGAAAGATGTTTTGTGGATTCGACGTTAGAGGACCTATGGTAATATTTTACGTCATAATATTATTAAAGCATTTATATACTTTAAAATAGGTTTTTTCCCTGGAAAGCTAGAGATTTTCCCCTAAATTTTTAATGATGTGACAGTGGACGTCCATTCTGAAATTTGGATTGTTATAACAAAGATCTTGTAGCGTAAAGTTTTTTTCTATTGATAATATTTAATTACTCATAATTGTTACTTATTGTTGGTATATTCTAGAATTACTTTTAAATAAAATAAATAAATAAATAAATAAATAAATAAATAAAAACTTTATTTCCATAAAAAAACTGAACAAAGTTGTTGTATAACTTTGTTCAGTTACACAGAATACAGTTATACAGAAATAGTGATGGCAAAAGGGGGTGGCTCAGCTTTGCCAACACCGGTCAGATTCCAGTGTCGAGCTGGTTTTCAGCTAAACCCCTTCTCAAGATGAAAAAGGGAGAATTGATAGTTGATTTTGATCTTGAAGTATTAATTATTATGTCTATAATTACGTATTTATTATTTAATTTATTTAAAAATAAAAGTTTTACCGCTAATTATTTCCTTCCATGTAGGATTGGCAACATGCCGTAGAAATTAAGACAAATTTTCGTAAAACTACAGATGGTAAAGTCAATAAGAAATGCAAAAGAAAGTTTTTATTTCAGGTATGCTGTCCGATTGATCGTCCAATAGTATTTAAAAACGATTTAGAGACAGCGACAAGCAGAAGAGAAAGCACAAGTACATCAAAACCTACTACAACCCCACTTATTCCTACGACAGGTAGCAACAACGTACTGGAAGATAACAATGTACTGGAAACCATGAATACATCTAATGGGTTACCATCTATTAAAGTTTGTGGCATCTCTGGCTCGGGTTTGGATCGCATTATAGGTGGTTCAATAGCTGCCCTTGATGAATTTCCATGGCTAGCTCGTATTGCAACGAAGAGTAAGTGTAATAATAAAATAATCAATATCTTTCTATGTAAACGTAAATAATATCAATGTTTGTATATTTGTCCCATTTGCAATCCCATACTTATTTACACCGTAGACGAGGGCATGCATTGGGTGCAGCTGATAACCCCCAGATCTAGCCTATCATCGGCTTAAGACGCAATTGTTTAACATACTTTTATTAAAATGCAAAATGATGACGGATCACAATGATAAGGACATTTTTTCATAAGAGAAAAGGGCAACGAGTGGTGGAAACACCGAGGTTCTCAGCGACGCTATTAGACATCCTCAGTACTAAAGTAACTAGGAGGCGTTGCCGGCCTTATATAATACCATAAGGCCTGGTTTACATTGGTAGCGCTGAGATGGATTGTATTGGCTTACTGGCACCAGTTAGAATTTACTTTATGCCAGGTATACCAGCGTTGTTTATGAGCGCTACAGTACCACTGTACTGGCATAATATAGATCAGGGAAAATACTAATACCAACTTATTTTATTATCTGTGGTAATACTAGATTTGACAGAATCGCGCCAAATATAACAAATGTTTCCTTGTTCATTACATGCGTGAGAATATATTTTATTTACAAGCTTTTTGTATTTATCTAACGTTTTATTTTAGAATATGACAGGATGAGATTCACATGTGGCGGATCTCTGATAACACAACAATTTGTTGTGACAGCTGCTCATTGTGTAGTAGATAGGAATGTGTAAGTCATTTTATTGTTTAAATTATTTAATCTATTTGTTATAGTTAGGTTATAAGTTAGTACGTGCTAATGTCACGTGCTTTTTTTTAAACTAAGAATGAGCCTAAAGAAAATGTACATAGGTAAAATTGTATATGCAAAAGTAAAGGTGATTCTAATATATTCCAAATACCGTTGTCTTCAGAGAGCAACTAGCAATTATTGCGCAAACTTTGCATATGTATACAGGATTATTGTTAATTCGACATGTTCACGTTAAAAGGTGACAGGGGTGACTATTTGCGATAATTCTAATCCCCATGTGCAAAGATCAACAATTTTTGATTTATCTCGTTTTTTAGCTTGTTTTAAAAAAGGATTATAATAACCCAAAAACGGCTGGAGAGATTTGAATGAAGTTGGGAACAGAGAATAGATTTAAAGTCTTGAATAGCGCATACACTACAGTTTTTTTTTTATTTACATGGAGGAATATTTAAAATATTCATTACTGTTATTTAGATTGTCTGTACGTCTTGGCGAGTGGGATACAGAAACAGAGAAGGATTGCAATGAAGACTACTGCAGTGATCCTCCGGTGGACGTGAAAGTCGTCCAAGTTATAGTACATCCAAAGTACAATAAAAAGCTGCACGATGGAGATATAGCACTTCTCAGATTGGGAAATTCTGTTAATTATACAGGTATTTGTCTTTTCTTAGCGGCTCTATAATAAATAGATCATCGGCGCTATTTAAAATATGCAATAAATTATAAGGAATTCAACTTTGCTACTTTAATTTTGCTGTGTCTATTATATCATTTGACAAACTGTGGGTTTCTAAGTCTCTGCATAAAACATATCATCATCCCTGTGTCTCTGAGAACACACCACCTACCCACCAACTAACAGAAAGGTATTGAACATACTTATGTAATATGTCTAGACAGGGCATTACGAACTTAACTGATCAAGACGTCCAAATGAAAGCAAATAAACATTTTTGACTTTACATAAATTTTGCCTGAAGCTCTTTCTTTTACTAATAATTATTGATAAAAGCTACGTATTGTATTCATGTATTGTATATTGTGATATTTTGTATTCAGATTACATCCGGCCAGTATGTTTGCCCACTACAAAATTTGTCGCCAATCAGGATTACGTGGTAGGAACATCGTTCACAACTGCAGGATGGGGTCTCACTGAACTAGGTAAGGGTACTTATAATAATACGAATTAACGAATAATTAAATTCAATGAAAAGAATAATTTATTGTGAAGTTATCTAGCTGTTGCCCGCGACTCCGTCCGTGCGAGATTGAAAAAAAACTTAATAAGTAGCCTATGTGTTCTTCCAGACTATGTTCTACATCTATGCCAAATTTCAGCAAGATCCGTTTAGTCGTTCCGGAGATATCTTCAAATAAACATCCATCCATCTAAACATTCTCATTTATAATATTAGTAAGATTGTTAAGATATATTAATCTTAATTATTATATTTGTAAATATTACAGGAAATCCGTCAATAATAAAACAAAAGGTTGATCTGGATACAGTTTCATTGGATATTTGTAAAATTAAACTGGCGCATATTAACAAAATGGACATCGACAAAATTATATGTGCCGGTGGTAAACCCGGCAAGGACACATGTAACGGTGACTCCGGAGGTCCTCTCACCAAAGATATCACAATTCAATTCAATACAAATTCATATTTATTCGGTATAACAAGTTTCGGATCCGCCCGCTGCGGCGCCACTGACACCCCGTCTGTGTATACCAGAATAACTGCTTACATGGATTGGATTATTACAAACATTAACGCGTGATATCCAATGTACGGATTGCAATATGTAAAAATGGATATAATCCACGAAGGATCAAGATTATTGATTACCATTATGGCTGTGATAATAAATTACGTAGAAACTTTAGATGTAAGCAATAAATTTATTACTTATTTAAATTAAGTGATCTGTTGCTTTGCTTAGTATGAAATTTTTATGTTTATACTTTTAGACATTATTAATTACAATCCTTTGGCGTTAATGACGTGCTTTCGTTACAATGTCCAGTGACAGAATGAATTTTGTATTGAGTCAATTCACTGTCTCATTTCCGGATTTTCTTCCTAACAATAAGTACTATTTTATTGATCATTACAAAAATCTTGGTTACTAAAAAGGGGTGATAAAAAATATCATGTGATAATTTTCCCAAATACTGTAACAAATACAAGCAAGATTGATAGAAAATTATAATATATTTTTTAATATTAAAAAGGTACAATCTGATAGAAGCCTATTCGAAATCCAAGATATCGTTGATTTTGTAAATCTCTCTGCACAATGATCTCCAAATCAAACTCTTTAAAGATAAAAGAATTTAGTTTGATATTTTTTGCCTAATAAACAATATAATATTTTAAAAATTTGAGATGATATATTTTGCAGAACATACTTAAATCAGGATATAAATGTTTTTTATTAAAAAAATTATTCTTTTACTTAATACATGTTAAAAAGTTATTATAGTTAGTATTTGTAGTTATAATATTATTTACATATTGCTTTTGATACAATATTTAAAAAGTTTTAAATTCCACTAAAATTCAAATACAACAGAGCATTTTTTTATCAGTCACTACAGTAATGTTGTTATTATTTAGAATGTATGGAAAATTATTTTATATTAACACAGATGTAAAAAAGATATAGATTACACCTTAAGATTATTATGACTTGCACAGAGTTCCTATTCCTGATTCTATGGCTCGAAATGATAAAGGCCACTGTTTACCACAATGATGGTAAAATAGCTAACGGTTCACCACATGTTAAGGGATAAGTGATCAATTAAATCCGTAGACAATCACAAGAGGGCATAGACAAATCTTGTCTTCCTTTTTGTAGTTAAATGAGGTTTTAAGATAAAGAATAATCCACTTTAAATATTAAGTCAAAAGTTTATTTATTTAGTATTATAATTAATAACAAAAGGGTTTCTGATACCAAAATATCCGTTTAAAACATAGCATTATATATTTTAAACAGCGATGTTGATCTCAAAAACCATTAGATAGTGCAATAACAAACGATTAATATAATATAAACTATTTAGCTACCAGTGGATTGAAACCTTTGCTGGTGTTCTACAAGATGAAGACCAGAAATTTAAACAATAAGTTTACATGATTTACCGTGGGTTTCTGAAACCAAAATCCCTGAATAAATCATATCAAACATAGTGTAGATAACAAAATGTTTTAAGCGAGGATTTAGGTTTTAGAAACCAACGATTAATTAATCAACAGTTAAATTACAAGCATCTTCTATGTATGCTTCCAATTATGTCATCTGAATTCTCAAATACTTTATCGTCGTTATCAATTTTGTCCATACATTTTTGTACATCGCTTTCGAAACCATCACTTGACGTGGTCAGGTGATAGGAACTATTCCTTCGTCCGCGTTTCTTTCCTGAGCCTTTTCGTGGCGACAGGCGAATGTTACAAGGGGAATACGACCGCGGGGCGTAGTATCTTTCAAATAGTAGTGGTTGCTGTTGGACTCGACCGTACATAAGCTCCATCTCGTGCAAAAACTCTTCGCGGCGCATTCTCTCTTCATCTCGTCGTGTCTGTAGCCGCATTGCTATATCCTCTTCGTGACTAAAATATATTGCAAGATTATAATCCTTTTCCATTAAATCTATACTTGTTATGTAATTTACATTTATCGAAAAATAATTAGGGCTTGTACTTACTTGTTTTTCACGAGATGCCAGGCTGGTTTGGATCGTAACTGGCGATCTCTTTGCCGTAATTCAATTCTTCTTCGTTGCTCGGCTAGGCTGTTAGCCGCTTCTATTTCGAACCTCCTCCGCACCGACTCAGCACGGAGTAGGGCTGCCAGGTTAGACCGTCCAGCTGCAGCCCCTTTCAGTTCCAATGCGGAGTACACGCGAGGTTTTGCAATGCAATCGCTAAAACTATCAGTATTTTTTCCACTTTGGTACACTTTTTGAGCTATATCTAACATCTGCAATGCCAAAAACCATTTATCATCATAAACTATGTAATTACAATTAGTTTGTTCGCTAATTTTAGATGAATTTAAGCATACTTTTTGATTCGCTCTAGCAGCTGTCTTGAAACGAAACGGTTGTGGACTAGTCGTTATAAAGTCATCTTTGGACGATTTACATCCTTTAGATGGGCTGGAGCATCTAGCTCTGTCCGAGGACAACGTGGAGGGTGCGGCTGGCGACGGGTCTACAGGCAGATCACTGTGTGCCGCCGGCGTTGATAGGCGACTGCGATCACGAGTCGCCATATTTCCCGGGTAATTGGCGCTTCGTAACATTTCCTCTGATCTGATACGACGATTCATTGACCTATTACATACATTACCATTTTAAAAAATGCATCGCTTTTATAAGCATTACACAATCAAAATGTCGAAGTAGAATTGTTGAGAAGTACAATGCCAGAATACAAAAGAGAGTTATCGTTTGCCTCTCCTTATCTCGAGCGATTCGTCCTCTGTTAGGCGTAGGATTTTCCTTTAATCGACAAGATGAGCGGTCTCCTACCACTCTCATCTAGTACACTAACGTAATCTTGACCTAGTAGTATGAAATAACTATATCCATAAATAGCGCACTATTTTTAACCTGAAAAATTCATCCTGTTTCTTCTTATCGTAGAAATAATTAGAGAAAAGGTTCTTCGGAACTGGACGGGCCTTGAAACGTTTCTTCTTCTTAGGTTTTGGTAGAATGTGTACTGCTCTTTCACACACTTCTGCCATCCCATTCTCTTCTCTTCTAGTGAAACTAAACGGCTTCATTTGCGCTCGAAGTTCGGCTTCGCTGTTTATCTTTGTAATAGCACGCCTATAAAATAAAAAAAATATTAAAAAAAAACTTGTATTCAAATTGCAGAGAAATTATAAAAATAAAATTGCCGGATAAACTTAGGTTAAGGGTTATAAAAGCAAAGTTTTTGGTATAACCAATTGAGATAGCGTTTTAATCAAGTATCGTAATAATACATGTAACAATACTGATAATTACGATGGTAATTTGTATTATACAAATTTCCATCGTAATTATCAGAATTTGATTAATTGAATAATATATAATTGAATCTATTTTGTAGACATTCATTTTATTAAAAAAAAATATATTTATACATAGATTGTTTACACACAGCACTACCATTTAAGTCCTATCATGTTATCGTGCACGAGTTGTAATTTACCTATGTAATATAAATTATGGAGCAGATAATGCAACTAATACAAAATAGCATTCTAGTGCAAAATAGTTGAATCTACTTTACTACTACTGCAAATAATGAAAACATATACACTTGTAGAAACAAACAAAAGAAGCATACAATGTTTGTTTTCTTTGAAAACCTCATAGCCTGGACTTCGAGAATCTTGTCGTAGAGTGGAATCCGCGATTCTATAGGTACCGGCCTCGCCCTGAAATGCTTCCTTTCTCGTTTTTGGTTTAACATATCATCTGAAAAAGACTTCTGTATTGTACGAAGTCCGTTGACAATGCGTTCATCATCGTCCCTGTAAAAATTCCTTCCATTACGATTAAGAGGAGCTACGTTATTTTTTTAAATAAAAAGAAATAATTTAATACCTAAGCGTCATTTTAAAAGGCTTTGGTATAGTTAACGTTTTTCTGTTGCGACTTGAGGATCTAAAAGATTTACTTCGTAGGGGACTTGAGGGCATACTTTGAGTTCTAAACTCATCTCTGTTGCAACTATCTATATCTTTTAATTGAAAAAACTTTGCAAACTTTTTGTCTATTTCACATTTATCACGTCCAACCTTGTCGTCATGCCAAGAAATGGAACACGCAGAATGGTTCCTCGATTTACTTTTCCAACAATCTTTATTGTTTAAATCTTGACTCTTAGTTTGATTCACTTTTAAACAGCTTCCAGGAATCTTGTCATTTACAATATTTCCTGTCTTGTTTGCTAAGTGTAAATTTAAGTGTTCGATATCTTTTTTCTCTACTGACTTTTTTCTTCTTGCAATATTATTAGGTTTGGTATTTTTAACCTTGTTACATTTATCATCATCACCATCGTTAGAACAACCACTAGGTTGTTTATTATACAGTGAATGATTTTCGTTTTTATAAAAGTGTTCTTTGGTATACTCTGCAGGGAGCCCTAAAACAGCCCTCTTCTTTTCTCTTAATTTTTTTAAAGTTGAATAAAACTCTGATGATGGTAAATGATTAATATCATTGTAGTCAGGTATACTTCGATAAAAATCCTTCACATTTTCAGTATAAACATCCGCGGGGGAAGGTGTGACGCAGGTTGATGAATCAATAGACTGCTGTTCTACTAAAGTCTTGTTTATTCTCTCGTAAGCTGTTTTAGGCATTTTACTAATAGGATCTATTGGAACTTTAACGCACGAATTCGTAAAAACACTACTCATGACTAAATAGTAACATTCTAATATATGAAGATTATTTAACACATAATACTTAACTGCTTTTGAACATTTATGTTGGTCATTGGTTTCCACGGTTACTTCATTGCCAAGAAAATAGAGTGTTGTACATAAAATTTATTAAAAAGATGTTGCGTGGCACTTCAATAGGAGGTAGATGTTTTACAAAGGTTTTTTTTGATAAATAATTTATTATTTTTAACCAAACTTTTAAATACTAAAACAAAAAAAGTGAAAGCTCACATGGTAACATTGAAATGACAAAATGAGTGACATTGACAAATAACAAGAAATGATTGTCAATTTGCGAATGTTACTTATTTGACAATTACAAATAAAAAAATATATAAAATAAAAACAATATTAAATTAAATTCATATCTTTAAGCAATTTACACCGTGAAAAAATAAACGTATAAGAAGTATGTAAACATATTTCAAGCTAACATTACCAAAAAATACACAAATTATCATAAAAATGTTGCGAAACAGCAAAGCGTTTGTTAATTGTTGGTTTTATCCAACCACTATGTTAAAAAGGAATATAAGATCCATTATTTCCTTACGAAAATTTAGTTCATCGCAAAATGCAAACATAAAAGGAAGCTACGATGTTATAATTGCTGGCGGTGGCATGGTTGGATGTACTTTAGCATGTGCAATGGGTTTGTATAAATATCAACTTAATATTAAACCTTTTATGCCATTTCCGATAGTAATATGGGCTAATATTTTATAGGTAAGAAGGCTTTACTTTCAAACTTGAAAGTATTATTACTTGAGGGTAGTCCTAGTCAAAAATTTGAACTGAAACAAGAGTACAGTAATAGAGTGGTAGCATTGAATCAAAATACAAAATCTTTAATGAAGTCACTGCAAGTTTGGGAGCATGTAGAAAAAATGCGACTTCAACCAGTCCGATACATGCAGGTACTAAATTTATTTTATCATTTGTAACCTAGAATGTAATCCTAATGTAAGTGTACCTCTTCATAATCATAAGTGTTATATTTAATTGGTTATAAAGAAACCTTGGGTTGGAAAAATTTAATGGGTGTATGGATGTTTGTTATCATATTCCTCAAAAATGGTGTAATGAATCTGGATGAAATTTAAAACAGATATAGATAACAGTCTAAAATAGCACAAAGACTGCTCAGTTGTCATATCCATTGAGACATAGTTAAATAGTTGTAATTTGTTAACTTAAAACACTTTATATTACAATAAAACCCCATTTTGTTCTATATTCCAGGTTTGGGATGCATGTTCAGATGCATTAATATCATTCAGCAGTTCTGACGTACTTGATGATGATGTGGCCTACATAGTTGAAAATGATGTTTTGCTGAACGCAATTGACAAGGAATTGAAGAGCTCAGCTGTTAAGAATGTGGAAATTGTATATGGAGCAAAAATTGCTGGTTATGAATTACCACAAAGTGAAAATTCAGAAAGTATTGTTAAAATGAGTAATGGAGATATCTACAAGTGCCAGTTATTGGTAAGTAAAATAATTGAATTCATCATATAATAAATAGCAAACTATCACCATATAATATATATTTTGGCACATATTTATTACTTAACATCAAGTAGGATTGTGATCAAATGCAAGCTTATATAATATAAAAAAAAGTTTCTATGACAAATTTTCAACCAAAATTGTTTTGTCATTGTTAAATAATATTTAATCATAATGAAATAAAATTGGTAGTAGAGTTACATTCTCAACTGTAGACATGCAAGCTACAGCTTTAAATAAATATAAATTAACATGTTACAGCTTTAAATAATGTTCTTATTTCAAATAATATTAGGCGATTCATCGCTCGTTTGCCCCTTTCTCCTATAAAAAAAATATATATATATTTGAGTCATACCTATAAAAAATTAGTAAAATAAAAGTGACACTGTGATTCTTTGGGATTGTGGGAAGGTATTATTGAGAATTGGATAGTATTTAATGTGCTAATAAAATAAATAACATAGATGTATATAAACTGTATATATTTTAACAGTTAATTGTACTACAATATATTTACAATATTATTATCAAATTATATATCTAATACACAACATGGTTATAAATAATCTAACTGTGGTAGAGCTCGCAATAACATCTATTACATGAATCCATAGCTCAACCAGTGTTTACATAGAAGACAGGCATGAACTGGCAGAAATTCCGCATTTTATGTGATGCATTCTGGTTGCCAAATTTTTATGATACCCTTCCTATACTTTTCTTACAAAGAAAGAAGGGTACGGAGATGGTTTTGGCTTAGGAGGGTTGGCACAGAAAAATTAACTATCAATTATATGTGCATCCCCTCCTTTGTCGATTAAAGTAAAGTACATGACTATGTAAGTAGGCAATGCATCTGCAAATGCATATGTTTGGGCAACTGTAAAACTTTATCTGTTATCCAATTTATTTTCTATAGCTGCTAAACGTGATTCTGTACTTTCGACTAACTTATTAATTTTCTTTGTTAAATCGGCAAGTTGAGTTTTAATATCAACCATACATATTTCTTGTATTGCATTAATTGTGAATGACATTGGTCTGTTTCTTTCCACGGTTGTAGAAGTCTTCTTCCTTCGTTCAACTTGTTGATTCTCTAACGAAAACTGGTCGAATAAATTACTCTTTCTTTTCACCACTTGTCTTTCTACGTCTTCGTCTTCTTTACATCTACGTATACGACATTCGTAGTTATTATTTCTCCTTATACTCTTTTTAGTACTGTGACGACTGGCTACCATTTTATAAATCGATGATATTAGCTCCTTTGGTATCTGTATAAAAAATGAAAATATATTAATCTCAGGCATCAAATCAAAGGATATCTAATTGCAGTGTTCTGTGATTCTAAAAAGATAAAAAATTCTATCACCTCCCTGAACTTATCCTACTCATGTAAAATCAGCCTACTTTATACCTAAACCATAATGTTTTCTACGTAAAGAATATTGTATATTGAAATTAATCCAAAGTTATTTAGTTATCTTTACACCGAATCATTACACGAAATCGATTTTAACTAGTTTTCTTTGCGGCGTGTCATCTCAAGTAAATGTATTTAAATGTTTCAGCAGTCAGAACGCAAATCTAATTTAGCTATTACTGATTGATTATTGTCAAAAAGAGTATTGTTAGCAAGTACGTTACCCTGTTTTCTCTAGGGTCATTGGGTCGTATGTTGAGTGTCCGTAAGTGGGTTGCAGTTAGCAGCGCCCCCCATCGCAAAACAGCCAGCAATTGTTTTGGCGCGCACGTCAGCAAAGGACTGAACAGCATACTCTCCAGATGTGCTACTAATTGAGTCTGACGCACTAATCTATCCAGACCGGCGCTTTCTTGTAATGCCTGATAAGAAAACATAGATTTTAGTACATGAAAATTATAAAAACACTTTAAGACTATTAGTTTAAGCACCGATCAATGATTAAAGATCCATAAATCTAGGATTATCTACCCGAAGTCATTGGTGTTTTGAACTTTATTTATAGAGCATTTTAGATATAATAAATATGGCCGAAAAAATACTCCTTGTATAATGCTGTGGGTAATAAATTCTTATTTATAACTGGTAGGATTAAAAGCCATAAGTATAAAGAGAAAAACATTACCTGTATGTCACTGACAGCCAAACCAACAAGCAAATTCGTCAATATAACAGTGACTAGTACAACAAATATCAAGAACATTCCATGAGCAGTGAACGGATAATGTATTTCGAAATCGGTGCCGTTGCCGTTGTAGAATATATCCTCATACTCCAGTTCTCCTGACATCATCATGACGGTCTTCACCAGACCTGCTGGTAGATGAAAGGCAGGGTAGTTGCTAAAGAGCACGCTGAATGCCAGACCGAATGCTATTAATAGGCAACTGTAGGCGAGAAGAAATGTCGCGAAATTTACCGTCACTGAAAAGAAAAGATAATGGATATTATATCACTTTTAATATTTTTTACTCGGAGATTTATTTTGTTTTTTTTAGCGACACATTTTAAATTATTACCTGTAGTAAACATTTGCACGTATAATCCGAATGTAGGGAAACGGCCGATGATCATCATTAGCTCAAGCCAACAGAAGAATATAGTTATGGCCGCTACGTCGTGCTGCCAATTAGATGTGCTCTTCGCCACCCCATCCTCCATGTACCAAGTCGGCACCTAAAATATTAAAAAACGATAGACTAAACCTTAAAAAAGTTCATCCCAGTAACAAACTACACAAGTTTTCATCGACAATATGATTTGAATCTCAAATTTTTTTAATTTTGTGAATGCACTTTTACTAAAGTTGTTAAGTTCAAGTACGCTTACATTATGATTCTCGCTTTAAGAAACATTTATTAGTAATCTTTCGCAATTAGCTTTATACCTAAGAGTTTACAAATTCGTTTGACTCACCGTACATAGAAATACTCCTATAATAATTAATATTTGTAACCAATTCTCCCATTGTCGAATGTACGCGGAATAATCAAGACAAGCTTGGAACAGTTCTTTACACATGAAACATAGATTTAGAAGTAGGATCAGATATTGCACCGGCCGCAGATACGAGGGCACGGCACAGGTCACGTCTTCGCACAAAAATATTTCTGAAAAAACAATTTTAATACCAAATATTTGTAAGAGAAATAATTTTATTGAAAAAAAAAATTAAATTCACAGTCTATTGTTGTTTGTAGTCAACATCAGTTGTCTCTCTAATCTTTCTACGTTTTCCTTGCTTATTAATTTAAGCAGTGGCGGTTTTAGAGTCAGCCGAAGTTACGTGATCCAGGGCGGTGGTCAGAAAGGGGCTCCACATGCATATAAATTACAGTCTCACATAACTCTGGAAATCCCCCCGCGCCACAGATTTGGTAAAAAAGTAGACATCGGAGGAATCTCGTCCAGGGCGCTAGCAGAGCTAAAACCGTTACTAATTATAGGATTACGTCTTGCTATTTTTAATATATAAATATTTTCTGAAATATGAATTAAACATCCCGTTTAATATGCCAGCCGCCGAAGCAAATTAGCATGATTTGTTTGGTTTATTTTCTGTTTCGTCGACTTCTATTTTCGTGAATTCACAATAGCCACAGTATGTTCCGACTTTAACAGAGATTACTCACGTAATATGTAGACGCTGTAGAGAGTTATAAACAGCGCGTGGTACACGAAACTCAACACGAAGAATTTTCTTATTCGTCGCCATTTTAAAAACAAGAATGTCTCCGCGACCGGGTGTTTGAGAACGTCTTTATGACCGACCTGAAAATAACATCAAATTTTAACTATAAATAGATACCAAAAGATTGTTTTGTTTTTAATTATCGTTTTAACGTAAAGCGTTTTTGGTTTAGACGTGAGACGTGTTACTCGCTCGATCTGAGCTCTTCTCTGCGGTAGCACTCCATTTAACTTTCTTTAGCGTACCCAGAGACAATTATTTTTGGATAATATGCTAATAAACAAATGAAAGCTACTTGCCTCTATAAAAGCCAGTAGCAGTTCAGCCTCCCCTCGTGATAAACACGGCACTAGTGGCCTGAAGTCAATAGTAAATTCACAGTCAACATCGCCCAGCTCATGCTCGCTGACATGTACCGCGTCATCAAACTTCCTCAGATATCTTGGCACCACGTCAGGTACCCTACGTACTATGAACGATAACGCTGACACACCGCCGTTTGTACGTAATGTCACGTCGCCACCGTAATCTAAGATCAAAGAATAGTTTATTTTAATTAATAATATACAAGACTGAATTTATTCCTATCTGAAGAAGAAAACCCATCAGATAGTCTTCAAAGTTGATACGAAGGCAAGTATGAAACATTACGAGCTAATTTGCGATAAAATGCCTAGTTCTAAATTGAAATGACGAACGCTTATTTTGGGATCAAGTAATGTTCCTCTATTAGGAACAAACCGCGCACTTGCATGTGATGTTATTAAATGAGCGATTTAAGATCTAATATCAATAAACACAGTTGCCAGCTACGCTGAAATCGATAATTGTGAAATGAGTTAGTCTAAACAAAGTAAAGCAGTGTTCGCCATGTTGTTACCATCAAATGCTTCAAATATGAACATGAAACATATGAAACTCCCTGAAACGCTTAATATTCCATTTAATGTGCAACCGATTCAATATATATGTTATGAAATTGTAATGTATTGTTACGTTAAAGCAAACATAAATTTAGAAGTGAATCTTGTAGCAAACTAACGTAGTTTTTGGAATCATTGATATGAACATTTTATATTTAAATCTTAATCTCAAACATCCATATTCAACTTAATTTAAGTGTGTTTTAAAAATATAGAATTTCTTACCTAATAATAACAAAACACATGCTGAGAACTCGTTCAACGCAGCAATATGTAGGGGGGTGTATCCAAAATTATCCGGTGCGTTGGGATCCGCCCCCACGGAGAGAAGGAGACGTGCCACATCACAAGCGCGTGCGCCTCGCACGATCGACCCATGTAATGGTGTACGACCATCTATGTCCCTCGCCTTCACGTCAGCTCGTCTGCCAACCAGCAGTTCCACCACCTCAATTGATTGTGCTAATGCAGCTGTAAAACATGACGATTATTAAAATACATTGTTTTATGGTTTGAAATTAAAACTAAGGCCATGTTATATCCAATCAAAAAAGATATCAACGACCACTTTAATGACACCTTCATTCTGAATTCCTTAGTGACATTTATCTTCGGTGTCCGAAGCTCAAATTTATCTATTATCATAAAGGTTATTACCAAGGTGCAAAGATGTCTGCCCTCTGGAGTTGGGACAGTCTATGTACGCCCCGTGGTCTAACAGCAGTCTCGCGCATTCCGCATGTCCATCCACGGCCGCCAGGTGTAGAGCAGTCGTCCTGCCGGGCCCCAGTGCCGCCCTCACGTCAGCACCCGCGTCTAAAAGTAGCTTCATACACGAATCCGAACCTAAAGACGCCGCCACGTGGAGAGGAGTCTCCGTGAACACCTAAAATGTTATGATTTACGTCATTTTAGCTGTATCGCCTTGTAGTTTACTTTATAATGTGTGAAAAGAAACGTGGCAAGCGGTGTATGATGATTGGTTCTATAACCAATGTGTCAGCACTCTAAAGCTTGTTTTTGGGGCTAAGGTTGTAGGAGTATAGCGTTAACTTGGTGACATATTTTTTATTTCTTATGATGAGCGAAGTTGGAAACAAAAACAATTTGTACATGAACGCCACACATAAAACAGTACACCTCATTCATAACTGTATCCGGCGTTGATTCCACGAAACCTTTCCTCACGTGTTTATCGATCAATTTAGAGTTTACGTCATCGTAAAGTGAAACGCACCTGGGGAGTGTCAGGACATGCGCCTGCTTCAAGAAGTGCGCCAACAACCTCAGGCGCGTCGCTCATTACCGCGTAATGCAACGGAGAACGATCGCTTAGTCCCGCGTTCACATCTGCACCGTGACTTATTAATACCTATAACATTCTGAATATTAGAGACAAAACAGACATAACTTTGATCAAGAATTTAAACAGAAAACGGATTTCCTTGAAACCGCGCCTTGTTATCCGTGTACAAATTTTAAAAGTATGCATTGCTCACTTTGACACATTTCAAACATTTAGCGCTTGCAGCACAGTGCAGCGGTGTCGCCTTTTTATCACACAGAGAATCCCATTTATTTGGGTCGGCTCCGTGGTCCAGTAACAATTTAACACATTCTTCATTCGCCACCAAACAACTCAAATGTAAACATGTTCTGAAATCAAACATTGTCTGTTAGATATCTTATTCTGGTAAAAATTTCAACAACAATAACCGATTTTACAATATTCAGGCATATTCGCACTTTCTTCATCGTTGAACTTATGTCTTTTTGTGTTTTATCGCCTCGTGATACCATAATTTAATTAAACTTAGTTTACCTTCCAGAACCATCTGCGCTGTTAGGGTCTGCTCCTAGCTTTAGTAGCCTCGTCAGCAGCGAACTTCTACCAAGCCAAGATGCCCAAAGCATCGCTGTCTTCATACTGACTTTTGGATTTGTTTCCATTATAAAGTTGATCACATCGTCATAGTTCCCCGACTCTAGTATTGTAAGCAACTCCTCAGTATTCGGCAGTTGCCGTAACACGTTCAGTATATCCTCTGAAAGTAAACATTTTGTAATTTACAGTCTTTCTTAATTGTTCTAAAGCTGTTGATTCAATTTTGCTTTGATTTCAAATAGTCGTTACCTAATTCCCATATATCCCTGGATGGTTTGACGCGAAATGTCTCCACTGGTTCGACTCCGTGCACTGATTCGTCGCTGGAGATGTAGGCCTGATCGCCGTCGTCCGAGTCCTCGGCCACCTCGCTCATGCCGCCGCGCCATCGCACGCTTCCCTCGCGGTATAACTGCAAAATATTACTATGTTATACTACAAATTGATTAAAAAAAAACTAAGAAGCCCCACTGATTGTACCCTCTAATCTCGAAAGCAGGTCGAAAACAATATTAGACAAAGACAAAGATCAATCCAAAAGGGAGATGTTGCAATCAATTTTCATTAAGACATAAAATTCTAAAACTGCCGTGATCGTATCGTGTTTTTATATAAGGATACAAGGAAAAAGTCTGACTAACATTTCTAGATTTTCCGCAGGATATTTAGATATCTTTATTGCAAAGCGATGACGTACTCATTCTTTATTTCTCTATACTTTAGCGTTAATAGATTTTTAAGAATAAAAATAAAAACATTTGATAATTGGATCAAGGTTACGTATAATCTGTTTTTATATAAAATGCGTAATGTTTGTATTATTCCAATAATCAATTAGTAATGCCACTAACTTGTCAGTTGAGCAGTTACATACGGAAATAACTTTTACTTCTTGTATTCTTTTAACTGCTATTCTTTTTACCATTCACTCCAACTGAATTGTCTTAAAATTTAATTAAATTATTAATTTCGCATTACACGAGTAAAGTTATAAAGATTAAAACAAATATTTAGATCACACAAATCCTTCTTCTTATTTTATAAAGAACAATAACAAATTAATGAAAAATTCACAAAACTATTACACACACATCTTAAATACATATTTTTCTATCACACAAAACTCAATCTCACATTTACACACACAGTTAATCAAAAACAAAACCTAAACCTTTTTTCTTTTGCTGTTCTTTTTTATAATTTTCGACGGCATCACGTGTATTATGAAGACTAGTTGATAAAGATCGCCTACACGCTACACTAGACTGAATATTTCTGCGCAGGCGCCTCTCACATCGGCAATTTCAAATTAAACTTTTTTTTCGTCATCTCTTACGTTATAAAGACGCGATATACGTCTTTATTATTTATCTATTCCATTTAATCTGGAAATGTCACCGCATTGAAAACTTCGGCGTCAAAACTCCCACGCACTACATCATCGAAAACTCGTAGCATAACGCAGCTTTACTCGTAATGTTTCTTTATATACCTTTACAGTCAATTCTCATGACTCGAAACATACACATAATATGTTATTTTGTGCATATATCGGCAGTGCGAATTGACGTTATTCTTTGCCTAACATTGAGAATTTTCTTTGACCTATATTTGTCGTGATTAAATAACGAATGCTCGTTTTTCTAACAATTAAATTTCACTACCAATCAGATAAATAGGGAAAAAGGATAATAATTTGGAGAATATATGAATACAGTATCATTCATAGGTTCATTTTACTTATTACAAACTTTTACAAGCCTGCATACATATGCGCACGCGCACTGTTTCGTTTTATATTATTCTCCACTTCAATAAATGCTATAAGTATAGATCTTTATTAGACGCTACACCATATAACTGATTGTTTTAGTTAGACCAAAACTGTAACGTAAATATTTGGTACACTGTAGTCTTGTAAACATAATCAGTGTAATTTCGTGCTCTGTTGCTCCAAATTTCAATACAGGCAAATTACTGTTTTGCCTTCGCAGCAATTTGTTTATCCCACGGCTAGCGGTGCTAGACTTGTTACAAAACAATGCTGCAAAATATGCTAGAGTAAAGAATTGCAATACCAAAACTACTACAGGCAACCTAAAATAGATTTCCATTAATCTACTATTTTAATCTTTGTTCAAATTAATGGCACATTTCTTGTGTATAGTGCGAAAATATATATATATATATATATATATATATATATTTATATATTTTCGCACTATACACAAGAAATGTGCCATTAATTTGAACAAAGAATAAAATAGTAGATTAATGGAAATCTATTTTAGGTTGCCTGTAGTAGTTTTGGTATTGCAATTCTTTAATATCAATATCATTCAGAGCGATAAAGACCTGTTTTCTATCCTATCTTGCCTATTTACTACTTTTTAACATCGATTAAATAAATTCAGTTTAATAAAAATTGTAAAATTAAAAATGATGCAGTCTAGGACTGAATAGCCTAACAATTAGAAAGCAAACATTATTAACAAAGTAGGAGCATCTGGCTTGCTCCTAGTGCCAATGTCGTCACATAGCACGCCACACTCTAGTTATTGTCGTGAAAATAGAACTTCTTGTGTACTTCGAATAACTAAAATTTGTCTCCGAATATAATAGACCAATACTAGAATGTGTTAGAGAAATTAAAAATTTATGCTCAGTGTTATCTTAGCTTAACTTTGTTAATTCTGAAAAGGAAAATGTAATAATGCGACAAAATTATATTGTTTATTTTTACTTCAATCATTTCGGAATTTCAAGGTTTCATCTGAACAATCTAAATCGACGTTAATTCGTTTTCAAGAAAATATAAAAGCGTGGTGTTAATCAGAATTTCTTTGATTGTTCATCTACATTATCGAAATGTTTGTAAAGATTTCCGAGAGCTCATCAAATTACCACATTCATAAGAATAAAGGCGTCTTCCACTTCCACTTCCCGCCTATCTTCTATGTGGTCGTGATATTACACCAGTTGAGCACCGTATCTGCCATTTATAATTGCTTTTACCACCTAACACACTTTTTTAACAGTGATAGAGCCCGCTTTAACATCGTCGCAGGAATTGGTTAAGCCGGTGCAATACCAAAAACACACAGAAGACAGACGTGGAAGAATTTCTGCGTTTCGTCTATTGAGTGTGGTAGCGGAGGCCTAATTTTTGTGCTCTTTCCCTTTTCACCCTTTTTCGTATATGTAAAGGATAGGAAGTGGATTTTCCGGATGAACGGTTGCATGGGAAGGATAAATATTATTTTCCTGTGGATCCCCTCCTCCGTCGATTAAAGGTAGGCAGCGGTTTTGCAACCGCGGGTGTCTTTGGGCAACGGTCGTTTCGCTATTTTCATTCATTCAAGATTTCAGATGACCGCTCGATCGTTTGCCTCTTTATGTTATAAATAAACTGTTTAAAGGTTTTTAGTGCGTCCTTACCTGTGAAGCGTCGACACCCGGGTCGCACAACATAACTTGCACTTTATTCTTTCCACCATTGATCTATTTCACAGATATGAAAATTTCACAAACCACTGAGTCACTGACGAGATTAAAGAAATAAATAACGCGAGAAAACAAACATGCTCCAATCCTTTCGCAATATACATTAAGATGTCATATTTAGTTGACGTTATCCAAACAGAGGAGAATTTCAATGGAAATTACCAAAATAACAAATAACTCATTGCTTCGATATTTTTGTCCTGTGTTTTCTTAATCACCCTGAGAGGTGACCAAAGACAAGGAAAATATTCTTTTAGTAATTAACTACTGCAGTTGTTTGAAGGTTATAGCAGCAAAGTATTGCAGTTCATCTACCCTCAATCTACACTTAAAGCTCCCTTAGTAACCATTTCACAATTTTAATAGTGTCAATAAGTAATTCTATTTTATTTAAGCCAAGAATTTTAACTTAGAAAATTAACTAACTTCACAAAATACCTAACTTCTGCTTTTTTATTATAAGAGTGAAGATTAATATTTTTTATTCACACCTCAACCCATTTAAATATTACTTTCATCAAGGTCTTATGATTATAAATCGCTCGAGATTAAATTTATAAGTTTACATAATTTAACCTAATTTCATAAATGAATTTATTTAGCAATCATACAGTACAGGAATAGTCCGGACGCGATCTACCAAAGGAATCTTTATAATAACAAAACAGTAGAGAATTCCAATGAAACGTCTATTATAAAACACCTTTTCGTTTTCAACTATCTATTTTAAACTCCAGGTAATATTTCCACGTCATAATCTAGATTCTAGACTTCACTGTATCTACTAGATAAATGAAAAAGTAATATCACAAAACGTTGTGACTTTTGAAAAGGTAATTATTAAATGGACGGAAATTAATGGAATTTTGAGTTCATTGCATTTATTTCAATCACCAAGATTAATGTAATTTGGCTCAGCGTTGACAACTCTAAAAAACTAAAAAGAAGCCATCATATTCAAACCCAATAATATTGACTATAATAGAACAATTAAACATATTATATTCGATAGAAAAAGTTCATTTCCTTGTAATAAAGCAACTAGCCTTAGTGGAGTCGTTTTAAACGTTTAAAAAACTGTAAACACCAAATCTGAGTACATTATTATGAGTAAATTGCAAATTTGAAATTTTTCACTTGTCTCGCACAAACACTGACCCTTAGTATAGTTAAATTGAACAAAAATATTAAACAATTAGTTTTGGTAATTCCAAAAATCACTGTTTCACGGTACCAAAGCGCGGGCAACGGTCAAGCAAGCAACATTGTCGGGAAGCACTTAACCACTGCAAAATATCGCCTCGGCCGGCCGCTACGAATATATACAAATACATTGCAAGTACACGTAAATATACGAATCTGATTTTAGGTAAACCATATCATAAGGAGGCGTGGTTTATCCGGAGCATTTTGTTCTGCAAGCGATTGAATTAACGTATAAATAGAATAGCCCTAATTCTTTGTAACAAACACATACTAGCAATTGCATTTCTTGTACGATACGAATCTAAGTACGATAATAACTGGATATGAATCAGACTATAAATAAAACTAGTGTATAATTTTTTTTTAGCCCAAATAGAAATCGAACCCAATACTTAATTTATGATACATTGCACCTTAAAAGATTCGTAGAAACTAAATATCTTCCATAAAATTTGTGATTAAAGACTAATTTTAGGCTTTGTATTACTCTAGACAACAGATTCTAGTAAAAAAAAAAACAATATTATTGAAATAGTATTAACAGATTTTTTATTTACGCATACGAATCATTGTCTATTCAAACCGTTAGAAGAATTTCAAAACATAACTCGGCTTCGTATCTCTTTACCTGAGATTGTATTGTTCGTACTCTTATTATTAGTTGCCAGCGCGTTTTTAAAAGGTATAAGTGCATAATCCTAACATTTTCTGGGAAATACACCGACCGCATTGTGTTTACTTTACTTTGACTTTCTTTTGTACTCTGTTGTACCAATGTTAGGTATCTTAAAAAAGATTCTAGCAAATTGAAATTTACTTTCCGCGATATAACGCTAATCAGCAATATTTATACTTATCAACTCCTGGAAATAGGGCAACGATCCAATATACCGACGATCTTTTGGCAAAGAATGCGACGCATAGAAATATGAAATAATGGGATCTTTCTAAACATCATGTGTTTATAGTTTGCTATAAAAACCTCAATCTGCAAACAGTTAGGACTTCCTCGCACCCAGATTATATTTTGGTAAAAATTCTTACAATGTTATCATTGTTATTGTTTTACGTTTCAGATAGGTGCGGACGGTGCAAATTCAGCGGTTCGCAAAGCGATGGGCGTGCAGTACCTGTCGTGGAACTATGACCAGATGGGGATCGTGGCTACCTTACATTTGGCCGAGGTATAACTATCGAATCATACCAAACATTACTTCTCTATTATACCATACTCATCTTGTAGTACGCAACTGTAATTGACATTGTTCTGCCTTTAGTTATGTATTTCAGAGATTGTTTAAGTCATGTTTCCAATTCTTCCCTCAATAAAAATTAACTGTTAACTTCTCCTTAACACTTTTAAAAATATAATGTATCTACAAAATATGTTCCCAAATTTCAGGAAACAGAAAACACAACAGCTTGGCAACGATTTCTACCGACAGGACCTGTGGCGTTCCTACCGCTTGACTCGAAGCGCAGCTCGTTGGTGTGGTCCACGACGCATGCGCATGCCAAAGAGCTCGTCAAACTGCCCGACGAACAGTTCGTTGATGCTCTCAACGACGCTATGGTAAGAGTGTTATTAAAAACGACTTATTTGGTCATTTGCGTGTTATATAAAAGTCTTACGGTTTACGATGTAAATTTAATACTACCTACCAGAATCCTATGTACTGTTATTAGGTTAGGTTGTCAACTACACTTTTAACCTAATTCCAACAAGACTTAAATTACAGTTTGATTTTTTTGATACATGTTGAATAGTCAAAGAACATCTGAGGCATTATTCCTTTTTTCTTTTACATTTTTTTTATATAAACCAAAAACCCACTTGAGAGTAAGTGGCTATTTGATCGAAAGATGGTACGCACTAGCTTAGTAAATACCCTAAGCTTGAAGGTACCCACGTTATAGCTAGACGGAAACACTGACGCTGGCAACTTATTCCAGTCTTTTGCTGTGTGCATGAGGAACGATGACTCAAATCGCTTTGTTCGAACCATGTTCAACTATGAAAGGATGGAGCCATATGTTAACGTCCGATGGTTTCCCTCTTTATTTATAAAACGATTTTGCAGTGGAAGCAGTACCCGCGTCGCAGTACTGTGGACGCGTGCACAATGTGGGTGGGCGGGATGCTGCGACGTGCTGGCTTGCCCGACGGTGCGGAGCGGCAGCTCCCGCCCTCAGTGCGTGCTATTGTACCCGCCTCCCGCGCCGCATTCCCCTTCGCATTCGGGCATAGCACCAAGTACATCGCGCCTGGTGTTGTACTAGTAGGGTTAGTATGATATGAGAAGGAGAATCCAGATATCAGAAACCATGATCTCGCAGTTAATCCAGACCCTAAAGTTTTGTTCCTATAGTAACACTTTGCATTCAAATTATCCGTATTTAATATTAAAGATTAATTATCGTATGATAATTAGTTTAGAAATGCGAAGAGCACAAACATACAGACAATACCGTTTATAATAAAAATATTTGCTTTTATATGTGATCTCATAAAAAATCTTCTATTAGTCCTTTGTTTACCTGAGTACAATTGACAATGATCAAACATATAAAGTACATTTTAACTAGTCATTACGCGACTTCGTTAGCTTAGATTAAAAAACAATGCATTCTAAATTACTCCATGTATCAGCTATCTTTAATTTTGGCATTGAATTTGGATTACCCGTAACAAAAGCAATTTTTTTAGATATTACATATAGATATTCGAATTCTTTTAAATCTTTATATATATAATTCTTCTGTGAGTGTGTATGTCACTGAACTTCTCTCAAACGACTGGACCGATTTTGATGAAATTTTTTGTGTGTGTTCAAGGGGATCTGGGAATGGTTTAGAGTCACAATTTTGTCCGCTGGACAATGTTTTTTTTTATTAATTTTTAATTTATTATTAGTTGTTGATTTTGGAATGTTTTACATTGGATCCGACAGACGGCGCTACCAACGCAGTGTCAAATTTTTTCAGTCAGTTTCAAATTAAAGACGTGTAGACTAGACAACGTCTGTCGGGTCCGCTAGTCTATATGTAAATTCTTACTTGGTCAGCAAATTCTACACTTTTATTGCTGAATTGAATGAATAAATTTTTACATGTTTGTCGTTATGTTTGCAGTGACGCGGCGCATCGCGTTCACCCTCTGGCAGGTCAGGGTGTCAACCTTGGCTTCGGCGACGTCAAAGACCTGACAGATTTGTTAGCAGACGCCTTGTACACCGGCTTAGATATTTGTATGTATCGCTACCATTTACCCTGAGTTTTCACAGCAGAAATATCACTTAACTGGCCTATGTGTCCTTCCATTCATGTTTTACGTTTATGCCAAATTTCAGTGAGATCCAAGCAGCAGCATGCAGAGATCTTCAGATACCTTCTAACATCCATCCATAAATTCAAACATTCGCATTTATTAATAAGATTTGTTGATAACAGCGCACCACAGCTGGTTACAAAGCTACGAGAGTGTCCGGCAGCGTCACAACGTGCCTACACAGATGGCTATAGACGCGCTCTACAGACTGTACAGCTTGGACGTCGCACCTCTCGTGCTGGTCAGAAGTCTCGGACTGCAGCTCACCAACGCATTTCATCCCATCAAAGTAAGCACAGTTAGGAAGGAAATCCGACACTGCGCCGGTGTATCGGCGCAACACTAGCTTTATTAAAATATCAATGTTTGAGTCCCCTCACTAATCAATCTGACAATTGACTTGGTAACGAAAGCGTGCCATTCGCGCCAAAGGATTCTTACTAATAATATCTCAAAGTACTAGAATAACTAAGAGTGTTGGTGGCTCTGGAGTTAAACACTTGACTTGTAATCTGCAATACATATGTACATTTATCTGATATTCTTACTGTGTACGGAAATCATCGTGATGCAACCTGCATATATCTGAGAAGAGTTTCAAAAATATGTGGGAATTCAACCCCTCACTTAGGATAGGCTTTGAACCCCTCAGTGAGGATGTATAGTGATGACTAACTTAACTATAACTATACCATCAAAATTAACTACGACAATACACATTAAAATTAAATTTTCTCATGGCATATTATTGCAGTCGGATCTGAATAAGCGAGTTGTGAAACATCTCCATAAACTAGAAACAGAATTAAAAACTTAATTAGTATTTAACCTATGAGTTCTTCCAGACTATCTACATCTATACCATAACGCATCGAGATCCATTGCGGTATTTTAAAAATTCCTTCTAACAAACATTCATCTATATAAACTTTCAAATTTGTAATATTATAATAGTATTAGTTTATATATAAAGATAATTAAATTCAAAGACGTATCTTTGGAGATCTTGAAACCCACTATTATATGATTTATTATTCCCAGAGAACGGAATATCTTTAAATAATGCTCACTCTACTATAATGAAAAGGTAATTTTTTGTCAACATCGATTTAACGATATTTTTTTTGTGTCCGTTTCTTGAAAATACACAAAGGTAACAATTTGTCGTTGCTAAATTAATTGTTAATAATCTCTTTGTTTTCATTTTTAGTTAGAATTTATTCATAACATTCACCACAACACATTTTAATTACCTTTAGTGAAAAACCCATTAATTTAAAATTATTAAGGATTAGGACAAACCCATTAGCAATTACATCTTCGTAGAATTTTAAACACTTCCGTGAAATAAACATTTTAACGTTTTGTTTTGATTGATTAGAATAAAAATAACTGTTGTTATTGAAAAAAATATTTAATATTTTGTTTTGTTTCAGAAACTGATTATGTCTCACGCGACGACGTAGCAAATGAAATCCAAAAAGTTTTTAACTAAAATTAGATTTGCTATATGGTTCCTGAGATAGATTTTTAACCAAAATAGTAATAATGTTATGATATAAATTGATTTCTATTTATTAAAAAAAATACAAAACCAACTGAAAAACTCATTTTTCCCCTTTCTCCTTTCCTTAAAATAAAAGACAAATACATGAAGATAGTGTTAATTTACTATAGTGATCTCCCCGTGACTTATACGTAGCTACTATTCTTCTAAATATCCAATAATGGTATTTGTTATAAGGAAATTTTAAAAACGTGTGAAAATTTGGCTTCAGAATTTAGTCGTTTAATCGTTACTTGAACAGCACTTTAGTTAATTTGCAAAAACTAAATCTAGGCAAACCGTTAGTGAAAAATAAAAACAAACGAATTGATAACCTCCATTTTCAAGGCGGCTAGAAAAGCAGTAGTTTGATGGCGACGGACACTTATCTCATATTTATAATATGGCAGTCTAAACATTATTGTTTTAAAATATTATAATTGTGTAAAATTGGTACCTAGTTCTGATAACGGTTTAACTGTCAATATTTTAACCTGTTTAAATGATTCCTTATTTCATACATCGTTTTAGTTTTGCCAATTATCTTACTTGACCGTGACTCAGGTGTATTTGTATGTATAACGTAGTTCGTTTCCAGCTTGTTTACGAATTTTACAAGAAATGATAGGGCAGACTTATATAAATAACACGCGTAAGTGGGTTATCAGCAAAACTTCTGCGTAGGTGCATATTTAATTGCGTATAATTTATACCGCTTAAACATAAGACGAAAAATATTTTTAACTATATGATATTTCAACTGAAACCACTTTAGTTTTGTTTAAACCTACGTATCGTTCGAATATTCTAAAACAGGAATACCCAGCTTATCTCCCGGAAATACCAGGAAAGTCATTATAGGTTATTTTAAGGGCGTGGCAGTGGTCTTAATTTCAACTAAATTAGCATTTGCTCTTGCCAAGCATTATGACTGTATTATAAACATTTGGTTAGAGCCGTTTTACAAAACCGAATACTAATAGGTAAGGTACGTAGCTAATATATATATGTATATATAGATATTTAGAAATAGTCCAAAACATTCTTTCATTTTTCTTAAATTATATTCTATAGTAAAATTTTGTAAAATTTGGTTATGCTAATATCAATAACTGCATTGTATTCGTTCCGCCATTTTAACGAACAAAATAATTTTTTCGTTAAAATGGAGGACAAGAAGCCAAGCAAGTTCGTTATGCGGAATATGCGCAGCTGCGTTGCGCGTGGTTTTTTCCCCTTTGTCTGTACGCTATATCGATCATGTGAACGTGACTCTAGAGGGGTGACGTCACCTGGCGCAGCGTCCACGGCCATTTTTATATTCAATGTGTCTTGGAATTTTGGTTCTAACTCCTTTGACATAAGGATTATATTCAATTTCATGGTCTTTTTAACGACGATCGACTCATCGTCCTCTACAGTATAATACAATGAAGAATGATTCACATTTCGGTAATTTATTTCAAAAGAAAATAAAGAATGCGAATAAAGGTTTTCTGAATGTTAAAACACCCAAGGTAAAGTGTTCATAGTTTTGTGGCTTATTGCTCAAAACTTAATTTATCTCATCAAAATAATGCTTTCATGTGGCATTTGTTTTGAATGTTTAATATTATAATATAATATGTGTATCTAACCAAGTAAAATTATAATTTATAGACAAACGTTGATTTTACGGAGAACCAGGGAACCCCTGACGCACAAACGTGAAACTGAACGTATGATAAATTAAACGAAATACCGTTTACTAATCCTAAATCAAGGAATAACTAGCAAAATGTACTAAAATGTAATTTTATGGCAAATGTAAGAGAATAAAAAGCCATTAGTTTGTGTCTATATAAGTTTCAATTTTTATTAAGTATTGATCGTCATTCATGATGCATAACGCCATTCTTTTCTCGAATCTAAACGAAATCAGTTCGATGTGTTCACTCTCGACATCTATCACAATTTTCGGGAGATTTTATGGAACTTTCGGAGACTAAGACAGTGATGTATAATTCAATGGAAAAGTAATTCAGTACATGTAATATATGTTTAGGCTACGGTTACAATGAAATTAATAAATCCACACACATAAAAATACTTACGTGAATTCGAAAGAACCTTCATGTCAGTCGGGTTAAGTTACGTGTTTAAGTTTAGTCTAAAGTAGTTTTGCAGAAACTAAAACAATTTTTTCGTTTAATTAAACATTTAACTAAGCATAAAGTTAAAATAAACAGTACTACATTGAAACAATTGCAGTTGAAGTTATGTGCGAAAAATCATTTAAATACTAACAAAACAGTTGCAAGGAAGTTTCGTAGATCTTGCTAGCAACACTGGTTTCACTAGTACGCCGCCATCTTGATGGCAAACTACGCAGTTATCGACCGCAAAGGGCGTCGGGTATAAAACCGGCCATGTTGGAAATTTCCGTTCATTTTCAATTTCGTCGTGGTAAAGAGCGTTTGTCTGTGAAGTGTAGTGAAGTGCTGGCAGTCAGCCGCCTGTTCGGATTCAGGTGTGTAATATTGTATCATCCACAATATTTTAGAAAGCCTCATATATAAAAATGGGCTACGCCGTAAAAGAAAAATCTGTTGTTGATTTTTGTGAAAGTAAAACAGAGTCCCTATCTAATTGGGTTCGCAAATTTAAATGTAAATCAGTAAATGCAAAGACAAAGAGAAAACGTGACCTAAGAATAATCGCCATTTTGAGTAATTCCTTGTTACGTGCGGAAAATGAACTTGTTACGAAACAAAGAGAACGTGCTAGAAAGTGGGCACAAATGCAAGCTGATCTTGGATTGTGCAATAAGGAAGAGGAAGTCGCGAGGCAGCAACAAGAAAAAATCGATAATATATGGAAGAATGATCTCAGCGGTTTAGATAGCTTTTTCAAGGAACTAGATAATGTCAAACCAGTCCTAAATTAGATATAAGAGGTAAAGTACAGTATTAGAATCTGTGATATATGTAGGATGTTTTCTAAATTACAGTCCCATTGCGTTTCGCGTGGGTCTGCATTCGACGGCCGCCATCTTGTTGCCGCATGGGGCGTGGCCGCTGCTGGCTACAAAATGGGTTTGTAACGGTATCATGCATTTATATTTAGTTAATTTGTTAATTAATTGTAAATATTTCAATTTTTTTTAATTCAATAATAAATTGGAATTTGTTTTTATTCATATTGAATACAAAATTGTAACATATGTTTAAGTATGAAAATAAAAGAGTATTTGATGAAAATTTGTCGTATTGAATTTTATTTTCTCTACATATTGTAATTTCACCCAACATGTATTATTCCATGAGTCATCGCCATCTCTTCGTGAAGACGTGCAGTTG
Source organism: Papilio xuthus (assembly GCF_000836235.2). Taxonomy (NCBI): domain Eukaryota; kingdom Metazoa; phylum Arthropoda; class Insecta; order Lepidoptera; family Papilionidae; genus Papilio; species Papilio xuthus. The sequence continues at coordinate 3,615,475 of NW_013531688.1, forward strand.
CGATGCAGACGAGTTACAAGCTTATGAGAGCTGTCTGCAGAGACACAGCCGCTACCGCTGCCGATAACGAGGTCGCCGGATGTCGTGGCGACATTCGGAACTGCCACATGCTAAAGGTCACGCGCACTCAGTCCCGGTTATCAGCCCATAGGTAAAGCTAGGGAATTGAGCAATCGTTTCATCATTTAACAATGTGTAGGCCTGTATGCAGGCCGTCGTGTGTGCTATTTCTTAAATCCCAGATGTCACAACTGCCGCTGCTGCCAGAGCAGGCCGCATTGGGATTGGATACGCGCACAACAACGCCTGCGTCTCTACTTGAACGAGGTGTGCTTACTTGCGTATGACGGATGTTTAGAATTGATATCGGCATAAGAAAATAAACATGAAGCGGTACTTACGGTGAGTCATTGTTATTCATGCAAATGCAAGCTGAGGCTAACAATGATTTTCTATACTGATTGTATCAATGTCAACAAATTGCAAATGTTGTGCAATAATATTAAATCCATACAGGTTTATTTTTTATTTGAAACTTTAACGTGGCTCCCAGAAGATAGTAAATAAAGGAAAAAGCAGAAATAGAAATGGGATAATGGTACTACGGTTTTAACACAACCCTTACAGGTGAAGCGAAAAGTATATTGATTTTTATTATTTGCAAATTGCATTTATGAAATGAAGTTACTTAGACTTAAACTAAATTTAAAAATAATACAAAATAGATATTTAACAATGTGACTGTGGGCTGATCTATTTCCGGGACTTTAAGATTTGAATGAATATTGTCAAATATAAAGGTATAGGTAAAATGGCCATGGTTTAGGATTGGACAAGGGCTTGTAGTTTAAATGGTAAGTATCGTAGGGAATTTTCGTGCGCGATTTACTCAACAGTTGCAGAAATGCAATAGAAACTTATTTGTAAATGTAAATTTCACAGCTGTTACGGTGGCGGTGACTCGTGACGAACTAATTTATACATGAAAGCAACTTGCAGCCTTCGTAAGAAAGGTCGTCTACTGCACACCGCAAAAGAATGCACTATCTCCATAAACAGATAAGTCATAATATAATGAAAAAGCTAAATATAATAAGCAAAATATAAGCTGAATTAATAAAATCTTCATAGATCTAAGTTGCATATTCCAATGGTAAGTGCAACAATATACCAAATGTGGAGTTTAACACATTAAGAAATTATGACTTGAATTTCGGAATACTTTTCAAACTCGTGTGGTACAACGGTGGGGTGGGGGGGAACTAATTATTTTAAATTTACAGATTAAGCTGATTTATTGTTCCTAATTAATTTTATACAAAAACAATATGGAAGTATATATGACGCGATAATTTAATCCCTGGTGATTACAAATAGGAAAATTATTAGTTTGATGCCTAATGTCGGCAGCAGTTAGGAAATACCTAAAATTTTAGTTTATGATGTGTTAGACATTATCAACTATATCGAAATACGTATGAAAGATGAAATATATCTTAAGTTATATACTGTGGATAATGTATTACAATATAAATTATACATGTTCGGTATATTTTACACAAAAGCATGGGAAATAACAGAACGGTATGTTATTTTGATGACTATTGCAAATCTTTGTCTAGTCCAAGGGGTTGGTATGAGCTAATTTTTCAGCTATATTAAATTAAACCCATGCATGCTACCATTCCTACAAAATTTGTTCTTTCAGATCACATAGGTATCTAGCTAATCTTATATGTAGAATGTGAAGTAATGAGTGGTGGCCAAATAGTTCATCTCTTGACAATATGCGTATCGTGGTACTTGCTATTGCTTGGGATTGTGGAATGTTCGAAGTTGCTGAAAGTAATATGGGCTAGTTTGAGCAACCTGCTTGTAAAAAGTTAGCAATTTTTTTATTGATGAATGGAGTTTTATTGATGTACGACTGCATTACTAAGCAATAATGACAAATATGCAATATCCTACAGCACTGTTCTCCCATTGCACAGGTAACAATAGGTTTCGTCTATAGATTTTTATACCTAATTCTTTACATATATTTTTTTCTTATTAATTTTGCCATATTGAGATGTAGAAACTACTCTGTGTTTGGCTTTTTGTTTAACCAATTCATTACAGCATATCGCAAGGCAAGCTAGTAATTTAAATTTCGGGAAAATCTGTATCAAAATTCTGGAGTTGTGGTATCAAACTAAAGCTTTTATTAGTGGATCTAAAGTTAGAAGATTGCTTATATTAGGAGATGACAATGCATCTATAATTGGAGATCAATGTGCATGGAATGAGTAACACATTTTATCACAGTATGTGGATTTTCTCCTGGTAACATCTTTTAATTTAGTTGCACTTCTCGCTGGTGTCTCAACCAATCACCATTCAAAATACAGCCAGAACAAGGGATTTTACGTCGTCTGATGAAGCCATGATATAATAGAGGTTTATTAACCACATTGGAACAATATCATTGCTGACATAACTTCAAAGAGTAAATGATGTTCAAATAATAATATGCTTTGAAAGGGTAACATTATAACTTTAACAATGAAGATAATGTGCCATGTAAAAGCTAATTTCCTTGATAAGTACAATAATGAAGAGCAAGAGACCTAATCTGCATTTCTTGAGTTCAGGACTTCAAGACATCAATGGTTGTGCACATCATTGTATTTCAGGTACATTTTTATCCATCTTTCCAAAGAAGTTCAATCAATCTGAGTACACCAATCAATCACATCATTTAGGTTTTATAAAAACTAGTTTATCTTGCTGGAATATGGCGAGTTAAATGGATTTTGAAATACATGTAACAGTACATGGACACCATGGGATTAAACATTATTTTTGTGAAATATTTTCGAAAAATGGACTCTAGGACATTACAAAATGAAATTTATTTATTATCTTCACCACAACCCCATTCGGGAACAGCAAGGGTTAGAACCCCAACTTCATTGAACCCCTAACACATTTCCTTGATAATTGCAAAAATAATACTGACTGAATTAGGAGCACCAACTTTTGACATAACTGACAATTTTAATGGATAGAACATAACTGCTGATGAAGAGGTAAATATCTTTTCGCCTTTGAATATAGACAAATTGCATGTATATACAATTGATTACTTTGTATTTATTTTGTAGAATTAGTAAAATGCTAATATATTTGATTTCTCATTGTGTTGATGACCTTTGGGGTCATTTATAAATTTTATTGTAATAATTTATTCAGGTTTGGAATGTTGATTATATCAAGTTTTCCTGCAAATTATTTCTAGGATTTTCTATCCTACACTGCATTCTATAAAATGCAAACATAAGAACTTTGCACATACCACACGGACTTCTAGAACTATAAAAAAGAGGAATTATAAAATACTGAAAATAGAGCACCCAAGCAATCTTAATTCATAGAACTCCCAATTTTGGATTTTACCAAATTGTTTTCAGATCAAGTTTTTAGGTATATTTATACAAGTCTTATAATTTAACATGCAATATTAAAATAACATATATGAATGAAATTGAAGTATATTCAACAACGAACAAGGATTTAAAGTGAACAAACATGTATTTTGATTCATTACTATGGTTAGAACGGATACAATGAGATTTTAATTTTAGCTTAATTGTATAAAATGTTTTTGTAAGTATATCTTTGTGATAAAAAGCAATTATATGTTGGAAAATTTGGACAGAATTGCAAAGGTTATATTAAAAAAAATATTACTGGGCTTTCTGCCCTTGAAACTTAATACGTCAGTTAATTGTCTGCAGGTGGCGCTAAATTGTATGAAAATTGTTAAAAAACGTACAATGGAATGTGTATGGGAATGTGTCAAAGAAATTTTACCGATACAGTCGTTCCCATCAAAGGAATTTATATACGATTTAAAACTTCTTTTTTTCCAGTATATATTTACTTGTTACACCGTCATCTTTCTTAACAAGCTGTAAGAGGTACTTGCATGGTACTTTAATATAATAATCTAAAAATCCTTATATCTTTGTGATATTATATGAGCCAATAAAAAAATAATGTATAAAGGTAAATCGCATGTTGTGTATGTACAACATTATGCGTTGTGTATATTGTATTATGCGCTAATTAAGATTTTATGCGTAAGTTTGTGAAGATGAAATGTTACATTTATTACTTTCGGCCTTGCAAGCTTGCCTTGATATATCTACTGTTTCTTTACGAATGTCGTGTGTGTTGTACATCATATTACAGCCATTACCAGCGTAAAGCAAAACAGATCCAAGCAAGCAAATCTCCCCAAGCTGTGTGTGTACTGTACGATGCAGCTCTGTTGGCATCAACTGCAGCACTCCCGACGCACCTGTGCTGCGGCTGTTCCTTTGCCAGACTCGCGAATTCAATCGCTGCGAGCGACGTAGCACGCGGTGGTGTTTGTGAGATCTATTCTTTATTTAGAATTGATATGCTTTTTAAATTTTTGGTTTTATTCGAGCGAAATGCTAGTCTATTATTTTCTGTTCATGGAGTGTTTTTTATTTTTTAACATGTCTCAAAAGTAAATTTTTGGTATATTGCTTATGAGATTATTATTTAGAGCGAAAGCTTTAGTTGTATTAGTTCTACAAATATTGGAAAATATGACTTATTCCATTCCAGTACAACGCATGAATGTGTGTGGTCGTAACTTTGGCTACTTTTATCGCCAGGTAATCAAGTAAATCCGACCTCAATAACCAACACTGCGTACACGGCCGTAAAGGCTCTGCTATTTGAGCTGCCCATGCGATGCCGCCAGTTGTTTTGGCAGACTTACAGGACGGCTGCTCTCGCGACTGCATCTTCTCTTGTCAACGGCCGATTGAACTGCTTGCTGCTCGACGAGTGCCCTCTGTTTCTATGAAATCTGCGAGTGGCTACCCACCAACAACTGTCCTCTACACAGAGCTGTCCAGAACATTTTTTGGTATAAGTGAGCGTGGAGTATATATATCCCCACGCTCACTTATGCCGAAGAATGCAGGATCATAATAAGGACGAAGATGTAAGCAGTGCGCAGTATATAAATACTAAAGTAACAAAATGCTTGGTTCGCCAAAGTTGTATCTGGAATAATAATTTATTTAAGTAGCTATGATTTTTAGATAATGCAGTTTTCTCTAACATAACGCTCTTAAGTAATCAACAGTAACATGTGTATAAGTACTAATGAAATACAATAAAATAAGTGCAAAACTAGGTTAAGCTCGCTAAAAGCCTTACTGAAGAAGTTAAAGATTATAATGTGAGAAACTGCTTGGTAACAGGAACTGGTGCAGTGATCAGTGGCCACTTCCAATCGCCTCTGCCACCTCCAATTCGCTGTCTTTTGACCAGACTACCTATGACTGTCGCGTAAGCTACTTTAGTCATTTCATACATTTACAATTGCGGCAATCTCTGCCTCGGAGCAGAAGATCACCTTACTCTTAAATTTCATCTGCTCTGTTGCAAGCCTCTACTATGGGTATATATATGGATTTTGTGTGCTGCACCGCTTCCGCTAAGTTTTTGTGCTATGCCTCGTTTCCGGTACGGGTGCTCTGTGCAGGTCCAGAATACTCAGCAGTAGCTGGGTGCTAGCGGCAGGTACTCTAGCTCCGCGTCTCGTTCATCGGTGCAAATAACTTCGCGCGTACTTCGTACACCAGCTCCACTTACGCCGCCTCGACAACAACTATTGCCAGAGTGTTATCCAGCAGTGACATTTAGTCTGCGGGCCGCAGTTTGTATTCTGGCGGCAGCTACCGCCCGCTACCCCGGCCATCGCCAGAAGCTACTGACCGCGACCCCGGTCGTCGCCAGCAGGCACTGCCTGCGACTGCGGTCATCGCCGGCAGCAGGCACTGCTTGTGACTACGGTCATCGCCAGCAGGCACTGCCTGCGACTACGGTCATCTCCGGCAGCAGGCACTGCCTGCGACTACGGTCATCTCCGGCAGCAGGCACTGCCTGTGACTACGGTCATCGCCAGCAGGCACTGCCTGCGACTACGGTCATCGCCGGCAGCAGGCACTGCCCGCAACTCCGGTCATCGCCGTCAGCTACTGCTCGCAATTCCGGTCATCGCCGTCAGCTACTGCCCGCGATTCCGTCCATCGCCAGCAGCTCCTACCCACGGCTCCGTCCATCGCCGGCAGCCACTGCTCGCGACTCTGGTCTCTGCCGGCAGCAGGCACTGCCTGCGACTACGGTCATCGCCGGCAGCAGGCACTGCCTGCGACTACGGTCATCGCCGGCAGCAGGCACTGCCTGCGACTACGGTCATCGCCGGCAGCAGGCACTGCCTGCGACTACGGTCATCGCCGGCAGCAGGCACTGCCTTCGACTACGGGCATCGCCAGCAGGCACTGCCTGCGACTCCGGTCATCGTCGGCAGTTACTGCCCGCGCAACTCCGGTCATCGCCGTCAGCTACTGCCCGCAACTCCGGTCATCGCCGTCAGCTACTGCTCGCAATTCCGGTCATCGCCGTCAGCTACTGCCCGCGACTCCGTCCATCGCCAGCAGCTCCTACCCACGGCTCCGTCCATCGCCGGCAGCCACTGCCCGCGACTCTGGTCTCTGCCGGCAGCCACTGCCCGCAACTCCGGTCATCGCCGGCAGCTCCTACCCACGGTTCCGTCTATTGCCGGCAGCTACTGCCCGCAACTCCGGTCATCGCCAGCAGGCACTGCCTGCGACTACGGTCATCGCCAGCAGGCACTGCCTGCGACTACGGTGATCTCCGGCAGCAGGCACTGCCTGCGACTACGGTCATCGCTGGCAGCAGGCACTGCCTGCGACTCCGGTGATCTCCGGCAGCAGGCACTGCCTGCGACTACGGTCATCTCCGGCAGCAGGCACTGCCTGCGACTACGGTCATCGTCGGCAGTTACTGCCCGCG